>NC_143016.1:202614651-202931735 GCF_055824585.1 Amblyomma mixtum
CAGTATCTGGGAGTAACATTCACATCTAATGCACAGGCATATGACCTAATTTGCTCCAAAGCACAAGCTTACCGCATATAAAAATGCCTAATAAGATCAATTCTTGAGCATGCATGCGCTGTTTGGTCACCCTATCATGTGCGTGATGTAAAAAAACCTGAGTCTCTTCAAAGAAAAGCAATAAGATTTATTTACGGCAGCAAGAGAAACTAAATGAAGCGTTTTCAGTGTTTTGCGATCGAAGTGAGAAATGGCAAATTTAATTTAAAAAAAATCGTTGTCATGACACGACCAAAAAAGAACAATTTAAATACACTTATAAAAACACATCAAACAACTTATCACAAGTAAAGAGATTTCAGTCTTCACATTCACACCTAATGCACAGGCATATCGACCTAATTTGCTCCAAAGCACCAGCTTACCGCATATAAAAATGCCTAATAAGACCAATTCTTGAGCATACATGCGCTGTTTGGTCACCATATCATGTGCGTGATGTAAAAAAACCTGAGTCTCTTCAAAGAAAAGCAATAAGATTTATTTACAGCAGCAAGAGAAACTAAATGAAGCGTTTTCAGTGTTCTGCGATTGAAGTGAAAAATGGCAAATTTAATTTCAAGAAAATCGTTCTCATGAAACTTACGACCAAAAAAGAACCATTTAAATACACTTATAAAAACAGATCAAACAACTTATCACAAGTAAAGAGATTTCAGTCTTCACATTCACACCTAATGCACAGGCATATCGACCTAATTTGCTCCAAAGCACCAGCTTACCGCATATAAGTATGCCTAATAAGACAAATTCTTGAGCATACATGCACTGTTTGGTCACCATATCATGTGCGTGATGTAAAAAAAACGTGAGTCTCTTCAAAGAAAAGCAATAAGATTTATTTACGGCAGGAACAGAAACTAAATGAAGCGTTTTCAGAGTTCTGCGATTGAAGTGATAAATGGAAAATTTAATTTCAAGAAAATCGTTGTCATGACACTTACGACCAAAAAAAACCATTTAAATACACTTATAAAAACAGCTCAAACAACTTATCACAAGTAAAGAGATTTCAGTCTTTGGGAGTAACATTCACACCTAATGCACAGGCATATCGACCTAATTTGCTCCAAAGCACAAGCTTATCGCATATAAAATGCCTAATAAGATCAATTCTAGAGCATACATGCCCTGTTTGGTCACCCTATCATGTGAGTGATGTAATAAAAACCTGAGTCTCTTCAAAAAAAGCAATAAGATTTATTTACGGCAGCAAGAGAAACTAAATGAAGCGTTTTCAGTGTTCTGCGATTCAAGTGAGAAATGGCAAATTTAATTTCAAGAAAATCGTTGTCATGAAACTTACGACCAAAAACGAACCATTTAAATACACTTATAAAAACAGATCAAACAACTTATCACAAGTAAAGAGATTTCAGTATCTGGGAGTAACATTCACACCTAATCCACAGGCATATCGACCTAATTTGCTCAAAAGCACAAGCTTACCGCATATAAAAATGCCTAATAAGACCAATTCTTGATCATACATGCGCTGTTTGGTCACCCTATCATGTGCGTGATGTAAAAAAACCTGAGTCTCTTCAAAGAAAAGCAATAAGATTTATTTACGGCAGCAAGAGAAACTAAATGAAGCGTTTTCAGAGTTCTGCGATTGAAGTGATAAATGGAAAATTTAATTTCAAGAAAATCGTCGACACTTACGACCAAAAAAGAACCATTTAAATACACTTATAAAAACAGATCAAACAACTTATCACAAGTAAAGAGATTTCAGTCTTCACATTCACACCGAATGCACAGGCATATCGACCTAATTTGTTACAAAGCACAAGCTTACCGCATATAAATATGCCTAATAAGACCAATTCTTGAGCATACATGCACTGTTTGGTCACCCTATCATGTGCGTGATGTAAAAAAAACCTGAGTCTCTTCAAAGAAAAGCAATAAGATTTATTTACGGCAGGAAGAGAAACTAAATGAAGCGTTTTCAGTGTTCTGCGATTCAAGTGAGAAATGGCAAATTTAATTTCAAGAAAATCGTTGTCATGACACTTACGACCAAAAAAACCATTTAAATACACTTATAGAAACAGCTCAAACAACTTATCACAAGTAAAGAGATTTCAGTCTTTGGGAGTAACATTCACACCTAATGCACAGGCATATCGACCTAATTTGCTCCAAAGCACAAGCTTACCGCATATAAAAATGCCTAATAAGATCAATTCTAGAGCATACATACCCTGTTTGGTCACCCTATCATGTGAGTGATGTAAAAAAACCTGAGTCTCTTCAAAAAAAGCAATAAGATTTATTTACGGCAGCAAGAGAAACTAAATGAAGCGCTTTCAGTGTTCTGCGATTCAAGTGAGAAATGGCAAATTTAATTTTAAGAAAATCGTTGTCATGACACTTACGACCAAAAACGAACCTTTTAAATACACTTATAAAAACAGATCAAACAACTTACCACAAGTAAATAGATTTAAGTATCTGGGAATAACATTCACACCTAATCCACAGGCATATCGACCTAATTTGCTCAAAAGCACAAGCTTACCGCATATAAAAATGCCTAATAAGACCAATTCTTGATCATACATGCGCTGTTTGGTCACCCTATCAAGTGCGTGATGTAAAAAAACCTGAGTCTCTTCAAAGAAAAGCAATAAGATTTATTTACGGCAGCAAGAGAAACTAAATGAAGCGTTTTCAGTGTTCTGCGATTGAAGTGATAAATGGCAAATTTAATTTCAAGAAAATCGTTGTCATGACACTTACGACCAAAAAAGAACCATTTAAATACACTTATAAAAACAGATCAAACAACTTATCACAAGTAAAGAGATTTCAGTATCTGGGAGTAACATTCACATCTAATGCACAGGCATATGACCTAATTTGCTCCAAAGCACAAGCTTACCGCATATAAAAATGCCTAATAAGATCAATTCTTGAGCATGCATGCGCTGTTTGGTCACCCTTTCATGTGCGTGATGTAAAAAAACCTGTGTCTCTTCAGAGAAAAGCAATAAGATTTAATTACAGCAGCAAGAGAAACTAAATGAAGCGTTTTCAGTGTTCTGGGATTGAAGTGTGAAATGTCAAATTTAATTTCAAGAAAATCGTTGTCATGACACTTACGACCAAAAAAGAACCATTTAAATACACTTATAAAAACAGATCAAACAACTTATCACAAGTAAAGAGATTTCAGTCTTCACATTCACACCTAATGCACAGGCATATCGACCTAATTTGCTCCAAAGCACCAGCTTACCGCATATAAGTATGCCTAATAAGATCAATTCTAGAGCATACATACCCTGTTTGGTCACCCTATCATGTGAGTGATGTAAAAAAAACCTGAGTCTCTTCAAAAAAAGCAATAAGATTTATTTACGGCAGCAAGAGAAACTAAATGAAGCGCTTTCAGTGTTCTGCGATTCAAGTGAGAAATGGCAAATTTAATTTCAAGAAAATCGTTGTCATGACACTTACGACCAAAAACGAACCATTTAAATACACTTATAAAAACAGATCAAACAACTTATCACAAGAAAAGAGATTTCAGTATCTGGGAGTAACATTCACATCTAATGCACAGGCATATGACCTAATTTGCTCCAAAGCACAAGCTTACCGCATATAAAAATGCCTAATAAGATCAATTCTTGAGCATGCATGCGCTGTTTGGTCACCCTATCATGTGCGTGATGTAAAAAAACCTGAGTCTCTTCAAAGAAAAGCAATAAGATTTATTTACGGCAGCAAGAGAAACTAAATGAAGCGTTTTCAGTGTTTTGCGATCGAAGTGAGAAATGGCAAATTTAATTTAAAAAAAATCGTTGTCATGACACGACCAAAAAAGAACCATTTAAATACACTTATAAAAACAGATCAAACAACTTATCACAAGTAAAGAGATTTCAGTCTTCACATTCACACCTAATGCACAGGCATATCGACCTAATTTGCTCCAAAGCACCAGCTTACCGCATATAAAAATGCCTAATAAGACCAATTCTTGAGCATACATGCACTGTTTGGTCACCATATCATGTGCGTGATGTAAAAAAACCTGAGTCTCTTCAAAGAAAAGCAATAAGATTTATTTACAGCAGCAAGAGAAACTAAATGAAGCGTTTTCAGTGTTCTGCGATTGAAGTGAAAAATGGCAAATTTAATTTCAAGAAAATCGTTGTCATGAAAGTTACGACCAAAAAAGAACCATTTAAATACACTTATAAAAACAGATCAAACAACTTATCACAAGTAAAGAGATTTCAGTCTTCACATTCACACCTAATGCACAGGCATATCGACCTAATTTGCTCCAAAGCACCAGCTTACCGCATATAAGTATGCCTAATAAGATCAATTCTAGAGCATACATACCCTGTTTGGTCACCCTATCATGTGAGTGATGTAAAAAAAACCTGAGTCTCTTCAAAAAAAGCAATAAGATTTATTTACGGCAGCAAGAGAAACTAAATGAAGCGCTTTCAGTGTTCTGCGATTCAAGTGAGAAATGGCAAATTTAATTTCAAGAAAATCGTTGTCATGACACTTACGACCAAAAACGAACCATTTAAATACACTTATAAAAACAGATCAAACAACTTATCACAAGAAAAGAGATTTCAGTATCTGGGAGTAACATTCACATCTAATGCACAGGCATATGACCTAATTTGCTCCAAAGCACAAGCTTACCGCATATAAAAATGCCTAATAAGATCAATTCTTGAGCATGCATGCGCTGTTTGGTCACCCTATCATGTGCGTGATGTAAAAAAACCTGAGTCTCTTCAAAGAAAAGCAATAAGATTTATTTACGGCAGCAAGAGAAACTAAATGAAGCGTTTTCAGTGTTTTGCGATCGAAGTGAGAAATGGCAAATTTAATTTAAAAAAAATCGTTGTCATGACACGACCAAAAAAGAACAATTTAAATACACTTATAAAAACACATCAAACAACTTATCACAAGTAAAGAGATTTCAGTCTTCACATTCACACCTAATGCACAGGCATATCGACCTAATTTGCTCCAAAGCACCAGCTTACCGCATATAAAAATGCCTAATAAGACCAATTCTTGAGCATACATGCGCTGTTTGGTCACCATATCATGTGCGTGATGTAAAAAAACCTGAGTCTCTTCAAAGAAAAGCAATAAGATTTATTTACAGCAGCAAGAGAAACTAAATGAAGCGTTTTCAGTGTTCTGCGATTGAAGTGAAAAATGGCAAATTTAATTTCAAGAAAATCGTTCTCATGAAACTTACGACCAAAAAAGAACCATTTAAATACACTTATAAAAACAGATCAAACAACTTATCACAAGTAAAGAGATTTCAGTCTTCACATTCACACCTAATGCACAGGCATATCGACCTAATTTGCTCCAAAGCACCAGCTTACCGCATATAAGTATGCCTAATAAGACAAATTCTTGAGCATACATGCACTGTTTGGTCACCATATCATGTGCGTGATGTAAAAAAAACGTGAGTCTCTTCAAAGAAAAGCAATAAGATTTATTTACGGCAGGAACAGAAACTAAATGAAGCGTTTTCAGAGTTCTGCGATTGAAGTGATAAATGGAAAATTTAATTTCAAGAAAATCGTTGTCATGACACTTACGACCAAAAAAAACCATTTAAATACACTTATAAAAACAGCTCAAACAACTTATCACAAGTAAAGAGATTTCAGTCTTTGGGAGTAACATTCACACCTAATGCACAGGCATATCGACCTAATTTGCTCCAAAGCACAAGCTTATCGCATATAAAATGCCTAATAAGATCAATTCTAGAGCATACATGCCCTGTTTGGTCACCCTATCATGTGAGTGATGTAATAAAAACCTGAGTCTCTTCAAAAAAAGCAATAAGATTTATTTACGGCAGCAAGAGAAACTAAATGAAGCGTTTTCAGTGTTCTGCGATTCAAGTGAGAAATGGCAAATTTAATTTCAAGAAAATCGTTGTCATGAAACTTACGACCAAAAACGAACCATTTAAATACACTTATAAAAACAGATCAAACAACTTATCACAAGTAAAGAGATTTCAGTATCTGGGAGTAACATTCACACCTAATCCACAGGCATATCGACCTAATTTGCTCAAAAGCACAAGCTTACCGCATATAAAAATGCCTAATAAGACCAATTCTTGATCATACATGCGCTGTTTGGTCACCCTATCATGTGCGTGATGTAAAAAAACCTGAGTCTCTTCAAAGAAAAGCAATAAGATTTATTTACGGCAGCAAGAGAAACTAAATGAAGCGTTTTCAGAGTTCTGCGATTGAAGTGATAAATGGAAAATTTAATTTCAAGAAAATCGTCGACACTTACGACCAAAAAAGAACCATTTAAATACACTTATAAAAACAGATCAAACAACTTATCACAAGTAAAGAGATTTCAGTCTTCACATTCACACCGAATGCACAGGCATATCGACCTAATTTGTTACAAAGCACAAGCTTACCGCATATAAATATGCCTAATAAGACCAATTCTTGAGCATACATGCACTGTTTGGTCACCCTATCATGTGCGTGATGTAAAAAAAACCTGAGTCTCTTCAAAGAAAAGCAATAAGATTTATTTACGGCAGGAAGAGAAACTAAATGAAGCGTTTTCAGTGTTCTGCGATTCAAGTGAGAAATGGCAAATTTAATTTCAAGAAAATCGTTGTCATGACACTTACGACCAAAAAAACCATTTAAATACACTTATAGAAACAGCTCAAACAACTTATCACAAGTAAAGAGATTTCAGTCTTTGGGAGTAACATTCACACCTAATGCACAGGCATATCGACCTAATTTGCTCCAAAGCACAAGCTTACCGCATATAAAAATGCCTAATAAGATCAATTCTAGAGCATACATACCCTGTTTGGTCACCCTATCATGTGAGTGATGTAAAAAAACCTGAGTCTCTTCAAAAAAAGCAATAAGATTTATTTACGGCAGCAAGAGAAACTAAATGAAGCGCTTTCAGTGTTCTGCGATTCAAGTGAGAAATGGCAAATTTAATTTTAAGAAAATCGTTGTCATGACACTTACGACCAAAAACGAACCTTTTAAATACACTTATAAAAACAGATCAAACAACTTACCACAAGTAAATAGATTTAAGTATCTGGGAATAACATTCACACCTAATCCACAGGCATATCGACCTAATTTGCTCAAAAGCACAAGCTTACCGCATATAAAAATGCCTAATAAGACCAATTCTTGATCATACATGCGCTGTTTGGTCACCCTATCAAGTGCGTGATGTAAAAAAACCTGAGTCTCTTCAAAGAAAAGCAATAAGATTTATTTACGGCAGCAAGAGAAACTAAATGAAGCGTTTTCAGTGTTCTGCGATTGAAGTGATAAATGGCAAATTTAATTTCAAGAAAATCGTTGTCATGACACTTACGACCAAAAAAGAACCATTTAAATACACTTATAAAAACAGATCAAACAACTTATCACAAGTAAAGAGATTTCAGTATCTGGGAGTAACATTCACATCTAATGCACAGGCATATGACCTAATTTGCTCCAAAGCACAAGCTTACCGCATATAAAAATGCCTAATAAGATCAATTCTTGAGCATGCATGCGCTGTTTGGTCACCCTTTCATGTGCGTGATGTAAAAAAACCTGTGTCTCTTCAGAGAAAAGCAATAAGATTTAATTACAGCAGCAAGAGAAACTAAATGAAGCGTTTTCAGTGTTCTGGGATTGAAGTGTGAAATGTCAAATTTAATTTCAAGAAAATCGTTGTCATGACACTTACGACCAAAAAAGAACCATTTAAATACACTTATAAAAACAGATCAAACAACTTATCACAAGTAAAGAGATTTCAGTGTTTGGGAGTAACATTCACACTTAATGCACAGGCATATCGACCTAATTTGCTCCAAAGCACAAGCTTACCGCATATAAATATGCCTAATAAGACAAATTCTTGAGCATACATGCACTGTTTGGTCACCCTATCATGTGCGTGATGTAAAAAAAACCTGAGTCTCTTCAAAGAAAAGCAATAAGATTTATTTACGGCAGGAACAGAAACTAAATGAAGCGTTTTCAGTGTTCTGCGATTCAAGTGAGAAATGGCAAATTTAATTTCAAGAAAATCGTTGTCATGACACTTACGACCAAAAACGAACCATTTAAATACACTTATAAAAACAGATCAAACAACTTATCACAAGTAAAGAGATTTCAGTATCTGGGAGTAACATTCACACCTAATCCACAGGCATATCGACCTAATTTGCTCAAAAGCACAAGCTTACCGCATATAAAAATGCCTAATAAGACCAATTCTTGATCATACATGCGCTTTTTTGTCACCCTATCATGTGCGTGATGTAAAAAAACCTGAGTCTCTTCAATGAAAAGCAATAAGATTTATTTACGGCAGCAAGAGAAACTAAATGAAGCGTTTTCAGTGTTCTGCGATTGAAGTGATAAATGGCGAATTTAATTTCAAGAAAATCGTTGTCATGACACTTACGACCAAAAAAGAAACGTTTAAATACACTTATAAAAACAGATCAAACAACTTATCACAAGTAAAGAGATTTCAGTCTTCACATTCACACCTAATGCACAGGCATATCGACCTAATTTGCTCCAAAGCACAAGCTTACCGCATATAAAAATGCCTAATAAGAACAATTCTTGAGCATACATGCGCTGTTTGGTCCCCCTACATGTGCGTGATGTAAAAAAACCTGAGTCTCTTCTAAGAAAAGCAATAAGATTTATTTACGGCAGCAAGAGAAACTAAATGAAGCGTTTTCAGTGTTCTGCGATTGAAGTGAGAAATGGCAAATTTAATTTCAAGAAAATCGTTTTCATGACACTTACGACCAAAAAAGAACCATTTAAATACACTTATAAAAACAGATCAAACAACTTATCACAAGTAAAGAGATTTCAGTCTTCACATTCACACCTAATGCACAGGCATATCGACATAATTTGCTCCAAAGCACAAGCTTACCGCATATAAATATGCCTAATAAGACCAATTCTTGAGCATACATGCACTGTTTGGTCACCCTATCATGTGCGTGATGTAAAAAAAACCTGAGTCTCTTCAAAGAAAAGCAATAAGATTTATTTACGGCAGGAAGAGAAACTAAATGAAGCGTTTTCAGTGTTCTGCGATTCAAGTGAGAAATGGCAAATTTAATTTCAAGAAAATCGTTGTCATGACACTTACGACCAAAAAAACCATTTAAATACACTTATAAAAACAGATCAAACAACTTATCACAAGTAAAGAGATTTCAGTATCTGGGAATAACATTCACACCTAATCCAAAGGCATATCGACCTAATTTGCTCAAAAGCACAAGCTTACCGCATATAAAAATGCCTAATAAGACCAATTCTTGATCATGCATGCGCTGTTTGGTCACCCTATCATGTGCGTGATGTAAAAAAACCTGAGTCTCTTCAAAGAAAAGCAATAAGATTTATTTACGGCAGCAAGAGAAACTAAATGAAGCGTTTTCAGTGTTTTGCGATCGAAGTGAGAAATGGCAAATTTAATTTCAAAAAAATCGTTGTCATGACACGACCAAAAAAGAACAATTTAAATACACTTATAAAAACACATCAAACAACTTATCACAAGTAAAGAGATTTCAGTCTTCACATTCACACCTAATGCACAGGCATATCGACCTAATTTGCTCCAAAGCACAAGCTTACCGCATATAAGTATGCCTAATAAGACAAATTCTTGAGCATACATGCACTGTTTGGTCACCCTATTATGTGCGTGATGTAAAAAAAACGCGAGTCTCTTCAAAGAAAAGCAATAAGATTTATTTACGGCAGGAACAGAAACTAAATGAAGCGTTTTCAGTGTTCTGCGATTCAAGTGAGAAATGGCAAATTTAATTTCAAGAAAATCGTTGTCATGAAAGTTACGACCAAAAAAGAACCATTTAAATACACTTATAAAAACAGATCAAACAACTTATCACAAGTAAAGAGATTTCAGTCTTCACATTCAAACCTAATGCACAGGCATATCGACCTAATTTGCTCCAAAGCACAAGCTTACCGCATATAAGTATGCCTAATAAGACAAATTCTTGAGCATACATGCACTGTTTGGTCACCATATCATGTGCGTGATGTAAAAAAACCTGAGTCTCTTCAAAGAAAAGCAATAAGATTTATTTACAGCAGCAAGAGAAACTAAATGAAGCGTTTTCAGTGTTCTGCGATTGAAGTGAAAAATGGCAAATTTAATTTCAAGAAAATCGTTGTCATGAAAGTTACGACCAAAAAAGAACCATTTAAATACACTTATAAAAACAGATCAAACAACTTATCACATTTAAAGAGATTTCAGTCTTCACATTCACACCTAATGCACAGGCATATCGACCTAATTTGCTCCAAAGCACCAGCTTACCGCATATAAGTATGCCTAATAAGACAAATTCTTGAGCATACATGCACTGTTTGGTCACCCTATTATGTGCGTGATGTAAAAAAAACGTGAGTCTCTTCAAAGAAAAGCAATAAGATTTATTTACGGCAGGAACAGAAACTAAATGAAGCGTTTTCAGTGTTCTGCGATTCAAGTGAGAAATGGCAAATTTAATTTCAAGAAAATCGTTGTCATGAAAGTTACGACCAAAAAAGAACCATTTAAATACACTTATAAAAACAGATCAAACAACTTATCACAAGTAAAGAGATTTCAGTCTTCACATTCAAACCTAATGCACAGGCATATCGACCTAATTTGCTCCAAAGCACAAGCTTACCGCATATAAGTATGCCTAATAAGACAAATTCTTGAGCATACATGCACTGTTTGGTCACCATATCATGTGCGTGATGTAAAAAAACCTGAGTCTCTTCAAAGAAAAGCAATAAGATTTATTTACAGCAGCAAGAGAAACTAAATGAAGCGTTTTCAGTGTTCTGCGATTGAAGTGAAAAATGGCAAATTTAATTTCAAGAAAATCGTTGTCATGAAAGTTACGACCAAAAAAGAACCATTTAAATACACTTATAAAAACAGATCAAACAACTTATCACAAGTAAAGAGATTTCAGTCTTCACATTCACACCTAATGCACAGGCATATCGACCTAATTTGCTCCAAAGCACCAGCTTACCGCATATAAGTATGCCTAATAAGATCAATTCTAGAGCATACATACCCTGTTTGGTCACCCTATCATGTGAGTGATGTAAAAAAAACCTGAGTCTCTTCAAAAAAAGCAATAAGATTTATTTACGGCAGCAAGAGAAACTAAATGAAGCGCTTTCAGTGTTCTGCGATTCAAGTGAGAAATGGCAAATTTAATTTCAAGAAAATCGTTGTCATGACACTTACGACCAAAAACGAACCATTTAAATACACTTATAAAAACAGATCAAACAACTTATCACAAGAAAAGAGATTTCAGTATCTGGGAGTAACATTCACATCTAATGCACAGGCATATGACCTAATTTGCTCCAAAGCACAAGCTTACCGCATATAAAAATGCCTAATAAGATCAATTCTTGAGCATGCATGCGCTGTTTGGTCACCCTATCATGTGCGTGATGTAAAAAAACCTGAGTCTCTTCAAAGAAAAGCAATAAGATTTATTTACGGCAGCAAGAGAAACTAAATGAAGCGTTTTCAGTGTTTTGCGATCGAAGTGAGAAATGGCAAATTTAATTTAAAAAAAATCGTTGTCATGACACGACCAAAAAAGAACAATTTAAATACACTTATAAAAACACATCAAACAACTTATCACAAGTAAAGAGATTTCAGTCTTCACATTCACACCTAATGCACAGGCATATCGACCTAATTTGCTCCAAAGCACCAGCTTACCGCATATAAATATGCCTAATAAGACCAATTCTTGAGCATACATGCGCTGTTTGGTCACCATATCATGTGCGTGATGTAAAAAAACCTGAGTCTCTTCAAAGAAAAGCAATAAGATTTATTTACAGCAGCAAGAGAAACTAAATGAAGCGTTTTCAGTGTTCTGCGATTGAAGTGAAAAATGGCAAATTTAATTTCAAGAAAATCGTTCTCATGAAACTTACGACCAAAAAAGAACCATTTAAATACACTTATAAAAACAGATCAAACAACTTATCACAAGTAAAGAGATTTCAGTCTTCACATTCACACCTAATGCACAGGCATATCGACCTAATTTGCTCCAAAGCACCAGCTTACCGCATATAAGTATGCCTAATAAGACAAATTCTTGAGCATACATGCACTGTTTGGTCACCATATCATGGGCGTGATGTAAAAAAAACGTGAGTCTCTTCAAAGAAAAGCAATAAGATTTATTTACGGCAGGAACAGAAACTAAATGAAGCGTTTTCAGAGTTCTGCGATTGAAGTGATAAAGGGAAAATTTAATTTCAAGAAAATCGTTGTCATGACACTTACGACCAAAAAAAACCATTTAAATACACTTATAAAAACAGCTCAAACAACTTATCACAAGTAAAGAGATTTCAGTCTTTGGGAGTAACATTCACACCTAATGCACAGGCATATCGACCTAATTTGCTCCAAAGCACAAGCTTATCGCATATAAAATCCCTAATAAGATCAATTCTAGAGCATACATGCCCTGTTTGGTCACCCTATCATGTGAGTGATGTAATAAAAACCTGAGTCTCTTCAAAAAAAGCAATAAGATTTATTTACGGCAGCAAGAGAAACTAAATGAAGCGTTTTCAGTGTTCTGCGATTCAAGTGAGAAATGGCAAATTTAATTTCAAGAAAATCGTTGTCATGAAACTTACGACCAAAAACGAACCATTTAAATACACTTATAAAAACAGATCAAACAACTTATCACAAGTAAAGAGATTTCAGTATCTGGGAGTAACATTCACACCTAATCCACAGGCATATCGACCTAATTTGCTCCAAAGCACAAGCTTACCGCATATAAAAATGCCTAATAAGACCAATTCTTGAGCATGCATGCGCTGTTTGGTCACCCTTTCATGTGCGTGATGTAAAAAAACCTGTGTCTCTTCAAAGAAAAGAAATAAGATTTATTTACAGCAGCAAGAGAAACTAAATGAAGCGTTTTCAGTGTTTTGCGATCGAAGTGAGAAATGGCAAATTTAATTTCAAAAAAATCGTTGTCATGACACGACCAAAAAAGAACAATTTATATACACTTATAAAAACACATCAAACAACTTATCACAAGTAAAGAGATTTCAGTCTTCACATTCACACCTAATGCACAGGCATATCGACCTAATTTGCTCCAAAGCACCAGCTTACCGAATATAAAAATGCCTAATGAGACCAATTCTTGAGCATACATTCGCTGTTTGGTCACCCTATCATGTGCGTGATGTAAAAAAACCTGAGTCTCTTCAGAGAAAAGCAATAAGATTTATTTACGGCAGCAAGAAAAACTAAATGAAGCGTTTTCAGTGTTCTGCGATTGAAGTGTGAAATGTCAAATTTAATTTCAAGAAAATCGTTGTCATGACACTTACGACCAAAAAAGAACCATTTAAATACACTTATAAAAACAGATCAAACAACTTATCACAAGTAAAGAGATTTCAGTGTTTGGGAGTAACATTCACACTTAATGCACAGGCATATCGACCTAATTTGCTCCAAAGCACAAGCTTACCGCATATAAATATGCCTAATAAGACAAATTCTTGAGCATACATGCACTGTTTGGTCACCCTATCATGTGCGTGATGTAAAAAAAACCTGAGTCTCTTCAAAGAAAAGCAATAAGATTTATTTACGGCAGGAACAGAAACTAAATGAAGCGTTTTCAGTGTTCTGCGATTCAAGTGAGAAATGGCAAATTTAATTTCAAGAAAATCGTTGTCATGACACTTACGACCAAAAACGAACCATTTAAATACACTTATAAAAACAGATCAAACAACTTATCACAAGTAAAGAGATTTCAGTATCTGGGAGTAACATTCACACCTAATCCACAGGCATATCGACCTAATTTGCTCAAAAGCACAAGCTTACCGCATATAAAAATGCCTAATAAGACCAATTCTTGATCATACATGCGCTGTTTTGTCACCCTATCATGTGCGTGATGTAAAAAAACCTGAGTCTCTTCAATGAAAAGCAATAAGATTTATTTACGGCAGCAAGAGAAACTAAATGAAGCGTTTTCAGTGTTCTGCGATTGAAGTGATAAATGGCGAATTTAATTTCAAGAAAATCGTTGTCATGACACTTACGACCAAAAAAGAAACGTTTAAATACACTTATAAAAACAGATCAAACAACTTATCACAAGTAAAGAGATTTCAGTCTTCACATTCACACCTAATGCACAGGCATATCGACCTAATTTGCTCCAAAGCACAAGCTTACCGCATATAAAAATGCCTAATAAGAACAATTCTTGAGCATGCATGCGCTGTTTGGTCCCCCTACATGTGCGTGATGTAAAAAAACCTGAGTCTCTTCTAAGAAAAGCAATAAGATTTATTTACGGCAGCAAGAGAAACTAAATGAAGCGTTTTCAGTGTTCTGCGATTGAAGTGAGAAATGGCAAATTTAATTTCAAGAAAATCGTTTTCATGACACTTACGACCAAAAAAGAACCATTTAAATACACTTATAAAAACAGATCAAACAACTTATCACAAGTAAAGAGATTTCAGTCTTCACATTCACACCTAATGCACAGGCATATCGACCTAATTTGCTCCAAAGCACAAGCTTACCGCATATAAATATGCCTAATAAGACCAATTCTTGAGCATACATGCACTGTTTGGTCACCCTATCATGTGCGTGATGTAAAAAAAACCTGAGTCTCTTCAAAGAAAAGCAATAAGATTTATTTACGGCAGGAAGAGAAACTAAATGAAGCGTTTTCAGTGTTCTGCGATTCAAGTGAGAAATGGCAAATTTAATTTCAAGAAAATCGTTGTCATGACACTTACGACCAAAAAAACCATTTAAATACACTTATAAAAACAGATCAAACAACTTATCACAAGTAAAGAGATTTCAGTATCTGGGAATAACATTCACACCTAATCCAAAGGCATATCGACCTAATTTGCTCAAAAGCACAAGCTTACCGCATATAAAAATGCCTAATAAGACCAATTCTTGATCATGCATGCGCTGTTTGGTCACCCTATCATGTGCGTGATGTAAAAAAACCTGAGTCTCTTCAAAGAAAAGCAATAAGATTTATTTACGGCAGCAAGAGAAACTAAATGAAGCGTTTTCAGTGTTTTGCGATCGAAGTGAGAAATGGCAAATTTAATTTCAAAAAAATCGTTGTCATGACACGACCAAAAAAGAACAATTTAAATACACTTATAAAAACACATCAAACAACTTATCACAAGTAAAGAGATTTCAGTCTTCACATTCACACCTAATGCACAGGCATATCGACCTAATTTGCTCCAAAGCACAAGCTTACCGCATATAAGTATGCCTAATGAGACAAATTCTTGAGCATACATGCACTGTTTGGTCACCCTATTATGTGCGTGATGTAAAAAAAACGCGAGTCTCTTCAAAGAAAAGCAATAAGATTTATTTACGGCAGGAACAGAAACTAAATGAAGCGTTTTCAGTGTTCTGCGATTCAAGTGAGAAATGGCAAATTTAATTTCAAGAAAATCGTTGTCATGAAAGTTGCGACCAAAAAAGAACCATTTAAATACACTTATAAAAACAGATCAAACAACTTATCACAAGTAAAGAGATTTCAGTCTTCACATTCAAACCTAATGCACAGGCATATCGACCTAATTTGCTCCAAAGCACAAGCTTACCGCATATAAGTATGCCTAATAAGACAAATTCTAGAGCATACATGCCCTGTTTGGTCACCCTATCATGTGAGTGATGTAATAAAAACCTGAGTCTCTTCAAAAAAAGCAATAAGATTTATTTACGGCAGCAAGAGAAACTAAATGAAGCGTTTTCAGTGTTCTGCGATTCAAGTGAGAAATGGCAAATTTAATTTCAAGAAAATCGTTGTCATGAAACTTACGACCAAAAACGAACCATTTAAATACACTTATAAAAACAGATCAAACAACTTATCACAAGTAAAGAGATTTCAGTGTCTGGGAGTAACATTCACACCTAATCCACAGGCATATCGACCTAATTTGCTCAAAAGCACAAGCTTACCGCATATAAAAATGCCTAATAAGACCAATTCTTGATCATACATGCGCTGTTTGGTCACCCTATCATGTGCGTGATGTAAAAAAACCTGAGTCTCTTCAAAGAAAAGCAATAAGATTTATTTACGGCAGCAAGAGAAACTAAATGAAGCGTTTTCAGAGTTCTGCGATTGAAGTGATAAATGGAAAATTTAATTTCAAGAAAATCGTCGACACTTACGACCAAAAAAGAACCATTTAAATACACTTATAAAAACAGATCAAACAACTTATCACAAGTAAAGAGATTTCAGTCTTCACATTCACACCGAATGCACAGGCATATCGACCTAATTTGTTACAAAGCACAAGCTTACCGCATATAAATATGCCTAATAAGACCAATTCTTGAGCATACATGCACTGTTTGGTCACCCTATCATGTGCGTGATGTAAAAAAAACCTGAGTCTCTTCAAAGAAAAGCAATAAGATTTATTTACGGCAGGAAGAGAAACTAAATGAAGCGTTTTCAGTGTTCTGCGATTCAAGTGAGAAATGGCAAATTTAATTTCAAGAAAATCGTTGTCATGACACTTACGACCAAAAAAACCATTTAAATACACTTATAGAAACAGCTCAAACAACTTATCACAAGTAAAGAGATTTCAGTCTTTGGGAGTAACATTCACACCTAATGCACAGGCATATCGACCTAATTTGCTCCAAAGCACAAGCTTACCGCATATAAAAATGCCTAATAAGATCAATTCTAGAGCATACATACCCTGTTTGGTCACCCTATCATGTGAGTGATGTAAAAAAAACCTGAGTCTCTTCAAAAAAAGCAATAAGATTTATTTACGGCAGCAAGAGAAACTAAATGAAGCGCTTTCAGTGTTCTGCGATTCAAGTGAGAAATGGCAAATTTAATTTTAAGAAAATCGTTGTCATGACACTTACGACCAAAAACGAACCTTTTAAATACACTTATAAAAACAGATCAAACAACTTACCACAAGTAAATAGATTTAAGTATCTGGGAATAACATTCACACCTAATCCACAGGCATATCGACCTAATTTGCTCAAAAGCACAAGCTTACCGCATATAAAAATGCCTAATAAGACCAATTCTTGATCATACATGCGCTGTTTGGTCACCCTATCAAGTGCGTGATGTAAAAAAACCTGAGTCTCTTCAAAGAAAAGCAATAAGATTTATTTACGGCAGCAAGAGAAACTAAATGAAGCGTTTTCAGTGTTCTGCGATTGAAGTGATAAATGGCAAATTTAATTTCAAGAAAATCGTTGTCATGACACTTACGACCAAAAAAGAACCATTTAAATACACTTATAAAAACAGATCAAACAACTTATCACAAGTAAAGAGATTTCAGTATCTGGGAGTAACATTCACATCTAATGCACAGGCATATGACCTAATTTGCTCCAAAGCACAAGCTTACCGCATATAAAAATGCCTAATAAGATCAATTCTTGAGCATGCATGCGCTGTTTGGTCACCCTTTCATGTGCGTGATGTAAAAAAACCTGTGTCTCTTCAGAGAAAAGCAATAAGATTTAATTACAGCAGCAAGAGAAACTAAATGAAGCGTTTTCAGTGTTCTGCGATTGAAGTGTGAAATGTCAAATTTAATTTCAAGAAAATCGTTGTCATGACACTTACGACCAAAAAAGAACCATTTAAATACACTTATAAAAACAGATCAAACAACTTATCACAAGTAAAGAGATTTCAGTGTTTGGGAGTAACATTCACACTTAATGCACAGGCATATCGACCTAATTTGCTCCAAAGCACAAGCTTACCGCATATAAATATGCCTAATAAGACAAATTCTTGAGCATACATGCACTGTTTGGTCACCCTATCATGTGCGTGATGTAAAAAAAACCTGAGTCTCTTCAAAGAAAAGCAATAAGATTTATTTACGGCAGGAACAGAAACTAAATGAAGCGTTTTCAGTGTTCTGCGATTCAAGTGAGAAATGGCAAATTTAATTTCAAGAAAATCGTTGTCATGACACTTACGACCAAAAACGAACCATTTAAATACACTTATAAAAACAGATCAAACAACTTATCACAAGTAAAGAGATTTCAGTATCTGGGAGTAACATTCACACCTAATCCACAGGCATATCGACCTAATTTGCTCAAAAGCACAAGCTTACCGCATATAAAAATGCCTAATAAGACCAATTCTTGATCATACATGCGCTGTTTTGTCACCCTATCATGTGCGTGATGTAAAAAAACCTGAGTCTCTTCAATGAAAAGCAATAAGATTTATTTACGGCGGCAAGAGAAACTAAATGAAGCGTTTTCAGTGTTCTGCGATTGAAGTGATAAATGGCGAATTTAATTTCAAGAAAATCGTTGTCATGACACTTACGACCAAAAAAGAAACGTTTAAATACACTTATAAAAACAGATCAAACAACTTATCACAAGTAAAGAGATTTCAGTCTTCACATTCACACCTAATGCACAGGCATATCGACCTAATTTGCTCCAAAGCACAAGCTTACCGCATATAAAAATGCCTAATAAGAACAATTCTTGAGCATACATGCGCTGTTTGGTCCCCCTACATGTGCGTGATGTAAAAAAACCTGAGTCTCTTCTAAGAAAAGCAATAAGATTTATTTACGGCAGCAAGAGAAACTAAATGAAGCGTTTTCAGTGTTCTGCGATTGAAGTGAGAAATGGCAAATTTAATTTCAAGAAAATCGTTTTCATGACACTTACGACCAAAAAAGAACCATTTAAATACACTTATAAAAACAGATCAAACAACTTATCACAAGTAAAGAGATTTCAGTCTTCACATTCACACCTAATGCACAGGCATATCGACCTAATTTGCTCCAAAGCACAAGCTTACCGCATATAAATATGCCTAATAAGACCAATTCTTGAGCATACATGCACTGTTTGGTCACCCTATCATGTGCGTGATGTAAAAAAAACCTGAGTCTCTTCAAAGAAAAGCAATAAGATTTATTTACGGCAGGAAGAGAAACTAAATGAAGCGTTTTCAGTGTTCTGCGATTCAAGTGAGAAATGGCAAATTTAATTTCAAGAAAATCGTTGTCATGACACTTACGACCAAAAAAACCATTTAAATACACTTATAAAAACAGATCAAACAACTTATCACAAGTAAAGAGATTTCAGTATCTGGGAATAACATTCACACCTAATCCAAAGGCATATCGACCTAATTTGCTCAAAAGCACAAGCTTACCGCATATAAAAATGCCTAATAAGACCAATTCTTGATCATGCATGCGCTGTTTGGTCACCCTATCATGTGCGTGATGTAAAAAAACCTGAGTCTCTTCAAAGAAAAGCAATAAGATTTATTTACGGCAGCAAGAGAAACTAAATGAAGCGTTTTCAGTGTTTTGCGATCGAAGTGAGAAATGGCAAATTTAATTTCAAAAAAATCGTTGTCATGACACGACCAAAAAAGAACAATTTAAATACACTTATAAAAACACATCAAACAACTTATCACAAGTAAAGAGATTTCAGTCTTCACATTCACACCTAATGCACAGGCATATCGACCTAATTTGCTCCAAAGCACAAGCTTACCGCATATAAGTATGCCTAATAAGACAAATTCTTGAGCATACATGCACTGTTTGGTCACCCTATTATGTGCGTGATGTAAAAAAAACGCGAGTCTCTTCAAAGAAAAGCAATAAGATTTATTTACGGCAGGAACAGAAACTAAATGAAGCGTTTTCAGTGTTCTGCGATTCAAGTGAGAAATGGCAAATTTAATTTCAAGAAAATCGTTGTCATGAGAGTTACGACCAAAAAAGAACCATTTAAATACACTTATAAAAACAGATCAAACAACTTATCACAAGTAAAGAGATTTCAGTCTTCACATTCAAACCTAATGCACAGGCATATCGACCTAATTTGCTCCAAAGCACAAGCTTACCGCATATAAGTATGCCTAATAAGACAAATTCTTGAGCATACATGCACTGTTTGGTCACCATATCATGTGCGTGATGTAAAAAAACCTGAGTCTCTTCAAAGAAAAGCAATAAGATTTATTTACAGCAGCAAGAGAAACTAAATGAAGCGTTTTCAGTGTTCTGCGATTGAAGTGAAAAATGGCAAATTTAATTTCAAGAAAATCGTTGTCATGAAAGTTACGACCAAAAAAGAACCATTTAAATACACTTATAAAAACAGATCAAACAACTTATCACATTTAAAGAGATTTCAGTCTTCACATTCACACCTAATGCACAGGCATATCGACCTAATTTGCTCCAAAGCACCAGCTTACCGCATATAAGTATGCCTAATAAGACAAATTCTTGAGCATACATGCACTGTTTGGTCACCCTATTATGTGCGTGATGTAAAAAAAACGTGAGTCTCTTCAAAGAAAAGCAATAAGATTTATTTACGGCAGGAACAGAAACTAAATGAAGCGTTTTCAGTGTTCTGCGATTCAAGTGAGAAATGGCAAATTTAATTTCAAGAAAATCGTTGTCATGAAAGTTACGACCAAAAAAGAACCATTTAAATACACTTATAAAAACAGATCAAACAACTTATCACAAGTAAAGAGATTTCAGTCTTCACATTCAAACCTAATGCACAGGCATATCGACCTAATTTGCTCCAAAGCACAAGCTTACCGCATATAAGTATGCCTAATAAGACAAATTCTTGAGCATACATGCACTGTTTGGTCACCATATCATGTGCGTGATGTAAAAAAACCTGAGTCTCTTCAAAGAAAAGCAATAAGATTTATTTACAGCAGCAAGAGAAACTAAATGAAGCGTTTTCAGTGTTCTGCGATTGAAGTGAAAAATGGCAAATTTAATTTCAAGAAAATCGTTGTCATGAAAGTTACGACCAAAAAAGAACCATTTAAATACACTTATAAAAACAGATCAAACAACTTATCACAAGTAAAGAGATTTCAGTCTTCACATTCACACCTAATGCACAGGCATATCGACCTAATTTGCTCCAAAGCACCAGCTTACCGCATATAAGTATGCCTAATAAGATCAATTCTAGAGCATACATACCCTGTTTGGTCACCCTATCATGTGAGTGATGTAAAAAAAACCTGAGTCTCTTCAAAAAAAGCAATAAGATTTATTTACGGCAGCAAGAGAAACTAAATGAAGCGCTTTCAGTGTTCTGCGATTCAAGTGAGAAATGGCAAATTTAATTTCAAGAAAATCGTTGTCATGACACTTACGACCAAAAACGAACCATTTAAATACACTTATAAAAACAGATCAAACAACTTATCACAAGAAAAGAGATTTCAGTATCTGGGAGTAACATTCACATCTAATGCACAGGCATATGACCTAATTTGCTCCAAAGCACAAGCTTACCGCATATAAAAATGCCTAATAAGATCAATTCTTGAGCATGCATGCGCTGTTTGGTCACCCTATCATGTGCGTGATGTAAAAAAACCTGAGTCTCTTCAAAGAAAAGCAATAAGATTTATTTACGGCAGCAAGAGAAACTAAATGAAGCGTTTTCAGTGTTTTGCGATCGAAGTGAGAAATGGCAAATTTAATTTAAAAAAAATCGTTGTCATGACACGACCAAAAAAGAACAATTTAAATACACTTATAAAAACACATCAAACAACTTATCACAAGTAAAGAGATTTCAGTCTTCACATTCACACCTAATGCACAGGCATATCGACCTAATTTGCTCCAAAGCACCAGCTTACCGCATATAAAAATGCCTAATAAGACCAATTCTTGAGCATACATGCGCTGTTTGGTCACCATATCATGTGCGTGATGTAAAAAAACCTGAGTCTCTTCAAAGAAAAGCAATAAGATTTATTTACAGCAGCAAGAGAAACTAAATGAAGCGTTTTCAGTGTTCTGCGATTGAAGTGAAAAATGGCAAATTTAATTTCAAGAAAATCGTTCTCATGAAACTTACGACCAAAAAAGAACCATTTAAATACACTTATAAAAACAGATCAAACAACTTATCACAAGTAAAGAGATTTCAGTCTTCACATTCACACCTAATGCACAGGCATATCGACCTAATTTGCTCCAAAGCACCAGCTTACCGCATATAAGTATGCCTAATAAGACAAATTCTTGAGCATACATGCACTGTTTGGTCACCATATCATGTGCGTGATGTAAAAAAAACGTGAGTCTCTTCAAAGAAAAGCAATAAGATTTATTTACGGCAGGAACAGAAACTAAATGAAGCGTTTTCAGAGTTCTGCGATTGAAGTGATAAAGGGAAAATTTAATTTCAAGAAAATCGTTGTCATGACACTTACGACCAAAAAAAACCATTTAAATACACTTATAAAAACAGCTCAAACAACTTATCACAAGTAAAGAGATTTCAGTCTTTGGGAGTAACATTCACACCTAATGCACAGGCATATCGACCTAATTTGCTCCAAAGCACAAGCTTATCGCATATAAAATCCCTAATAAGATCAATTCTAGAGCATACATGCCCTGTTTGGTCACCCTATCATGTGAGTGATGTAATAAAAACCTGAGTCTCTTCAAAAAAAGCAATAAGATTTATTTACGGCAGCAAGAGAAACTAAATGAAGCGTTTTCAGTGTTCTGCGATTCAAGTGAGAAATGGCAAATTTAATTTCAAGAAAATCGTTGTCATGAAACTTACGACCAAAAACGAACCATTTAAATACACTTATAAAAACAGATCAAACAACTTATCACAAGTAAAGAGATTTCAGTATCTGGGAGTAACATTCACACCTAATCCACAGGCATATCGACCTAATTTGCTCCAAAGCACAAGCTTACCGCATATAAAAATGCCTAATAAGACCAATTCTTGAGCATGCATGCGCTGTTTGGTCACCCTTTCATGTGCGTGATGTAAAAAAACCTGTGTCTCTTCAAAGAAAAGAAATAAGATTTATTTACAGCAGCAAGAGAAACTAAATGAAGCGTTTTCAGTGTTTTGCGATCGAAGTGAGAAATGGCAAATTTAATTTCAAAAAAATCGTTGTCATGACACGACCAAAAAAGAACAATTTATATACACTTATAAAAACACATCAAACAACTTATCACAAGTAAAGAGATTTCAGTCTTCACATTCACACCTAATGCACAGGCATATCGACCTAATTTGCTCCAAAGCACCAGCTTACCGAATATAAAAATGCCTAATGAGACCAATTCTTGAGCATACATTCGCTGTTTGGTCACCCTATCATGTGCGTGATGTAAAAAAACCTGAGTCTCTTCAGAGAAAAGCAATAAGATTTATTTACGGCAGCAAGAAAAACTAAATGAAGCGTTTTCAGTGTTCTGCGATTGAAGTGTGAAATGTCAAATTTAATTTCAAGAAAATCGTTGTCATGACACTTACGACCAAAAAAGAACCATTTAAATACACTTATAAAAACAGATCAAACAACTTATCACAAGTAAAGAGATTTCAGTGTTTGGGAGTAACATTCACACTTAATGCACAGGCATATCGACCTAATTTGCTCCAAAGCACAAGCTTACCGCATATAAATATGCCTAATAAGACAAATTCTTGAGCATACATGCACTGTTTGGTCACCCTATCATGTGCGTGATGTAAAAAAAACCTGAGTCTCTTCAAAGAAAAGCAATAAGATTTATTTACGGCAGGAACAGAAACTAAATGAAGCGTTTTCAGTGTTCTGCGATTCAAGTGAGAAATGGCAAATTTAATTTCAAGAAAATCGTTGTCATGACACTTACGACCAAAAACGAACCATTTAAATACACTTATAAAAACAGATCAAACAACTTATCACAAGTAAAGAGATTTCAGTATCTGGGAGTAACATTCACACCTAATCCACAGGCATATCGACCTAATTTGCTCAAAAGCACAAGCTTACCGCATATAAAAATGCCTAATAAGACCAATTCTTGATCATACATGCGCTGTTTTGTCACCCTATCATGTGCGTGATGTAAAAAAACCTGAGTCTCTTCAATGAAAAGCAATAAGATTTATTTACGGCAGCAAGAGAAACTAAATGAAGCGTTTTCAGTGTTCTGCGATTGAAGTGATAAATGGCGAATTTAATTTCAAGAAAATCGTTGTCATGACACTTACGACCAAAAAAGAAACGTTTAAATACACTTATAAAAACAGATCAAACAACTTATCACAAGTAAAGAGATTTCAGTCTTCACATTCACACCTAATGCACAGGCATATCGACCTAATTTGCTCCAAAGCACAAGCTTACCGCATATAAAAATGCCTAATAAGAACAATTCTTGAGCATGCATGCGCTGTTTGGTCCCCCTACATGTGCGTGATGTAAAAAAACCTGAGTCTCTTCTAAGAAAAGCAATAAGATTTATTTACGGCAGCAAGAGAAACTAAATGAAGCGTTTTCAGTGTTCTGCGATTGAAGTGAGAAATGGCAAATTTAATTTCAAGAAAATCGTTTTCATGACACTTACGACCAAAAAAGAACCATTTAAATACACTTATAAAAACAGATCAAACAACTTATCACAAGTAAAGAGATTTCAGTCTTCACATTCACACCTAATGCACAGGCATATCGACCTAATTTGCTCCAAAGCACAAGCTTACCGCATATAAATATGCCTAATAAGACCAATTCTTGAGCATACATGCACTGTTTGGTCACCCTATCATGTGCGTGATGTAAAAAAAACCTGAGTCTCTTCAAAGAAAAGCAATAAGATTTATTTACGGCAGGAAGAGAAACTAAATGAAGCGTTTTCAGTGTTCTGCGATTCAAGTGAGAAATGGCAAATTTAATTTCAAGAAAATCGTTGTCATGACACTTACGACCAAAAAAACCATTTAAATACACTTATAAAAACAGATCAAACAACTTATCACAAGTAAAGAGATTTCAGTATCTGGGAATAACATTCACACCTAATCCAAAGGCATATCGACCTAATTTGCTCAAAAGCACAAGCTTACCGCATATAAAAATGCCTAATAAGACCAATTCTTGATCATGCATGCGCTGTTTGGTCACCCTATCATGTGCGTGATGTAAAAAAACCTGAGTCTCTTCAAAGAAAAGCAATAAGATTTATTTACGGCAGCAAGAGAAACTAAATGAAGCGTTTTCAGTGTTTTGCGATCGAAGTGAGAAATGGCAAATTTAATTTCAAAAAAATCGTTGTCATGACACGACCAAAAAAGAACAATTTAAATACACTTATAAAAACACATCAAACAACTTATCACAAGTAAAGAGATTTCAGTCTTCACATTCACACCTAATGCACAGGCATATCGACCTAATTTGCTCCAAAGCACAAGCTTACCGCATATAAGTATGCCTAATAAGACAAATTCTTGAGCATACATGCACTGTTTGGTCACCCTATTATGTGCGTGATGTAAAAAAAACGCGAGTCTCTTCAAAGAAAAGCAATAAGATTTATTTACGGCAGGAACAGAAACTAAATGAAGCGTTTTCAGTGTTCTGCGATTCAAGTGAGAAATGGCAAATTTAATTTCAAGAAAATCGTTGTCATGAAAGTTGCGACCAAAAAAGAACCATTTAAATACACTTATAAAAACAGATCAAACAACTTATCACAAGTAAAGAGATTTCAGTCTTCACATTCAAACCTAATGCACAGGCATATCGACCTAATTTGCTCCAAAGCACAAGCTTACCGCATATAAGTATGCCTAATAAGACAAATTCTTGAGCATACATGCACTGTTTGGTCACCATATCATGTGCGTGATGTAAAAAAACCTGAGTCTCTTCAAAGAAAAGCAATAAGATTTATTTACAGCAGCAAGAGAAACTAAATGAAGCGTTTTCAGTGTTCTGCGATTGAAGTGAAAAATGGCAAATTTAATTTCAAGAAAATCGTTGTCATGAAAGTTACGACCAAAAAAGAACCATTTAAATACACTTATAAAAACAGATCAAACAACTTATCACATTTAAAGAGATTTCAGTCTTCACATTCACACCTAATGCACAGGCATATCGACCTAATTTGCTCCAAAGCACCAGCTTACCGCATATAAGTATGCCTAATAAGACAAATTCTTGAGCATACATGCACTGTTTGGTCACCCTATTATGTGCGTGATGTAAAAAAAACGTGAGTCTCCTCAAAGAAAAGCAATAAGATTTATTTACGGCAGGAACAGAAACTAAATGAAGCGTTTTCAGTGTTCTGCGATTCAAGTGAGAAATGGCAAATTTAATTTCAAGAAAATCGTTGTCATGAAAGTTACGACCAAAAAAGAACCATTTAAATACACTTATAAAAACAGATCAAACAACTTATCACAAGTAAAGAGATTTCAGTCTTCACATTCAAACCTAATGCACAGGCATATCGACCTAATTTGCTCCAAAGCACAAGCTTACCGCATATAAGTATGCCTAATAAGACAAATTCTTGAGCATACATGCACTGTTTGGTCACCATATCATGTGCGTGATGTAAAAAAACCTGAGTCTCTTCAAAGAAAAGCAATAAGATTTATTTACAGCAGCAAGAGAAACTAAATGAAGCGTTTTCAGTGTTCTGCGATTGAAGTGAAAAATGGCAAATTTAATTTCAAGAAAATCGTTGTCATGAAAGTTACGACCAAAAAAGAACCATTTAAATACACTTATAAAAACAGATCAAACAACTTATCACAAGTAAAGAGATTTCAGTCTTCACATTCACACCTAATGCACAGGCATATCGACCTAATTTGCTCCAAAGCACCAGCTTACCGCATATAAGTATGCCTAATAAGATCAATTCTAGAGCATACATACCCTGTTTGGTCACCCTATCATGTGAGTGATGTAAAAAAAACCTGAGTCTCTTCAAAAAAAGCAATAAGATTTATTTACGGCAGCAAGAGAAACTAAATGAAGCGCTTTCAGTGTTCTGCGATTCAAGTGAGAAATGGCAAATTTAATTTCAAGAAAATCGTTGTCATGACACTTACGACCAAAAACGAACCATTTAAATACACTTATAAAAACAGATCAAACAACTTATCACAAGAAAAGAGATTTCAGTATCTGGGAGTAACATTCACATCTAATGCACAGGCATATGACCTAATTTGCTCCAAAGCACAAGCTTACCGCATATAAAAATGCCTAATAAGATCAATTCTTGAGCATGCATGCGCTGTTTGGTCACCCTATCATGTGCGTGATGTAAAAAAACCTGAGTCTCTTCAAAGAAAAGCAATAAGATTTATTTACGGCAGCAAGAGAAACTAAATGAAGCGTTTTCAGTGTTTTGCGATCGAAGTGAGAAATGGCAAATTTAATTTAAAAAAAATCGTTGTCATGACACGACCAAAAAAGAACAATTTAAATACACTTATAAAAACACATCAAACAACTTATCACAAGTAAAGAGATTTCAGTCTTCACATTCACACCTAATGCACAGGCATATCGACCTAATTTGCTCCAAAGCACCAGCTTACCGCATATAAAAATGCCTAATAAGACCAATTCTTGAGCATACATGCGCTGTTTGGTCACCATATCATGTGCGTGATGTAAAAAAACCTGAGTCTCTTCAAAGAAAAGCAATAAGATTTATTTACAGCAGCAAGAGAAACTTAATGAAGCGTTTTCAGTGTTCTGCGATTGAAGTGAAAAATGGCAAATTTAATTTCAAGAAAATCGTTCTCATGAAACTTACGACCAAAAAAGAACCATTTAAATACACTTATAAAAACAGATCAAACAACTTATCACAAGTAAAGAGATTTCAGTCTTCACATTCACACCTAATGCACAGGCATATCGACCTAATTTGCTCCAAAGCACCAGCTTACCGCATATAAGTATGCCTAATAAGACAAATTCTTGAGCATACATGCACTGTTTGGTCACCATATCATGTGCGTGATGTAAAAAAAACGTGAGTCTCTTCAAAGAAAAGCAATAAGATTTATTTACGGCAGGAACAGAAACTAAATGAAGCGTTTTCAGAGTTCTGCGATTGAAGTGATAAATGGAAAATTTAATTTCAAGAAAATCGTTGTCATGACACTTACGACCAAAAAAAACCATTTAAATACACTTATAAAAACAGCTCAAACAACTTATCACAAGTAAAGAGATTTCAGTCTTTGGGAGTAACATTCACACCTAATGCACAGGCATATCGACCTAATTTGCTCCAAAGCACAAGCTTATCGCATATAAAATGCCTAATAAGATCAATTCTAGAGCATACATGCCCTGTTTGGTCACCCTATCATGTGAGTGATGTAATAAAAACCTGAGTCTCTTCAAAAAAAGCAATAAGATTTATTTACGGCAGCAAGAGAAACTAAATGAAGCGTTTTCAGTGTTCTGCGATTCAAGTGAGAAATGGCAAATTTAATTTCAAGAAAATCGTTGTCATGAAACTTACGACCAAAAACGAACCATTTAAATACACTTATAAAAACAGATCAAACAACTTATCACAAGTAAAGAGATTTCAGTATCTGGGAGTAACATTCACACCTAATCCACAGGAATATCGACCTAATTTGCTCAAAAGCACAAGCTTACCGCATATAAAAATGCCTAATAAGACCAATTCTTGATCATACATGCGCTGTTTGGTCACCCTATCATGTGCGTGATGTAAAAAAACCTGAGTCTCTTCAAAGAAAAGCAATAAGATTTATTTACGGCAGCAAGAGAAACTAAATGAAGCGTTTTCAGAGTTCTGCGATTGAAGTGATAAATGGAAAATTTAATTTCAAGAAAATCGTCGACACTTACGACCAAAAAAGAACCATTTAAATACACTTATAAAAACAGATCAAACAACTTATCACAAGTAAAGAGATTTCAGTCTTCACATTCACACCGAATGCACAGGCATATCGACCTAATTTGTTACAAAGCACAAGCTTACCGCATATAAATATGCCTAATAAGACCAATTCTTGAGCATACATGCACTGTTTGGTCACCCTATCATGTGCGTGATGTAAAAAAAACCTGAGTCTCTTCAAAGAAAAGCAATAAGATTTATTTACGGCAGGAAGAGAAACTAAATGAAGCGTTTTCAGTGTTCTGCGATTCAAGTGAGAAATGGCAAATTTAATTTCAAGAAAATCGTTGTCATGACACTTACGACCAAAAAAACCATTTAAATACACTTATAGAAACAGCTCAAACAACTTATCACAAGTAAAGAGATTTCAGTCTTTGGGAGTAACATTCACACCTAATGCACAGGCATATCGACCTAATTTGCTCCAAAGCACAAGCTTACCGCATATAAAAATGCCTAATAAGATCAATTCTAGAGCATACATACCCTGTTTGGTCACCCTATCATGTGAGTGATGTAAAAAAAACCTGAGTCTCTTCAAAAAAAGCAATAAGATTTATTTACGGCAGCAAGAGAAACTAAATGAAGCGCTTTCAGTGTTCTGCGATTCAAGTGAGAAATGGCAAATTTAATTTTAAGAAAATCGTTGTCATGACACTTACGACCAAAAACGAACCTTTTAAATACACTTATAAAAACAGATCAAACAACTTATCACAAGTAAATAGATTTAAGTATCTGGGAATAACATTCACACCTAATCCACAGGCATATCGACCTAATTTGCTCAAAAGCACAAGCTTACCGCATATAAAAATGCCTAATAAGACCAATTCTTGATCATACATGCGCTGTTTGGTCACCCTATCAAGTGCGTGATGTAAAAAAACCTGAGTCTCTTCAAAGAAAAGCAATAAGATTTATTTACGGCAGCAAGAGAAACTAAATGAAGCGTTTTCAGTGTTCTGCGATTGAAGTGATAAATGGCAAATTTAATTTCAAGAAAATCGTTGTCATGACACTTACGACCAAAAAAGAACCATTTAAATACACTTATAAAAACAGATCAAACAACTTATCACAAGTAAAGAGATTTCAGTATCTGGGAGTAACATTCACATCTAATGCACAGGCATATGACCTAATTTGCTCCAAAGCACAAGCTTACCGCATATAAAAATGCCTAATAAGATCAATTCTTGAGCATGCATGCGCTGTTTGGTCACCCTTTCATGTGCGTGATGTAAAAAAACCTGTGTCTCTTCAGAGAAAAGCAATAAGATTTAATTACAGCAGCAATAGAAACTAAATGAAGCGTTTTCAGTGTTCTGCGATTGAAGTGAGAAATGGCAAATTTAATTTCAAGAAAATCGTTGTCATGAAACTTACGACCAAAAAAGAACCATTTAAATACACTTATAAAAACAGATCAAACAACTTATCACAAGCAAAGAGATTTCAGTCTTCACATTCACACCTAATGCACAGGCATATCGACCTAATTTGCTCCAAAGCACAAGCTTACCGCATATAAATATGCCTAATAAGACAAATTCTTGAGCATACATGCACTGTTTGGTCACCCTATCATGTGCGTGATGTAAAAAAAACCTGAGTCTCTTCAAAGAAAAGCAATAAGATTTATTTACGGCAGGAACGGAAACTAAATGAAGCGTTTTCAGTGTTCTGCGATTCAAGTGAGAAATGGCAAATTTAATTTCAAGAAAATCGTTGTCATGACACTTACGACCAAAAAAAACCATTTAAATACACTTATAAAAACAGCTCAAACAACTTATCACAAGTAAAGAGATTTCAGTCTTTGGGAGCAACATTCACACCTAATGCACAGGCATATCGACCTAATTTGCTCCAAAGCACAAGCTTACCGCATATAAAAATGCCTAATAAGACCAATTCTTGAGCATGCATGCGCTGTTTGGTCACCCTTTCATGTGCGTGATGTAAAAAAACCTGTGTCTCTTCAAAGAAAAGCAATAAGATTTATTTACAGCAGCAAGAGAAACTAAATGAAGCGTTTTCAGTGTTTTGCGATCGAAGTGAGAAATGGCAAATTTAATTTCAAAAAAATCGTTGTCATGACACTTACGACCAAAAAAGAACCATTTAAATACACTTATAAAAACAGATCAAACAACTTATCTCAAGTAAAGAGATTTCAGTGTTTGGGAGTAACATTCACACTTAATGCACAGGCATATCGACCTAATTTGCTCCAAAGCACAAGCTTACCGCATATAAATATGCCTAATAAGACAAATTCTTGAGCATACATGCACTGTTTGGTCACCCTATCATGTGCGTGATGTAAAAAAAACCTGAGTCTCTTCAAAGAAAAGCAATAAGATTTATTTACGGCAGGAACAGAAACTAAATGAAGCGTTTTCAGTGTTCTGCGATTCAAGTGAGAAATGGCAAATTTAATTTCAAGAAAATCGTTGTCATGACACTTACGACCAAAAACGAACCATTTAAATACACTTATAAAAACAGATCAAACAACTTATCACAAGTAAAGAGATTTCAGTATCTGGGAGTAACATTCACACCTAATCCACAGGCATATCGACCTAATTTGCTCAAAAGCACAAGCTTACCGCATATAAAAATGCCTAATAAGACCAATTCTTGATCATACATGCGCTGTTTTGTCACCCTATCATGTGCGTGATGTAAAAAAACCTGAGTCTCTTCAATGAAAAGCAATAAGATTTATTTACGGCAGCAAGAGAAACTAAATGAAGCGTTTTCAGTGTTCTGCGATTGAAGTGATAAATGGCGAATTTAATTTCAAGAAAATCGTTGTCATGACACTTACGACCAAAAAAGAAACGTTTAAATACACTTATAAAAACAGATCAAACAACTTATCACAAGTAAAGAGATTTCAGTCTTCACATTCACACCTAATGCACAGGCATATCGACCTAATTTGCTCCAAAGCACAAGCTTACCGCATATAAAAATGCCTAATAAGAACAATTCTTGAGCATACATGCGCTGTTTGGTCCCCCTACATGTGCGTGATGTAAAAAAACCTGAGTCTCTTCTAAGAAAAGCAATAAGATTTATTTACGGCAGCAAGAGAAACTAAATGAAGCGTTTTCAGTGTTCTGCGATTGAAGTGAGAAATGGCAAATTTAATTTCAAGAAAATCGTTGTCATGACACTTACGACCAAAAAAGAACCATTTAAATACACTTATAAAAACAGATCAAACAACTTATCACAAGTAAAGAGATTTCAGTCTTCACATTCACACCTAATGCACAGGCATATCGACCTAATTTGCTCCAAAGCACAAGCTTACCGCATATAAATATGCCTAATAAGACCAATTCTTGAGCATACATGCACTGTTTGGTCACCCTATCATGTGCGTGATGTAAAAAAAACCTGAGTCTCTTCAAAGAAAAGCAATAAGATTTATTTACGGCAGGAAGAGAAACTAAATGAAGCGTTTTCAGTGCTCTGCGATTCAAGTGAGAAATGGCAAATTTAATTTCAAGAAAATCGTTGTCATGACACTTACGACCAAAAAAACCATTTAAATACACTTATAAAAACAGATCAAACAACTTATCACAAGTAAAGAGATTTCAGTATCTGGGAATAACATTCACACCTAATCCAAAGGCATATCGACCTAATTTGCTCAAAAGCACAAGCTTACCGCATATAAAAATGCCTAATAAGACCAATTCTTGATCATGCATGCGCTGTTTGGTCACCCTATCATGTGCGTGATGTAAAAAAACCTGAGTCTCTTCAAAGAAAAGCAATAAGATTTATTTACGGCAGCAAGAGAAACTAAATGAAGCGTTTTCAGTGTTTTTCGATCGAAGTGAGAAATGGCAAATTTAATTTCAAAAAAATCGTTGTCATGACACGACCAAAAAAGAACAATTTAAATACACATATAAAAACACATCAAACAACTTATCACAAGTAAAGAGATTTCAGTCTTCACATTCACACCTAATGCACAGGCATATCGACCTAATTTGCTCCAAAGCACCAGCTTACCGCATATAAAAATGCCTAATAAGACCAATTCTTGAGCATACATGTGCTGTTTGGTCACCATATCATGTGCGTGATGTAAAAAAACCTGAGTCTCTTCAAAGAAAAGCAATAAGATTTATTTACAGCAGCAAGAGAAACTAAATGAAGCGTTTTCAGTGTTCTGCGATTGAAGTGAAAAATGGCAAATTTAATTTCAAGAAAATCGTTGTCATGAAAGTTACGACCAAAAAAGAACCATTTAAATACACTTATAAAAACAGATCAAACAACTTATCACAAGTAAAGAGATTTCAGTCTTCACATTCACACCTAATGCACAGGCATATCGACCTAATTTGCTCCAAAGCACCAGCTTACCGCATATAAGTATGCCTAATAAGACAAATTCTTGAGCATACATGCACTGTTTGGTCACCCTATTATGTGCGTGATGTAAAAAAAACGTGAGTCTCTTCAAAGAAAAGCAATAAGATTTATTTACGGCAGGAACAGAAACTAAATGAAGCGTTTTCAGTGTTCTGCGATTCAAGTGAGAAATGGCAAATTTAATTTCAAGAAAATCGTTGTCATGAAAGTTACGACCAAAAAAGAACCATTTAAATACACTTATAAAAACAGATCAAACAACTTATCACAAGTAAAGAGATTTCAGTCTTCACATTCAAACCTAATGCACAGGCATATCGACCTAATTTGCTCCAAAGCACAAGCTTACCGCATATAAGTATGCCTAATAAGACAAATTCTTGAGCATACATGCACTGTTTGGTCACCATATCATGTGCGTGATGTAAAAAAACCTGAGTCTCTTCAAAGAAAAGCAATAAGATTTATTTACAGCAGCAAGAGAAACTAAATGAAGCGTTTTCAGTGTTCTGCGATTGAAGTGAAAAATGGCAAATTTAATTTCAAGAAAATCGTTGTCATGAAAGTTACGACCAAAAAAGAACCATTTAAATACACTTATAAAAACAGATCAAACAACTTATCACAAGTAAAGAGATTTCAGTCTTCACATTCACACCTAATGCACAGGCATATCGACCTAATTTGCTCCAAAGCACCAGCTTACCGCATATAAGTATGCCTAATAAGACAAATTCTTGAGCATACATGCACTGTTTGGTCACCATATCATGTGCGTGATGTAAAAAAACCTGAGTCTCTTCAAAGAAAAGCAATAAGATTTATTTACAGCAGCAAGAGAAACTACATGAAGCGTTTTCAGTGTTCTGCGATTGAAGTGAAAAATGGCAAATTTAATTTCAAGAAAATCGTTGTCATGAAAGTTACGACCAAAAAAGAACCATTTAAATACACTTATAAAAACAGATCAAACAACTTATCACAAGTAAAGAGATTTCAGTCTTCACATTCACACCTAATGCACAGGCATATCGACCTAATTTGCTCCAAAGCACCAGCTTACCGCATATAAGTATGCCTAATAAGACAAATTCATGAGCATACATGCACTGTTTGGTCACCATATCATGTGCGTGATGTAAAAAAACCTGAGTCTCTTCAAAGAAAAGCAATAAGATTTATTTACAGCAGCAAGAGAAACTAAATGAAGCGTTTTCAGTGTTCTGCGATTGAAGTGAAAAATGGCAAATTTAATTTCAAGAAAATCGTTGTCATGAAAGTTACGACCAAAAAAGAACCATTTAAATACACTTATAAAAACAGATCAAACAACTTATCACAAGTAAAGAGATTTCAGTCTTCACATTCACACCTAATGCACAGGCATATCGACCTAATTTGCTCCACAGCACCGCATATAAGTATGCCTAATAAGACAAATTCTTGAGCATACATGCACTGTTTGGTCACCCTATTATGTGCGTGATGTAAAAAAACCTGAGTCTCTTCTAAGAAAAGCAATAAGATTTATTTACAGCAGCAAGAGAAACTAAATGAAGCGTTTTCAGTGTTCTGCGATTGAAGTGAAAAATGGCAAATTTAATTTCAAGAAAATCGTTGTCATGAAACTTACGACCAAAAACGAACCATTTAAATACACTTATAAAAACAGATCAAACAACTTATCACAAGTAAAGAGATTTCAGTATCTGGGAGTAACATTCACACCTAATCCACAGGCATATCGACCTAATTTGCTCAAAAGCACAAGCTTACCGCATATAAAAATGCCTAATAAGACCAATTCTTGATCATACATGCGCTGTTTGGTCACCCTATCATGTGCGTGATGTAAAAAAACCTGAGTCTCTTCAAAGAAAAGCAATAAGATTTATTTACGGCAGCAAGAGAAACTAAATGAAGCGTTTTCAGTGTTCTGCGATTGAAGTGATAAATGGAAAATTTAATTTCAAGAAAATCGTCGACACTTACGACCAAAAAAGAACCATTTAAATACACTTATAAAAACAGATCAAACAACTTATCTCAAGTAAAGAGATTTCAGTCTTCACATTCACACCGAATGCACAGGCATATCGACCTAATTTGCTCCAAAGCACAAGCTTACCGCATATAAATATGCCTAATAAGACCAATTCTTGAGCATACATGCACTGTTTGGTCACCCTATCATGTGCGTGATGTAAAAAAAACCTGAGTCTCTTCAAAGAAAAGCAATAAGATTTATTTACGGCAGGAAGAGAAACTAAATGAAGCGTTTTCAGTGTTCTGCGATTCAAGTGAGAAATGGCAGATTTAATTTCAAGAAAATCGTTGTCATGACACTTACGACCAAAAAAACCATTTAAATACACTTATAGAAACAGCTCAAACAACTTATCACAAGTAAAGAGATTTCAGTCTTTGGGAGTAACATTCACACCTAATGCACAGGCATATCGACCTAATTTGCTCCAAAGCACAAGCTTACCGCATATAAAAATGCCTAATAAGATCAATTCTAGAGCATACATACCCTGTTTGGTCACCCTATCATGTGAGTGATGTAAAAAAAACCTGAGTCTCTTCAAAAAAAGCAATAAGATTTATTTACGGCAGCAAGAGAAACTAAATGAAGCGCTTTCAGTGTTCTGCGATTCAAGTGAGAAATGGCAAATTTAATTTCAAGAAAATCGTTGTCATGACACTTACGACCAAAAACGAACCTTTTAAATACACTTATAAAAACAGATCAAACAACTTATCACAAGTAAATAGATTTAAGTATCTGGGAATAACATTCACACCTAATCCACAGGCATATCGACCTAATTTGCTCAAAAGCACAAGCTTACCGCATATAAAAATGCCTAATAAGACCAATTCTTGATCATACATGCGCTGTTTGGTCACCCTATCAAGTGCGTGATGTAAAAAAACCTGAGTCTCTTCAAAGAAAAGCAATAAGATTTATTTACGGCAGCAAGAGAAACTAAATGAAGCGTTTTCAGTGTTCTGCGATTGAAGTGATAAATGGCAAATTTAATTTCAAGAAAATCGTTGTCATGACACTTACGACCAAAAAAGAACCATTTAAATACACTTATAAAAACAGATCAAACAACTTATCACAAGTAAAGAGATTTCAGTATCTGGGAGTAACATTCACATCTAATGCACAGGCATATGACCTAATTTGCTCCAAAGCACAAGCTTACCGCATATAAAAATGCCTAATAAGATCAATTCTTGAGCATGCATGCGCTGTTTGGTCACCCTTTCATGTGCGTGATGTAAAAAAACCTGTGTCTCTTCAAAGAAAAGCAATAAGATTTAATTACAGCAGCAAGAGAAACTAAATGAAGCGTTTTCAGTGTTCTGCGATTGAAGTGAGAAATGGCAAATTTAATTTCAAGAAAATCGTTGTCATGAAACTTACGACCAAAAAGGAACCATTTAAATACACTTATAAAAACAGATCAAACAACTTATCACAAGCAAAGAGATTTCAGTCTTCACATTCACACCTAATGCACAGGCATATCGACCTAATTTGCTCCAAAGCACAAGCTTACCGCATATAAATATGCCTAATAAGACAAATTCTTGAGCATACATGCACTGTTTGGTCACCCTATCATGTGCGTGATGTAAAAAAAACCTGAGTCTCTTCAAAGAAAAGCAATAAGATTTATTTACGGCAGGAACGGAAACTAAATGAAGCGTTTTCAGTGTTCTGCGATTCAAGTGAGAAATGGCAAATTTAATTTCAAGAAAATCGTTGTCATGACACTTACGACCAAAAAAAACCATTTAAATACACTTATAAAAACAGCTCAAACAACTTATCACAAGTAAAGAGATTTCAGTCTTTGGGAGCAACATTCACACCTAATGCACAGGCATATCGACCTAATTTGCTCCAAAGCACAAGCTTACCGCATATAAAAATGCCTAATAAGACCAATTCTTGAGCATGCATGCGCTGTTTGGTCACCCTTTCATGTGCGTGATGTAAAAAAACCTGTGTCTCTTCAAAGAAAAGCAATAAGATTTATTTACAGCAGCAAGAGAAACTAAATGAAGCGTTTTCAGTGTTTTGCGATCGAAGTGAGAAATGGCAAATTTAATTTCAAAAAAATCGTTGTCATGACACGACCAAAAAAGAACAATTTATATACACTTATAAAAACACATCAAACAACTTATCACAAGTAAAGAGATTTCAGTCTTCACATTCACACCTAATGCACAGGCATATCGACCTAATTTGCTCCAAAGCACCAGCTTACCGAATATAAAAATGCCTAATGAGACCAATTCTTGAGCATACATTCGCTGTTTGGTCACCCTATCATGTGCGTGATGTAAAAAAACCTGAGTCTCTTCAGAGAAAAGCAATAAGATTTATTTACGGCAGCAAGAAAAACTAAATGAAGCGTTTTCAGTGTTCTGCGATTGAAGTGTGAAATGTCAAATTTAATTTCAAGAAAATCGTTGTCATGACACTTACGACCAAAAAAGAACCATTTAAATACACTTATAAAAACAGATCAAACAACTTATCACAAGTAAAGAGATTTCAGTGTTTGGGAGTAACATTCACACTTAATGCACAGGCATATCGACCTAATTTGCTCCAAAGCACAAGCTTACCGCATATAAATATGCCTAATAAGACAAATTCTTGAGCATACATGCACTGTTTGGTCACCCTATCATGTGCGTGATGTAAAAAAAACCTGAGTCTCTTCAAAGAAAAGCAATAAGATTTATTTACGGCAGGAACAGAAACTAAATGAAGCGTTTTCAGTGTTCTGCGATTCAAGTGAGAAATGGCAAATTTAATTTCAAGAAAATCGTTGTCATGACACTTACGACCAAAAACGAACCATTTAAATACACTTATAAAAACAGATCAAACAACTTATCACAAGTAAAGAGATTTCAGCATCTGGGAGTAACATTCACACCTAATCCACAGGCATATCGACCTAATTTGCTCAAAAGCACAAGCTTACCGCATATAAAAATGCCTAATAAGACCAATTCTTGATCATACATGCGCTGTTTTGTCACCCTATCATGTGCGTGATGTAAAAAAAACCTGAGTCTCTTCAATGAAAAGCAATAAGATTTATTTACGGCAGCAAGAGAAACTAAATGAAGCGTTTTCAGTGTTCTGCGATTGAAGTGATAAATGGCGAATTTAATTTCAAGAAAATCGTTGTCATGACACTTACGACCAAAAAAGAAACGTTTAAATACACTTATAAAAACAGATCAAACAACTTATCACAAGTAAAGAGATTTCAGTCTTCACATTCACACCTAATGCACAGGCATATCGACCTAATTTGCTCCAAAGCACAAGCTTACCGCATATAAAAATGCCTAATAAGAACAATTCTTGAGCATACATGCGCTGTTTGGTCCCCCTACATGTGCGTGATGTAAAAAAACCTGAGTCTCTTCTAAGAAAAGCAATAAGATTTATTTACGGCAGCAAGAGAAACTAAATGAAGCGTTTTCAGTGTTCTGCGATTGAAGTGAGAAATGGCAAATTTAATTTCAAGAAAATCGTTGTCATGACACTTACGACCAAAAAAGAACCATTTAAATACACTTATAAAAACAGATCAAACAACTTATCACAAGTAAAGAGATTTCAGTATCTGGGAATAACATTCACACCTAATCCAAAGGCATATCGACCTAATTTGCTCAAAAGCACAAGCTTACCGCATATAAAAATGCCTAATAAGACCAATTCTTGATCATGCATGCGCTGTTTGGTCACCCTATCATGTGCGTGATGTAAAAAAACCTGAGTCTCTTCAAAGAAAAGCAATAAGATTTATTTACGGCAGCAAGAGAAACTAAATGAAGCGTTTTCAGTGTTTTGCGATCGAAGTGAGAAATGGCAAATTTAATTTCAAAAAAATCGTTGTCATGACACGACCAAAAAAGAACAATTTAAATACACTTATAAAAACACATCAAACAACTTATCACAAGTAAAGAGATTTCAGTCTTCACATTCACACCTAATGCACAGGCATATCGACCTAATTTGCTCCAAAGCACCAGCTTACCGCATATAAAAATGCCTAATAAGACCAATTCTTGAGCATACATGTGCTGTTTGGTCACCATATCATGTGCGTGATGTAAAAAAACCTGAGTCTCTTCAAAGAAAAGCAATAAGATTTATTTACAGCAGCAAGAGAAACTAAATGAAGCGTTTTCAGTGTTCTGCGATTGAAGTGAAAAATGGCAAATTTAATTTCAAGAAAATCGTTGTCATGAAAGTTACGACCAAAAAAGAACCATTTAAATACACTTATAAAAACAGATCAAACAACTTATCACAAGTAAAGAGATTTCAGTCTTCACATTCACACCTAATGCACAGGCATATCGACCTAATTTGCTCCAAAGCACCAGCTTACCGCATATAAGTATGCCTAATAAGACAAATTCTTGAGCATACATGCACTGTTTGGTCACCCTATTATGTGCGTGATGTAAAAAAAACGTGAGTCTCTTCAAAGAAAAGCAATAAGATTTATTTACGGCAGGAACAGAAACTAAATGAAGCGTTTTCAGTGTTCTGCGATTCAAGTGAGAAATGGCAAATTTAATTTCAAGAAAATCGTTGTCATGAATGTTACGACCAAAAAAGAACGATTTAAATACACTTATAAAAACAGATCAAACAACTTATCACAAGTAAAGAGATTTCAGTCTTCACATTCAAACCTAATGCACAGGCATATCGACCTAATTTGCTCCAAAGCACAAGCTTACCGCATATAAGTATGCCTAATAAGACAAATTCTTGAGCATACATGCACTGTTTGGTCACCATATCATGTGCGTGATGTAAAAAAACCTGAGTCTCTTCAAAGAAAAGCAATAAGATTTATTTACAGCAGCAAGAGAAACTAAATGAAGCGTTTTCAGTGTTCTGCGATTGAAGTGAAAAATGGCAAATTTAATTTCAAGAAAATCGTTGTCATGAAAGTTACGACCAAAAAAGAACCATTTAAATACACTTATAAAAACAGATCAAACAACTTATCACAAGTAAAGAGATTTCAGTCTTCACATTCAAACCTAATGCACAGGCATATCGACTTAATTTGCTCCAAAGCACCAGCTTACCGCATATAAGTATGCCTAATAAGATCAATTCTAGAGCATACATACCCTGTTTGGTCACCCTATCATGTGAGTGATGTAAAAAAAACCTGAGTCTCTTCAAAAAAAGCAATAAGATTTACTTACGGCAGCAAGAGAAACTAAATGAAGCGCTTTCAGTGTTCTGCGATTCAAGTGAGAAATGGCAAATTTAATTTCAAGAAAATCGTTGTCATGACACTTACGACCAAAAACGAACCATTTAAATACACTTATAAAAACAGATCAAACAACTTATCACAAGTAAAGAGATTTCAGTGTCTGGGAGTAACATTCACATCTAATGCACAGGCATATGACCTAATTTGCTCCAAAGCACAAGCTTACCGCATATAAAAATGCCTAATAAGATCAATTCTTGAGCATGCATGCGCTGTTTGGTCACCCTATCATGTGCGTGATGTAAAAAAACCTGAGTCTCTTCAAAGAAAAGCAATAAGATTTATTTACAGCAGCAAGAGAAACTAAATGAAGCGTTTTCAGTGTTCTGCGATTGAAGTGAAAAATGGCAAATTTAATTTCAAGAAAATCGTTGTCATGAAAGTTACGACCAAAAAAGAACCATTTAAATACACTTATAAAAACAGATCAAACAACTTATCACAAGTAAAGAGATTTCAGTCTTCACATTCAAACCTAATGCACAGGCATATCGACTTAATTTGCTCCAAAGCACCAGCTTACCGCATATAAGTATGCCTAATAAGATCAATTCTAGAGCATACATACCCTGTTTGGTCACCCTATCATGTGAGTGATGTAAAAAAAACCTGAGTCTCTTCAAAAAAAGCAATAAGATTTATTTACGGCAGCAAGAGAAACTAAATGAAGCGCTTTCAGTGTTCTGCGATTCAAGTGAGAAATGGCAAATTTAATTTCAAGAAAATCGTTGTCATGACACTTACGACCAAAAACGAACCATTTAAATACACTTATAAAAACAGATCAAACAACTTATCACAAGTAAAGAGATTTCAGTATCTGGGAGTAACATTCACATCTAATGCACAGGCATATGACCTAATTTGCTCCAAAGCACAAGCTTACCGCATATAAAAATGCCTAATAAGATCAATTCTTGAGCATGCATGCGCTGTTTGGTCACCCTATCATGTGCGTGATGTAAAAAAACCTGAGTCTCTTCAAAGAAAAGCAATAAGATTTATTTACGGCAGCAAGAGAAACTAAATGAAGCGTTTTCAGTGTTTTGCGATCGAAGTGAGAAATGGCAAATTTAATTTAAAAAAAATCGTTGTCATGACACGACCAAAAAAGAACAATTTAAATACACTTATAAAAACACATCAAACAACTTATCACAAGTAAAGAGATTTCAGTCTTCACATTCGCACCTAATGCACAGGCATATCGACCTAATTTGCTCCAAAGCACCAGCTTACCGCATATAAAAATGCCTAATAAGACCAATTCTTGAGCATACATGCGCTGTTTGGTCACCATATCATGTGCGTGATGTAAAAAAACCTGAGTCTCTTCAAAGAAAAGCAATAAGATTTATTTACAGCAGCAAGAGAAACTAAATGAAGCGTTTTCAGTGTTCTGCGATTGAAGTGAAAAATGGCAAATTTAATTTCAAGAAAATCGTTCTCATGAAACTTACGACCAAAAAAGAACCATTTAAATACACTTATAAAAACAGATCAAACAACTTATCACAAGTAAAGAGATTTTAGTCTTCACATTCACACCTAATGCACAGGCATATCGACCTAATTTGCTCCAAAGCACCAGCTTACCGCATATAAGTATGCCTAATAAGACAAATTCTTGAGCATACATGCACTGTTTGGTCACCATATCATGTGCGTGATGTAAAAAAAACGTGAGTCTCTTCAAAGAAAAGCAATAAGATTTATTTACGGCAGCAAGAGAAACTAAATGAAGCGTTTTCAGTGTTCTGCGATTCAAGTGAGAAATGGCAAATTTAATTTCAAGAAAATCGTTGTCATGAAACTTACGACCAAAAACGAACCATTTAAATACACTTATAAAAACAGATCAAACAACTTATCACAAGTAAAGAGATTTCAGTATCTGGGAGTAACATTCACACCTAATCCACAGGCATATCGACCTAATTTGCTCAAAAGCACAAGCTTACCGCATATAAAAATGCCTAATAAGACCAATTCTTGATCATACATGCGCTGTTTGGTCACCCTATCATGTGCGTGATGTAAAAAAACCTGAGTCTCTTCAAAGAAAAGCAATAAGATTTATTTACGGCAGCAAGAGAAACTAAATGAAGCGTTTTCAGAGTTCTGCGATTGAAGTGATAAATGGAAAATTTAATTTCAAGAAAATCGTCGACACTTACGACCAAAAAAGAACCATTTAAATACACTTATAAAAACAGATCAAACAACTTATCACAAGTAAAGAGATTTCAGTCTTCACATTCACACCGAATGCACAGGCATATCGACCTAATTTGCTCCAAAGCACAAGCTTACCGCATATAAATATGCCTAATAAGACCAATTCTTGAGCATACATGCACTGTTTGGTCACCCTATCATGTGCGTGATGTAAAAAAAACCTGAGTCTCTTCAAAGAAAAGCAATAAGATTTATTTACGGCAGGAAGAGAAACTAAATGAAGCGTTTTCAGTGTTCTGCGATTCAAGTGAGAAATGGCAAATTTAATTTCAAGAAAATCGTTGTCATGACACTTACGACCAAAAAAACCATTTAAATACACTTATAGAAACAGCTCAAACAACTTATCACAAGTAAAGAGATTTCAGTCTTTGGGAGTAACATTCACACCTAATGCACAGGCATATCGACCTAATTTGCTCCAAAGCACAAGCTTACCGCATATAAAAATGCCTAATAAGATCAATTCTAGAGCATACATACCCTGTTTGGTCACCCTATCATGTGAGTGATGTAAAAAAAAACCTGAGTCTCTTCAAAAAAAGCAATAAGATTTATTTACGGCAGCAAGAGAAACTAAATGAAGCGCTTTCAGTGTTCTGCGATTCAAGTGAGAAATGGCAAATTTAATTTCAAGAAAATCGTTGTCATGACACTTACGACCAAAAACGAACCTTTTAAATAAACTTATAAAAACAGATCAAACAACTTATCACAAGTAAAGAGATTTCAGTATCTGGGAGTAACATTCACATCTAATGCACAGGCATATGACCTAATTTGCTCCAAAGCACAAGCTTACCGCATATAAAAATGCCTAATAAGATCAATTCTTGAGCATGCATGCGCTGTTTGGTCACCCTTTCATGTGCGTGATGTAAAAAAACCTGTGTCTCTTCAAAGAAAAGCAATAAGATTTAATTACAGCAGCAAGAGAAACTAAATGAAGCGTTTTCAGTGTTCTGCGATTGAAGTGAGAAATGGCAAATTTAATTTCAAGAAAATCGTTGTCATGAAACTTACGACCAAAAAAGAACCATTTAAATACACTTATAAAAACAGATCAAACAACTTATCACAAGCAAAGAGATTTCAGTCTTCACATTCACACCTAATGCACAGGCATATGTACCTAATTTGCTCCAAAGCACAAGCTTACCGCATATAAATATGCCTAATAAGACAAATTCTTGAGCATACATGCACTGTTTGGTCACCCTATCATGTGCGTGATGTAAAAAAAACCTGAGTCTCTTCAAAGAAAAGCAATAAGATTTATTTACGGCAGGAACGGAAACTAAATGAAGCGTTTTCAGTGTTCTGCGATTCAAGTGAGAAATGGCAAATTTAATTTCAAGAAAATCGTTGTCATGACACTTACGACCAAAAAAAACCATTTAAATACACTTATAAAAACAGCTCAAACAACTTATCACAAGTAAAGAGATTTAAGTCTTTGGGAGCAACATTCACACCTAATGCACAGGCATATCGACCTAATTTGCTCCAAAGCACCAGCTTACCGCATATAAGTATGCCTAATAAGACAAATTCTTGAGCATACATGCACTGTTTGGTCACCCTATTATGTGCGTGATGTAAAAAAAACGTGAGTCTCTTCAAAGAAAAGCAATAAGATTTATTTACGGCAGGAACAGAAACTAAATGAAGCGTTTTCAGTGTTCTGCGATTCAAGTGAGAAATGGCAAATTTAATTTCAAGAAAATCGTTGTCATGAATGTTACGATCAAAAAAGAACCATTTAAATACACTTATAAAAACAGATCAAACAACTTATCACAAGTAAAGAGATTTCAGTCTTCACATTCAAACCTAATGCACAGGCATATCGACCTAATTTGCTCCAAAGCACAAGCTTACCGCATATAAGTATGCCTAATAAGACAAATTCTTGAGCATACATGCACTGTTTGGTCACCATATCATGTGCGTGATGTAAAAAAACCTGAGTCTCTTCAAAGAAAAGCAATAAGATTTATTTACAGCAGCAAGAGAAACTAAATGAAGCGTTTTCAGTGTTCTGCGATTGAAGTGAAAAATGGCAAATTTAATTTCAAGAAAATCGTTGTCATGAAAGTTACGACCAAAAAAGAACCATTTAAATACACTTATAAAAACAGATCAAACAACTTATCACAAGTAAAGAGATTTCAGTCTTCACATTCACACCTAATGCACAGGCATATCGACCTAATTTCCTCCAAAGCACCAGCTTACCGCATATAAGTATGCCTAATAAGATCAATTCTAGAGCATACATACCCTGTTTGGTCACCCTATCATGTGAGTGATGTAAAAAAAACCTGAGTCTCTTCAAAAAAAGCAATAAGATTTATTTACGGCAGCAAGAGAAACTAAATGAAGCGCTTTCAGTTTTCTGCGATTCAAGTGAGAAATGGCAAATTTAATTTCAAGAAAATCGTTGTCATGACACTTACGACCAAAAACGAACCATTTAAATACACTTATAAAAACAGATCAAACAACTTATCACAAGTAAAGAGATTTCAGTATCTGGGAGTAACATTCACATCTAATGCACAGGCATATGACCTAATTTGCTCCAAAGCACAAGCTTACCGCATATAAAAATGCCTAATAAGATCAATTCTTGAGCATGCATGCGCTGTTTGGTCACCCTATCATGTGCGTGATTTAAAAAAACCTGAGTCTCTTCAAAGAAAAGCAATAAGATTTATTTACGGCAGCAAGAGAAACTAAATGAAGCGTTTTCAGTGTTTTGCGATCGAAGTGAGAAATGGCAAATTTAATTTAAAAAAAAATCGTTGTCATGACATGACCAAAAAAGAACAATTTAAATACACTTATAAAAACACATCAAACAACTTATCACAAGTAAAGAGATTTCAGTCTTCACATTCACACCTAATGCACAGGCATATCGACCTAATTTGCTCCAAAGCACCAGCTTACCGCATATAAAAATGCCTAATAAGACCAATTCTTGAGCATACATGCGCTGTTTGGTCACCATATCATGTGCGTGATGTAAAAAACCTGAGTCTCTTCAAAGAAAAGCAATAAGATTTATTTACAGCAGCAAGAGAAACTAAATGAAGCGTTTTCAGTGTTCTGCGATTGAAGTGAAAAATGGCAAATTTAATTTCAAGAAAATCGTTCTCATGAAACTTACGACCAAAAAAGAACCATTTAAATGCACTTATAAAAACAGATCAAACAACTTATCACAAGTAAAGAGATTTCAGTCTTCACATTCACACCTAATGCACAGGCATATCGACCTAATTTGCTCCAAAGCACCAGCTTACCGCATATAAGTATGCCTAATAAGACAAATTCTTGAGCATACATGCACTGTTTGGTCACCATATCATGTGCGTGATGTAAAAAAAACGTGAGTCTCTTCAAAGAAAAGCAATAAGATTTATTTACGGCAGCAAGAGAAACTAAATGAAGCGTTTTCAGTGTTCTGCGATTCAAGTGAGAAATGGCAAATTTAATTTCAAGAAAATCGTTGTCATGAAACTTACGACCAAAAACGAACCATTTAAATACACTTATAAAAACAGATCAAACAACTTATCACAAGTAAAGAGATTTCAGTATCTGGGAGTAACATTCACACCTAATCCACAGGCATATCGACCTAATTTGCTCAAAAGCACAAGCTTACCGCATATAAAAATGCCTAATAAGACCAATTCTTGATCATACATGCGCTGTTTGGTCACCCTATCATGTGCGTGATGTAAAAAAACCTGAGTCTCTTCAAAGAAAAGCAATAAGATTTATTTACGGCAGCAAGAGAAACTAAATGAAGCGTTTTCAGAGTTCTGCGATTGAAGTGATAAATGGAAAATTTAATTTCAAGAAAATCGTCGACACTTACGACCAAAAAAGAACCATTTAAATACACTTATAAAAGCAGATCAAACAACTTATCACAAGTAAAGAGATTTCAGTCTTCACATTCACACCGAATGCACAGGCATATCGACCTAATTTGCTCCAAAGCACAAGCTTACCGCATATAAATATGCCTAATAAGACCAATTCTTGAGCATACATGCACTGTTTGGTCACCCTATCATGTGCGTGATGTAAAAAAAACCTCAGTCTCTTCAAAGAAAAGCAATAAGATTTATTTACGGCAGGAAGAGAAACTAAATGAAGCGTTTTCAGTGTTCTGCGATTCAAGTGAGAAATGGCAAATTTAATTTCAAGAAAATCGTTGTCATGACACTTACGACCAAAAAAACCATTTAAATACACTTATAGAAACAGCTCAAACAACTTATCACAAGTAAAGAGATTTCAGTCTTTGGGAGTAACATTCACACCTAATGCACAGGCATATCGACCTAATTTGCTCCAAAGCACAAGCTTACCGCATATAAATATGCCTAATAAGACCAATTCTTGAGCATACATGCACTGTTTGGTCACCCTATCATGTGAGTGATGTAAAAAAAACCTGAGTCTCTTCAAAAAAAGCAATAAGATTTATTTACGGCAGCAAGAGAAACTAAATGAAGCGCTTTCAGTGTTCTGCGATTCAAGTGAGAAATGGCAAATTTAATTTCAAGAAAATCGTTGTCATGACACTTACGACCAAAAACGAACCTTTTAAATACACTTATAAAAACAGATCAAACAACTTATCACAAGTAAATAGATTTAAGTATCTGGGAATAACATTCACACCTAATCCACAGGCATATCGACCTAATTTGCTCAAAAGCACAAGCTTACCGCATATAAAAATGCCTAATAAGACCAATTCTTGATCATACATGCGCTGTTTGGTCACCCTATCAAGTGCGTGATGTAAAAAAACCTGAGTCTCTTCAAAGAAAACCAATAAGATTTATTTACGGCAGCAAGAGAAACTAAATGAAGCGTTTTCAGTGTTCTGCGATTGAAGTGATAAATGGCAAATTTAATTTCAAGAAAATCGTTGTCATGACACTTACGACCAAAAAAGAACCATTTAAATACACTTATAAAAACAGATCAAACAACTTATCACAAGTAAAGAGATTTCAGTATCTGGGAGTAACATTCACATCTAATGCACAGGCATATGACCTAATTTGCTCCAAAGCACAAGCTTACCGCATATAAAAATGCCTAATAAGATCAATTCTTGAGCATGCATGCGCTGTTTGGTCACCCTTTCATGTGCGTGATGTAAAAAAACCTGTGTCTCTTCAAAGAAAAGCAATAAGATTTAATTACAGCAGCAAGAGAAACTAAATGAAGCGTTTTCAGTGTTCTGCGATTGAAGTGAGAAATGGCAAATTTAATTTCAAGAAAATCGTTGTCATGAAACTTACGACCAAAAAAGAACCATTTAAATACAATTATAAAAACAGATCAAACAACTTATCACAAGCAAAGAGATTTCAGTCTTCACATTCACACCTAATGCACAGGCATATCGACCTAATTTGCTCCAAAGCACAAGCTTACCGCATATAAATATGCCTAATAAGACAAATTCTTGAGCATACATGCACTGTTTGGTCACCCTATCATGTGCGTGATGTAAAAAAAACCTGAGTCTCTTCAAAGAAAAGCAATAAGATTTATTTACGGCAGGAACGGAAACTAAATGAAGCGTTTTCAGTGTTCTGCGATTCAAGTGAGAAATGGCAAATTTAATTTCAAGAAAATCGTTGTCATGACACTTACGACCAAAAAAAACCATTTAAATACACTTATAAAAACAGCTCAAACAACTTATCACAAGTAAAGAGATTTCAGTCTTTGGGAGCAACATTCACACCTAATGCACAGGCATATCGACCTAATTTGCTCCAAAGCACAAGCTTACCGCATATAAAAATGCCTAATAAGACCAATTCTTGAGCATGCATGCGCTGTTTGGTCACCCTTTCATGTGCGTGATGTAAAAAAACCTGTGTCTCTTCAAAGAAAAGCAATAAGATTTATTTACAGCAGCAAGAGAAACTAAATGAAGCGTTTTCAGTGTTTTGCGATCGAAGTGAGAAATGGCAAATTTAATTTCAAAAAAATCGTTGTCATGACACTTACGACCAAAAAAGAACCATTTAAATACACTTATAAAAACAGATCAAACAACTTATCTCAAGTAAAGAGATTTCAGTGTTTGGGAGTAACATTCACACTTAATGCACAGGCATATCGACTTAATTTGCTCCAAAGCACAAGCTTACCGCATATAAATATGCCTAATAAGACAAATTCTTGAGCATACATGCACTGTTTGGTCACCCTATCATGCGCGTGATGTAAAAAAAACCTGAGTCTCTTCAAAGAAAAGCAATAAGATTTATTTACGGCAGGAACAGAAACTAAATGAAGCGTTTTCAGTGTTCTGCGATTCAAGTGAGAAATGGCAAATTTAATTTCAAGAAAATCGTTGTCATGACACTTACGACCAAAAACGAACCATTTAAATACACTTATAAAAACAGATCAAACAACTTATCACAAGTAAAGAGATTTCAGTATCTGGGAGTAACATTCACACCTAATCCACAGGCATATCGACCTAATTTGCTCAAAAGCACAAGCTTACCGCATATAAAAATGCCTAATAAGACCAATTCTTGATCATACATGCGCTGTTTTGTCACCCTATCATGTGCGTGATGTAAAAAAACCTGAGTCTCTTCAATGAAAAGCAATAAGATTTATTTACGGCAGCAAGAGAAACTAAATGAAGCGTTTTCAGTGTTCTGCGATTGAAGTGATAAATGGCGAATTTAATTTCAAGAAAATCGTTGTCATGACACTTACGACCAAAAAAGAAACGTTTAAATACACTTATAAAAACAGATCAAACAACTTATCACAAGTAAAGAGATTTCAGTCTTCACATTCACACCTAATGCACAGGCATATCGACCTAATTTGCTCCAAAGCACAAGCTTACCGCATATAAAAATGCCTAATAAGAACAATTCTTGAGCATACATGCGCTGTTTGGTCCCCCTACATGTGCGTGATGTAAAAAAACCTGAGTCTCTTCTAAGAAAAGCAATAAGATTTATTTACGGCAGCAAGAGAAACTAAATGAAGCGTTTTCAGTGTTCTGCGATTGAAGTGAGAAATGGCAAATTTAATTTCAAGAAAATCGTTGTCATGACACTTACGACCAAAAAAGAACCATTTAAATACACTTATAAAAACAGATCAAACAACTTATCACAAGTAAAGAGATTTCAGTCTTCACATTCACACCTAATGCACAGGCATATCGACCTAATTTGCTCCAAAGCACAAGCTTACCGCATATAAATATGCCTAATAAGACCAATTCTTGAGCATACATGCACTGTTTGGTCACCCTATCATGTGCGTGATGTAAAAAAAACCTGAGTCTCTTCAAAGAAAAGCAATAAGATTTATTTACGGCAGGAAGAGAAACTAAATGAAGCGTTTTCAGTGCTCTGCGATTCAAGTGAGAAATGGCAAATTTAATTTCAAGAAAATCGTTGTCATGACACTTACGACCAAAAAAACCATTTAAATACACTTATAAAAACAGATCAAACAACTTATCACAAGTAAAGAGATTTCAGTATCTGGGAATAACATTCACACCTAATCCAAAGGCATATCGACCTAATTTGCTCAAAAGCACAAGCTTACCGCATATAAAAATGCCTAATAAGACCAATTCTTGATCATGCATGCGCTGTTTGGTCACCCTATCATGTGCGTGATGTAAAAAAACCTGAGTCTCTTCAAAGAAAAGCAATAAGATTTATTTACGGCAGCAAGAGAAACTAAATGAAGCGTTTTCAGTGTTTTGCGATCGAAGTGAGAAATGGCAAATTTAATTTCAAAAAAATCGTTGTCATGACACGACCAAAAAAGAACAATTTAAATACACTTATAAAAACACATCAAACAACTTATCACAAGTAAAGAGATTTCAGTCTTCACATTCACACCTAATGCACAGGCATATCGACCTAATTTGCTCCAAAGCACCAGCTTACCGCATATAAAAATGCCTAATAAGACCAATTCTTGAGCATACATGTGCTGTTTGGTCACCATATCATGTGCGTGATGTAAAAAAACCTGAGTCTCTTCAAAGAAAAGCAATAAGATTTATTTACAGCAGCAAGAGAAACTAAATGAAGCGTTTTCAGTGTTCTGCGATTGAAGTGAAAAATGGCAAATTTAATTTCAAGAAAATCGTTGTCATGAAAGTTACGACCAAAAAAGAACCATTTAAATACACTTATAAAAACAGATCAAACAACTTATCACAAGTAAAGAGATTTCAGTCTTCACATTCACACCTAATGCACAGGCATATCGACCTAATTTGCTCCAAAGCACCAGCTTACCGCATATAAGTATGCCTAATAAGACAAATTCTTGAGCATACATGCACTGTTTGGTCACCCTATTATGTGCGTGATGTAAAAAAAACGTGAGTCTCTTCAAAGAAAAGCAATAAGATTTATTTACGGCAGGAACAGAAACTAAATGAAGCGTTTTCAGTGTTCTGCGATTCAAGTGAGAAATGGCAAATTTAATTTCAAGAAAATCGTTGTCATGAAAGTTACGACCAAAAAAGAACCATTTAAATACACTTATAAAAACAGATCAAACAACTTATCACAAGTAAAGAGATTTCAGTCTTCACATTCAAACCTAATGCACAGGCATATCGACCTAATTTGCTCCAAAGCACAGCTTACCGCATATAAGTATGCCTAATAAGACAAATTCTTGAGCATACATGCACTGTTTGGTCACCATATCATGTGCGTGATGTAAAAAAACCTGAGTCTCTTCAAAGAAAAGCAATAAGATTTATTACAGCAGCAAGAGAAACTAAATGAAGCGTTTTCAGTGTTCTGCGATTCAAGTGAGAAATGGCAAATTTAATTTCAAGAAAATCGTTGTCATGACACTTACGACCAAAAACGAACCATTTAAATACACTTATAAAAACAGATCAAACAACTTATCACAAGTAAAGAGATTTCAGTATCTGGGAGTAACATTCACACCTAATCCACAGGCATATCGACCTAATTTGCTCAAAAGCACAAGCTTACCGCATATAAAAATGCCTAATAAGACCAATTCTTGATCATACATGCGCTGTTTTGTCACCCTATCATGTGCGTGATGTAAAAAAACCTGAGTCTCTTCAATGAAAAGCAATAAGATTTATTTACGGCAGCAAGAGAAACTAAATGAAGCGTTTTCAGTGTTCTGCGATTGAAGTGATAAATGGCGAATTTAATTTCAAGAAAATCGTTGTCATGACACTTACGACCAAAAAAGAAACGTTTAAATACACTTATAAAAACAGATCAAACAACTTATCACAAGTAAAGAGATTTCAGTCTTCACATTCACACCTAATGCACAGGCATATCGACCTAATTTGCTCCAAAGCACAAGCTTACCGCATATAAAAATGCCTAATAAGAACAATTCTTGAGCATACATGCGCTGTTTGGTCCCCCTACATGTGCGTGATGTAAAAAAACCTGAGTCTCTTCTAAGAAAAGCAATAAGATTTATTTACGGCAGCAAGAGAAACTAAATGAAGCGTTTTCAGTGTTCTGCGATTGAAGTGAGAAATGGCAAATTTAATTTCAAGAAAATCGTTGTCATGACACTTACGACCAAAAAAGAACCATTTAAATACACTTATAAAAACAGATCAAACAACTTATCACAAGTAAAGAGATTTCAGTCTTCACATTCACACCTAATGCACAGGCATATCGACCTAATTTGCTCCAAAGCACAAGCTTACCGCATATAAATATGCCTAATAAGACCAATTCTTGAGCATACATGCACTGTTTGGTCACCCTATCATGTGCGTGATGTAAAAAAAACCTGAGTCTCTTCAAAGAAAAGCAATAAGATTTATTTACGGCAGCAAGAGAAACTAAATGAAGCGTTTTCAGTGTTCTGCGATTGAAGTGATAAATGGCAAATTTAATTTCAAGAAAATCGTTGTCATGACACTTACGACCAAAAAAGAACCATTTAAATACACTTATAAAAACAGATCAAACAACTTATCACAAGTAAAGAGATTTCAGTATCTGGGAGTAACATTCACATCTAATGCACAGGCATATGACCTAATTTGCTCCAAAGCACAAGCTTACCGCATATAAAAATGCCTAATAAGATCAATTCTTGAGCATGCATGCGCTGTTTGGTCACCCTTTCATGTGCGTGATGTAAAAAAACCTGTGTCTCTTCAAAGAAAAGCAATAAGATTTAATTACAGCAGCAAGAGAAACTAAATGAAGCGTTTTCAGTGTTCTGCGATTGAAGTGAGAAATGGCAAATTTAATTTCAAGAAAATCGTTGTCATGAAACTTACGACCAAAAAAGAACCATTTAAATACAATTATAAAAACAGATCAAACAACTTATCACAAGCAAAGAGATTTCAGTCTTCACATTCACACCTAATGCACAGGCATATCGACCTAATTTGCTCCAAAGCACAAGCTTACCGCATATAAATATGCCTAATAAGACAAATTCTTGAGCATACATGCACTGTTTGGTCACCCTATCATGTGCGTGATGTAAAAAAAACCTGAGTCTCTTCAAAGAAAAGCAATAAGATTTATTTACGGCAGGAACGGAAACTAAATGAAGCGTTTTCAGTGTTCTGCGATTCAAGTGAGAAATGGCAAATTTAATTTCAAGAAAATCGTTGTCATGACACTTACGACCAAAAAAAACCATTTAAATACACTTATAAAAACAGCTCAAACAACTTATCACAAGTAAAGAGATTTCAGTCTTTGGGAGCAACATTCACACCTAATGCACAGGCATATCGACCTAATTTGCTCCAAAGCACAAGCTTACCGCATATAAAAATGCCTAATAAGACCAATTCTTGAGCATGCATGCGCTGTTTGGTCACCCTTTCATGTGCGTGATGTAAAAAAACCTGTGTCTCTTCAAAGAAAAGCAATAAGATTTATTTACAGCAGCAAGAGAAACTAAATGAAGCGTTTTCAGTGTTTTGCGATCGAAGTGAGAAATGGCAAATTTAATTTCAAAAAAATCGTTGTCATGACACTTACGACCAAAAAAGAACCATTTAAATACACTTATAAAAACAGATCAAACAACTTATCTCAAGTAAAGAGATTTCAGTGTTTGGGAGTAACATTCACACTTAATGCACAGGCATATCGACTTAATTTGCTCCAAAGCACAAGCTTACCGCATATAAATATGCCTAATAAGACAAATTCTTGAGCATACATGCACTGTTTGGTCACCCTATCATGCGCGTGATGTAAAAAAAACCTGAGTCTCTTCAAAGAAAAGCAATAAGATTTATTTACGGCAGGAACAGAAACTAAATGAAGCGTTTTCAGTGTTCTGCGATTCAAGTGAGAAATGGCAAATTTAATTTCAAGAAAATCGTTGTCATGACACTTACGACCAAAAACGAACCATTTAAATACACTTATAAAAACAGATCAAACAACTTATCACAAGTAAAGAGATTTCAGTATCTGGGAGTAACATTCACACCTAATCCACAGGCATATCGACCTAATTTGCTCAAAAGCACAAGCTTACCGCATATAAAAATGCCTAATAAGACCAATTCTTGATCATACATGCGCTGTTTTGTCACCCTATCATGTGCGTGATGTAAAAAAACCTGAGTCTCTTCAATGAAAAGCAATAAGATTTATTTACGGCAGCAAGAGAAACTAAATGAAGCGTTTTCAGTGTTCTGCGATTGAAGTGATAAATGGCGAATTTAATTTCAAGAAAATCGTTGTCATGACACTTACGACCAAAAAAGAAACGTTTAAATACACTTATAAAAACAGATCAAACAACTTATCACAAGTAAAGAGATTTCAGTCTTCACATTCACACCTAATGCACAGGCATATCGACCTAATTTGCTCCAAAGCACAAGCTTACCGCATATAAAAATGCCTAATAAGAACAATTCTTGAGCATACATGCGCTGTTTGGTCCCCCTACATGTGCGTGATGTAAAAAAACCTGAGTCTCTTCTAAGAAAAGCAATAAGATTTATTTACGGCAGCAAGAGAAACTAAATGAAGCGTTTTCAGTGTTCTGCGATTGAAGTGAGAAATGGCAAATTTAATTTCAAGAAAATCGTTGTCATGACACTTACGACCAAAAAAGAACCATTTAAATACACTTATAAAAACAGATCAAACAACTTATCACAAGTAAAGAGATTTCAGTCTTCACATTCACACCTAATGCACAGGCATATCGACCTAATTTGCTCCAAAGCACAAGCTTACCGCATATAAATATGCCTAATAAGACCAATTCTTGAGCATACATGCACTGTTTGGTCACCCTATCATGTGCGTGATGTAAAAAAAACCTGAGTCTCTTCAAAGAAAAGCAATAAGATTTATTTACGGCAGGAAGAGAAACTAAATGAAGCGTTTTCAGTGCTCTGCGATTCAAGTGAGAAATGGCAAATTTAATTTCAAGAAAATCGTTGTCATGACACTTACGACCAAAAAAACCATTTAAATACACTTATAAAAACAGATCAAACAACTTATCACAAGTAAAGAGATTTCAGTATCTGGGAATAACATTCACACCTAATCCAAAGGCATATCGACCTAATTTGCTCAAAAGCACAAGCTTACCGCATATAAAAATGCCTAATAAGACCAATTCTTGATCATGCATGCGCTGTTTGGTCACCCTATCATGTGCGTGATGTAAAAAAACCTGAGTCTCTTCAAAGAAAAGCAATAAGATTTATTTACGGCAGCAAGAGAAACTAAATGAAGCGTTTTCAGTGTTTTGCGATCGAAGTGAGAAATGGCAAATTTAATTTCAAAAAAATCGTTGTCATGACACGACCAAAAAAGAACAATTTAAATACACTTATAAAAACACATCAAACAACTTATCACAAGTAAAGAGATTTCAGTCTTCACATTCACACCTAATGCACAGGCATATCGACCTAATTTGCTCCAAAGCACCAGCTTACCGCATATAAAAATGCCTAATAAGACCAATTCTTGAGCATACATGTGCTGTTTGGTCACCATATCATGTGCGTGATGTAAAAAAACCTGAGTCTCTTCAAAGAAAAGCAATAAGATTTATTTACAGCAGCAAGAGAAACTAAATGAAGCGTTTTCAGTGTTCTGCGATTGAAGTGAAAAATGGCAAATTTAATTTCAAGAAAATCGTTGTCATGAAAGTTACGACCAAAAAAGAACCATTTAAATACACTTATAAAAACAGATCAAACAACTTATCACAAGTAAAGAGATTTCAGTCTTCACATTCACACCTAATGCACAGGCATATCGACCTAATTTGCTCCAAAGCACCAGCTTACCGCATATAAGTATGCCTAATAAGACAAATTCTTGAGCATACATGCACTGTTTGGTCACCCTATTATGTGCGTGATGTAAAAAAAACGTGAGTCTCTTCAAAGAAAAGCAATAAGATTTATTTACGGCAGGAACAGAAACTAAATGAAGCGTTTTCAGTGTTCTGCGATTCAAGTGAGAAATGGCAAATTTAATTTCAAGAAAATCGTTGTCATGAAAGTTACGACCAAAAAAGAACCATTTAAATACACTTATAAAAACAGATCAAACAACTTATCACAAGTAAAGAGATTTCAGTCTTCACATTCAAACCTAATGCACAGGCATATCGACCTAATTTGCTCCAAAGCACAGCTTACCGCATATAAGTATGCCTAATAAGACAAATTCTTGAGCATACATGCACTGTTTGGTCACCATATCATGTGCGTGATGTAAAAAAACCTGAGTCTCTTCAAAGAAAAGCAATAAGATTTATTACAGCAGCAAGAGAAACTAAATGAAGCGTTTTCAGTGTTCTGCGATTCAAGTGAGAAATGGCAAATTTAATTTCAAGAAAATCGTTGTCATGACACTTACGACCAAAAACGAACCATTTAAATACACTTATAAAAACAGATCAAACAACTTATCACAAGTAAAGAGATTTCAGTATCTGGGAGTAACATTCACACCTAATCCACAGGCATATCGACCTAATTTGCTCAAAAGCACAAGCTTACCGCATATAAAAATGCCTAATAAGACCAATTCTTGATCATACATGCGCTGTTTTGTCACCCTATCATGTGCGTGATGTAAAAAAACCTGAGTCTCTTCAATGAAAAGCAATAAGATTTATTTACGGCAGCAAGAGAAACTAAATGAAGCGTTTTCAGTGTTCTGCGATTGAAGTGATAAATGGCGAATTTAATTTCAAGAAAATCGTTGTCATGACACTTACGACCAAAAAAGAAACGTTTAAATACACTTATAAAAACAGATCAAACAACTTATCACAAGTAAAGAGATTTCAGTCTTCACATTCACACCTAATGCACAGGCATATCGACCTAATTTGCTCCAAAGCACAAGCTTACCGCATATAAAAATGCCTAATAAGAACAATTCTTGAGCATACATGCGCTGTTTGGTCCCCCTACATGTGCGTGATGTAAAAAAACCTGAGTCTCTTCTAAGAAAAGCAATAAGATTTATTTACGGCAGCAAGAGAAACTAAATGAAGCGTTTTCAGTGTTCTGCGATTGAAGTGAGAAATGGCAAATTTAATTTCAAGAAAATCGTTGTCATGACACTTACGACCAAAAAAGAACCATTTAAATACACTTATAAAAACAGATCAAACAACTTATCACAAGTAAAGAGATTTCAGTCTTCACATTCACACCTAATGCACAGGCATATCGACCTAATTTGCTCCAAAGCACAAGCTTACCGCATATAAATATGCCTAATAAGACCAATTCTTGAGCATACATGCACTGTTTGGTCACCCTATCATGTGCGTGATGTAAAAAAAACCTGAGTCTCTTCAAAGAAAAGCAATAAGATTTATTTACGGCAGGAAGAGAAACTAAATGAAACGTTTTCAGTGCTCTGCGATTCAAGTGAGAAATGGCAAATTTAATTTCAAGAAAATCGTTGTCATGACACTTACGACCAAAAAAACCATTTAAATACACTTATAAAAACAGATCAAACAACTTATCACAAGTAAAGAGATTTCAGTATCTGGGAATAACATTCACACCTAATCCAAAGGCATATCGACCTAATTTGCTCAAAAGCACAAGCTTACCGCATATAAAAATGCCTAATAAGACCAATTCTTGATCATGCATGCGCTGTTTGGTCACCCTATCATGTGCGTGATGTAAAAAAACCTGAGTCTCTTCAAAGAAAAGCAATAAGATTTATTTACGGCAGCAAGAGAAACTAAATGAAGCGTTTTCAGTGTTTTGCGATCGAAGTGAGAAATGGCAAATTTAATTTCAAAAAAATCGTTGTCATGACACGACCAAAAAAGAACAATTTAAATACACTTATAAAAACACATCAAACAACTTATCACAAGTAAAGAGATTTCAGTCTTCACATTCACACCTAATGCACAGGCATATCGACCTAATTTGCTCCAAAGCACCAGCTTACCGCATATAAAAATGCCTAATAAGACCAATTCTTGAGCATACATGTGCTGTTTGGTCACCATATCATGTGCGTGATGTAAAAAAACCTGAGTCTCTTCAAAGAAAAGCAATAAGATTTATTTACAGCAGCAAGAGAAACTAAATGAAGCGTTTTCAGTGTTCTGCGATTGAAGTGAAAAATGGCAAATTTAATTTCAAGAAAATCGTTGTCATGAAAGTTACGACCAAAAAAGAACCATTTAAATACACTTATAAAAACAGATCAAACAACTTATCACAAGTAAAGAGATTTCAGTCTTCACATTCACACCTAATGCACAGGCATATCGACCTAATTTGCTCCAAAGCACCAGCTTACCGCATATAAGTATGCCTAATAAGACAAATTCTTGAGCATACATGCACTGTTTGGTCACCCTATTATGTGCGTGATGTAAAAAAAACGTGAGTCTCTTCAAAGAAAAGCAATAAGATTTATTTACGGCAGGAACAGAAACTAAATGAAGCGTTTTCAGTGTTCTGCGATTCAAGTGAGAAATGGCAAATTTAATTAGAAGAAAATCGTTGTCATGAAAGTTACGACCAAAAAAGAACCATTTAAATACACTTATAAAAACAGATCAAACAACTTATCACAAGTAAAGAGATTTCAGTCTTCACATTCAAACCTAATGCACAGGCATATCGACCTAATTTGCTCCAAAGCACAAGCTTACCGCATATAAGTATGCCTAATAAGACAAATTCTTGAGCATACATGCACTGTTTGGTCACCATATCATGTGCGTGATGTAAAAAAACCTGAGTCTCTTCAAAGAAAAGCAATAAGATTTATTACAGCAGCAAGAGAAACTAAATGAAGCGTTTTCAGTGTTCTGCGATTGGAGTGAAAAATGGCAAATTTAATTTCAAGAAAATCGTTGTCATGAAAGTTACGACCAAAAAAGAACCATTTAAATACACTTATAAAAACAGATCAAACAACTTATCACAAGTAAAGAGATTTCAGTCTTCACATTCACACCTAATGCACAGGCATATCGACCTAATTTGCTCCAAAGCACCAGCTTACCGCATATAAGTATGCCTAATAAGACAAATTCTTGAGCATACATGCACTGTTTGGTCACCATATCATGTGCGTGATGTAAAAAAACCTGAGTCTCTTCAAAGAAAAGCAATAAGATTTATTTACAGCAGCAAGAGAAACTAAATGAAGCGTTTTCAGTGTTCTGCGATTGAAGTGAAAAATGGCAAATTTAATTTCAAGAAAATCGTTGTCATGAAAGTTACGACCAAAAAAGAACCATTTAAATACACTTATAAAAAAAAACCAAACAACTTATCACAAGTAAAGAGATTTCAGTCTTCACATTCACATCTAATGCACAGGCATATCGACCTAATTTGCTCCAAAGCACCAGCTTACCGCATATAAGTATGCCTAATAAGACAAATTCATGAGCATACATGCACTGTTTGGTCACCATATCATGTGCGTGATGTAAAAAAACCTGAGTCTCTTCAAAGAAAAGCAATAAGATTTATTTACAGCAGCAAGAGAAACTAAATGAAGCGTTTTCAGTGTTCTGCGATTGAAGTGAAAAATGGCAAATTTAATTTCAAGAAAATCGTTGTCATGAAAGTTACGACCAAAAAAGAACCATTTAAATACACTTATAAAAACAGATCAAACAACTTATCACAAGTAAAGAGATTTCAGTCTTCACATTCACACCTAATGCACAGGCATATCGACCTAATTTGCTCCAAAGCACAAGCTTACCGCATATAAGTATGCCTAATAAGACAAATTCTTGAGCATACATGCACTGTTTGGTCACCCTATTATGTGCGTGATGTAAAAAAACCTGAGTCTCTTCAAAGAAAAGCAATAAGATTATTTACAGCAGCAAGAGAAACTAAATGAAGCGTTTTCAGTGTTCTGCGATTGAAGTGAAAAATGGCAAATTTAATTTCAAGAAAATCGTTGTCATGAAAGTTACGACCAAAAAAGAACCATTTAAATACACTTATAAAAACAGATCAAACAACTTATCACAAGTAAAGAGATTTCAGTCTTCACATTCACACCTAATGCACAGGCATATCGACCTAATTTGCTCCAAAGCACCAGCTTACCGCATATAAGTATGCCTAATAAGACAAATTCTTGAGCATACATGCACTGTTTGGTCACCATATCATGTGCGTGATGTAAAAAAACCTGAGTCTCTTCAAAGAAAAGCAATAAGATTTATTTACAGCAGCAAGAGAAACTAAATGAAGCGTTTTCAGTGTTCTGCGATTGAAGTGAAAAATGGCAAATTTAATTTCAAGAAAATCGTTGTCATGAAAGTTACGACCAAAAAAGAACCATTTAAATACACTTATAAAAACAGATCAAACAACTTATCACAAGTAAAGAGATTTCAGTCTTCACATTCACACCTAATGCACAGGCATATCGACCTAATTTGCTCCAAAGCACAAGCTTACCGCATATAAAATGCCTAATAAGATCAATTCTAGAGCATACATGCCCTGTTTGGTCACCCTATCATGTGAGTGATGTAATAAAAACCTGAGTCTCTTCAAAAAAAGGAATAAGATTTATTTACGGCAGCAAGAGAAACTAAATGAAGCGTTTTCAGTGTTCTGCGATTCAAGTGAGAAATGGCAAATTTAATTTCAAGAAAATCGTTGTCATGAAACTTACGACCAAAAACGAACCATTTAAATACACTTATAAAAACAGATCAAACAACTTATCACAAGTAAAGAGATTTCAGTATCTGGGAGTAACATTCACACCTAATCCACAGGCATATCGACCTAATTTGCTCAAAAGCACAAGCTTACCGCATATAAAAATGCCTAATAAGACCAATTCTTGATCATACATGCGCTGTTTGGTCACCCTATCATGTGCGTGATGTAAAAAAACCTGAGTCTCAACAGAGCAAGGCAGAGTTTGGCGGCAGCCAGAGCCCAACAGAAGGCTCAATATGACCGCAAGCACCGCCGCCTGACTTTTCAGGTGGGTGATCTTGTCCTGAAGCGCAACCACGTTCTTAGCGATGCCAGCAAGGGGTTCTCAGCCTCGCTCGCTCCTAAGTGGCTTGGTCCGTACCGAGTGGTCAGAGTCTGGTCGCCACTCGCGTACCTGCTGGAGGATCCCCTTACGGGGAAAACCAGCCGTGCCCACATCGCAGACCTGAAGGCCTACGCGTCACGGTCTGACGAGCTTGCGCCGATACCCATTGGTATCAAAGGCAAGCGCAAAGGCACAACTGGTGCTGCGGAACGCAAGCGTACGGAGCACCGGTACAATCTGAGGCGACGGTCACCGGTGTGATTGATGCCGGACGGCGGACTTTTCCGCAACCGAAGGCACGCAGCCTCAGCCAGCTGGCGAGCTTTCTCGTCAGGCCCTACCCAGGCGAAGCACGGTGTGTTAATTTTTTTTTGTTTTTGCATCATGCTCAGTTCCAGCCTTGCGTGTTTATCTATTTATTTATTTGTTTTGTTTGAGTCAGTTTCTAGCCACTTTCGTTTCCCCGCTTGCTCGTCTGTTTTGGTTCTAACTGTACCCAGATGTACATAGGCAAACTTCAGCCCGCTCGTGCTTGCTCTTATCTGCTAGAAGGAATAGATTGGGTGTCGTTTGTACAGCGCGCCTTTTCTCATTTCCGGCCCGACTGTGGGTGGTTGGATCGTTAAGGAGCCGTGTGTCGCGGTGCGAGTTTTGTGCGGCCCGTATGGAGGGGAAGTTGGCGGGGCGTTTGGGACGATGGGGGGCGGAAAGTGCACCCTTTGACCCTCGCCGCGGCGCCTCTGGACGCTTCTGATGAGGGGGGTCGTTGTCGCCGACCAGCGTCCGCGCACGTGCCGGTGTATGCGTGTTTGTGGCTGTGGCTGTGTGCGCGCGTAACCATGAGCCAAGGCGACGCCTGTGAGTTGTGCCGTTGTGTCCTTCTGCGTGAGCGCGAGGATGAGAAGGACCCCTCGCTGTGGACAAGGTTACACATCTGGACGCCGCCGAACGTCCTCGCCCGTTTCAGCCGGCGTGAAGGGGGTGCACTAACTGTCTTGTGCCCGAACGTGATGTCGTGTCCAAGGGCGCGAGGTCAGTGCTCTGCCGCGGCCCCGTCGTCATCAACGCACCCTACATCAACGGAAAGAAGACCGCCATCAGTCGTCGGCCCTCCCAACCCGTTAAACTTGAAGTCTGCGAGCGGTGAGTCGCCGACAGGCCCACTGGGCCGCGCCACCGAACTTTGAGGCTGGCATCCACCTGTAACATAGTTGTACAGTTGTATTCACATCTTCTTGTGTACCGTGTATATAATCTGCAAGCTGTTTTGATTTACTGAAGCGTATGCAAGTGTTGTTTGCCTTGTTTTTCCTTTGTTTTTTTTTTACATTGTTCTGGCTGGAACTGAAGTGTAGCTAGTTTTTTTTGTGTATTCATTTCTTTATTTTGGAACTGAAGTGTAGCTTTTTTTTGTGTATTGATTTCTTTATTTTGGCCGCGTGCTTTGCCGATGGGTAGGAGGGCATTTAAGGAGAGGGGGATGTGGGAATCCTGGCTTTCGCCGTCGCCTTTGCGCGGCTAGCCGGCCTCCCGCGTTGTTTCTCCTCTTTCCCTTGCTCCCGCCTCAGGCGGTGGAGAGGCGGCTGGGTGACTAATCACTGTCATTTAGCCACAGCTCCGCCCCGGCTCCCCAAGGGCCTTTGCCATTGGCGCCTTTTGGCGGGAATTCGGGACCCCGCTTTGGGCGGCCGCGCGCCGCGCGACCGTCCGAGCGGGGCCCAGAGAGAGAGATCCCTCCGAGACAGCGCAAGGTGCGTACGTTACTGTTTGTCCGTGCCGGCCTTGCCGTTCGGACCAGTGCTTACTCGAGCTCGCCCGCACGTGTCCTCTGCCCTGCAGCGGCTCGAGCCTGTCCAGCGGGGTCCAGCGACCTCTGACAGGCGTACCTTGTGTTGAATGCCCACTCTCTCTCGCAACCGGCCCAACGGTCGACACGAGAGAGAGATCACAGCACTGCCGCGGGGACATTCTCCTGCAGCGGCGTGCTAGCGGTGCGCATTACTCGAGTCGCTTCGTGCGCGCAGCGGAGCCTTGCTCCTCGCGCGCCCCCGGGACGGGGTGACTATTGAGTGTGTGTGTACCAGCTGGAGGACGATGTGAATAAACGTCTCCTTTGTGAACTTGGAGGCCTATTTCTTTGCGGCGAATCGCTCTCCTCCCAGCGGAGGTTGAGTGCACCGCATCGGTGTCCCAGTGTGTGTGTGGTGACGGCTGGTCGGGGCCCTTGGCTCGCGCGAAGCTCGAACCCGCGGTGGGTGGTGGCCTGTGTCCACGTAGAAACCCACAAGATTTAATTACAGCAGCAAGAGAAACTAAATGAAGCGTTTTCAGTGTTCTGCGATTGAAGTGAGAAATGGCAAATTTAATTTCAAGAAAATCGTTGTCATGAAACTTACGACCAAAAAAGAACCATTTAAATACACTTATAAAAACAGATCAAACAACTTATCACAAGCAAAGAGATTTCAGTCTTCACATTCACACCTAATGCACAGGCATATCGACCTAATTTGCTCCAAAGCACAAGCTTACCGCATATAAATATGCCTAATAAGACAAATTCTTGAGCATACATGCACTGTTTGGTCACCCTATCATGTGCGTGATGTAAAAAAAACCTGAGTCTCTTCAAAGAAAAGCAATAAGATTTATTTACGGCAGGAACGGAAACTAAATGAAGCGTTTTCAGTGTTCGGCGATTCAAGTGAGAAATGGCAAATTTAATTTCAAGAAAATCGTTGTCATGACACTTACGACCAAAAAAAACCATTTAAATACACTTATAAAAACAGCTCAAACAACTTATCACAAGTAAAGAGATTTCAGTCTTTGGGAGCAACATTCACACCTAATGCACAGGCATATCGACCTAATTTGCTCCAAAGCACAAGCTTACCGCATATAAAATGCCTAATAAGATCAATTCTAGAGCATACATGCCCTGTTTGGTCACCCTATCATGTGAGTGATGTAATAAAAACCTGAGTCTCTTCAAAAAAAGCAATAAGATTTATTTACGGCAGCAAGAGAAACTAAATGAAGCGTTTTCAGTGTTCTGCGATTCAAGTGAGAAATCGCAAATTTAATTTCAAGAAAATCGTTGTCATGAAACTTACGACCAAAAACGAACCATTTAAATACACTTATAAAAACAGATCAAACAACTTATCACAAGTAAAGAGATTTCAGTATCTGGGAGTAACATTCACACCTAATCCACAGGCATATCGACCTAATTTGCTCAAAAGCACAAGCTTACCGCATATAAAAATGCCTAATAAGACCAATTCTTGATCATACATGCGCTGTTTGGTCACCCTATCATGTGCGTGATGTAAAAAAACCTTAGTCTCTTCAAAGAAAAGCAATAAGATTTATTTACGGCAGCAAGAGAAACTAAATGAAGCGTTTTCAGTGTTCTGCGATTGAAGTGATAAATGGCGAATTTAATTTCAAGAAAATCGTTGTCATGACACTTACGACCAAAAAAGAACCGTTTAAATACACTTATAAAAACAGATCAAACAACTTATCACAAGTAAAGAGATTTCAGTATCCGGGAGTAACATTCACACCTAATCCACAGGCATATCGACCTAATTTGCTCCAAAGCACAAGCTTACCGCATATAAAAATGCCTAATAAGATCAATTCTTGAGCATGCATGCGCTGTTTGGTCACCCTTTGATGCGCGTGATGTTAAAAAACCTGTGTCTCTTCAAAGAAAAGCAATAAGATTTATTTACGGCAGCAAGAGAAACTAAATGAAGCGTTTTCAGTGTTTTGCGATCGAAGTGAGAAATGGCAAATTTAATTTCAAGAAAATCGTTGTCATGACACTTACGACCAAAAAAGAACCATTTAAATACACTTATAAAAACACATCAAACAACTTATCACAAGTAAAGAGATTTCAGTCTTCACATTCACACCTAATGCACAGGCATATCGACCTAATTTGCTCCAAAGCACAAGCTTACCGCATATAAATATGCCTAATAAGACCAATTCTTGAGCATACATGCACTGTTTGGTCACCCTATCATGTGCGTGATGTAAAAAAACCTGAGTCTCTTCAAAGAAAAGCAATAAGATTTATTTACAGCAGCAAGAGAAACTAAATGAAGCGTTTTCACTGTTCTGCGATTGAAGTGAGAAATGGCAAATTTAATTTCAAGAAAATCGTCATGAAACTTACGACCAAAAAAGAACCATTTAAATACACTTATAAAAAGAGATCAAACAACTTATCACAAGTAAAGAGATTTAAGTATCTGGGAATAGCATTCACACCTAATCCACAGGCATATCGACCTAATTTGCTCAAAAGCACAAGCTTACCGCATATAAAAATGCCTAATAAGACCAATTCTTGATCATACATGCGCTGTTTCGTCACCCTATCATGTGCGTGATGTAAAAAAACCTGAGTCTCTTCAAAGAAAAGCAATAAGATTTATTTACGGCAGCAAGAGAAACTAAATGAAGCGTTTTCAGTGTTCTGCGATTCAAGTGAGAAATGGCAAATTTAATTTCAAGAAAATCGTTGTCATGACACTTACGACCAAAAACGAACCATTTAAATACACTTATAAAAACAGATCAAACAACTTATCACAAGTAAAGAGATTTCAGTATCTGGGAATAACATTAACACCTAATCCACAGGCATATCGACCTAATTTGCTCCAAAGCACAAGCTTACCGCATATAAAAATGCCTAATAAGATCAATTCTTGAGCATGCATGCGCTGTTTGGTCACCCTTTCATGTGCGTGACGTAAAAAAAACCTGAGTCTCTTCAAAGAAAAGCAATAAGATTTATTTACGGCAGGAAGAGAAACTAAATGAAGCCTTTTCAGTGTTCTGCGATTCAAGTGAGAAATAGCAAGTTTAATTTCAAGAAAATCGTTGTCATGACACTTACGACCAAAAAAACCATTTAAATACACTTATAAAAACAGCTCAAACAACTTATCACAAGTAAAGAGATTTCAGTCTTTGGGAGTAACATTCACACCTAATGCACAGGCATATCGACCTAATTTGCTCCAATGCACGAGCTTACCGCATATAAAAATGCCTAATAAGATCGATTCTAGAGCATACATACCCTGTTTGGTCACCCTATCATGTGAGTGATGTAAAAAAAACCTGAGTCTCTTCAAAAAAAGCAATAAGATTTATTTACGGCAGCAAGAGAAACTAAATGAAGCGTTTTCAGTGTTCTGCGATTCAAGTGAGAAATGGCAAATTTAATTTCAAGAAAATCGTTGTCATGACACTTACGACCAAAAACGAACCATTTAAATACACTTATAAAAACAGATAAAACAACTTATCACAAGTAAAGAGATTTCAGTATCTGCGAATAACATTCACACCTAATCCACAGGCATATCGACCTAATTTGCTCAAAAGCACAAGCTTACCGCATCTAAAAATGCCTAATAAGACCAATTCTTGATCATACATGCGCTGTTTGGTCACCCTATCATGTGCGTGATGTAAAAAAACCTGAGTCTCTTCAAAGAAAAGCAATAAGATTTATTTACGGCAGCAAGAGAAACTAAATGAAGCGTTTTCAGTGTTCTGCGATTGAAGTGATAAATGGCAAATTTAATTTCAAGAAAATCGTTGTCATGACACTTACGACCAAAAACGAACCATTTAAATACACTTATAAAAACAGATCAAACAACTTATCACAAGTAAAGAGATTTCAGTATCTGGGAATAACATTCACACCTAATCCACAGGCATATCGACCTAATTTGCTCAAAAGCACAAGCTTACCACATATAAAAATGCCTAATAAGATCAATTCTTGAACATGCATGCGCTGTTTGGTCACCCTTTCATGTGCGTGATGTAAAAAAACCTGTGTCTCTTCAAAGAAAAGCAATAAGATTTATTTACGGCAGCAAGAGAAACTAAATGAAGCGTTTTCAGTGTTTTGCGATCGAAGTGAGAAATGGCAAATTTAATTTCAAAAAATCGTTGTAATGACACGACCAAAAAAGAACAATTTATATACACTTATAAAAACACATCAAACAACTTATCACAAGTAAAGAGATTTCAGTCTTCACATTCACACCTAATGCACAGGCATATCGACCTAATTTGCTCCAATGCACCAGCTTACCGCATATAAAAATGCCTAATGAGACCAATTCTTGAGCATACATGCACTGTTTGGTCACCCTATCATGTGCGTGATGTAAAAAAAACCTGAGTCTCTTCAAAAGAAAAGCAATAAGATTTTTTTACGGCAGGAACAGAAACTAAATGAAGCGTTTTCAGTGTTCTGCGATTCAAGTGAGAAATGGCAAATTTAATTTCAAGAAAATCGTTGTCATAACACTTACGACCAAAAAAAACCATTTAAATACACTTATAAAAACAGCTCAAACAACTTATCACAAGTACAGATTTCAGTCTTTGGGAGCAACATTCACACCTAATGCACAGGCATATCGACCTAATTTGCTCCAAAGCACAAGCTTACCGCATATAAAATGCCTAATAAGATCAATTCTAGAGCATACATGCCCTGTTTGGTCACCCTATCATGTGAGTGATGTAATAAAAACCTGAGTCTCTTCAAAAAAAGCAATAAGATTTATTTACGGCAGCAAGAGAAACTAAATGAAGCGTTTTCAGTGTTCTGCGATTCAAGTGAGAAATGGCAAAATTAATTTCAAGAAAATCGTTGTCATGACACTTACGACCAAAAACGAACCATTTAAATATACTTATAAAAACAGATCAAACAACTTATCACAAGTAAAGAGATTTCAGTCTTCACATTCACACCTAATGCACAGGCATATCGACCTAATTTGCTCCAAAGCACAAGCTTACCGCATATAAATATGCCTAATAAGACCAATTCTTGAGCATACATGCACTATTTGGTCACCCTATCATGTGCGTGATGTAAAAAAAACCTGAGTCTCTTCAAAGAAAAGCTATAAGATTTATTTACGGCAGGAAGAGAAACTAAATGAAGCGTTTTCAGTGTTCTGCGATTCAAGTGAGAAATGGCAAATTTAATTTCAAGAAAATCGTTGTCATGACACTTACGACCAAAAAAACCATTTAAATACACTTATAAAAACAGCTCAAACAACTTATCACAAGTAAAGAGATTTCAGTCTTTGGGAGTAACATTCACACCTAATGCACAGGCATATCGACCTAATTTGCTCCAAAGCACAAGCTTACCGCATGTAGAAATGCCTAATAAGATCAATTCTAGAGCATACAAACCCTGTTTGGTCACGCTATCATGTGAGTGATGTAAAAAAATCCTGAGTCTCTTCAAAAAAAGCAATAAGATTTATTTACGGCAGCAAGAGAAACTAAATGAAGCGTTTTCAGTGTTCTGCGATTCAAGTGAGAAATGGCAAATTTAATTTCAAGAAAATCGTTGTCATGACACTTACGACCAAATACGAACCATTTAAATACACTTATAAAAACAGATCAAACAACTTATCACAAGTAAAGAGATTTCAGTATCTGGGAATAACATTAACACCTAATCCACAGGCATATCGACCTAATTTGCTCAAAAGCACAAGCTTACCGCATATAAAAATGCCTAATAAGACCAATTCTTGATCACACATGCGCTGTTTGGTGACCCTATCATGTGCGTGATGTAAAAAAACCTGAGTCTCTTCAAAGAAAAGCAATAAGATTTATTTACGGCAGCAAGAGAAACTAAATGAAGCGTTTTCAGTGTTCTGCGATTGAAGTGATAAATGGCAAATTTAATTTCAAGAAAATCGTTGTCATGACACTTACGACCAAAAAAGAACCATTTAAATACACTTATAAAAACAGATCAAACAACTTATCACAAGTAAAGAGATTTCAGTATCTGGGAGTAACATTCACATCTAATGCACAGGCATATGACCTAATTTGCTCCAAAGCACAAGCTTACCGCATATAAAAATGCCTAATAAGATCAATTCTTGAGCATGCATGCGCTGTTTGGTCGCCCTTTCATGTGCGTGATGTAAAAAAAACCTGAGTCTCTTCAAAGAAAAGCAATAAGATTTATTTACGGCAGGAAGAGAAACTAAATGAAGCGTTTTCAGTGTTCTGCGATTCAAGTGAGAAATGGCAAATTTAATTTCAAGAAAGTCGTTGTCATGATACTTACGACCAAAAAAACCATTTAAATACACTTATAAAAACAGCTCAAACAACTTATCACAAGTAAAGAGATTTCAGTCTTTGGGAGTAACATTCACACCTAATGCACAGGCATATCGACCTAATTTGTACCAAGCACAAGCTTACCGCATATAAAAATGCCTAATAAGATCAATTCTAGAGCATACATGCCCTGTGTGGTCACCCTATCATGTGAGTGATGTAAAAAAAAACCTGAGTCTCTTCAAAAAAAGCAATAAGATTTATTTACGGCCGCAAGAGAAACTAAATGAAGCGTTTTCAGTGTTCTGCGATTCAAGTGAGAAATGGCAAATTTAATTTCAAGAAAATCGTTGTCATGACACTTACGACCAAAAACGAACCATTTAAATACACTTATAAAAACAGATCAAACAACTTATCACAAGTAAAGAGATTTCAGTATCTGGGAATAACATTCACACCTAATCCACAGGCATATCGACCTAATTTGCTCAAAAGCACAAGCTTACCGCATATAAAAATGCCTAATAAACCAATTCTTGATCATACATGCGCTGTTTGGTCACCCTATCATGTGCGTGATGTAAAAAACCTGAGTCTCTTCAAAGAAAAGCAATAAGATTTATTTACGGCAGCAAGAGAAACTAAATGAAGCGTTTTCAGTGTTCTGCGATTGAAGTGATAAATGGCAAATTTAATTTCAAGAAAATGGTTGTCATGACACTTACGACCAAAAAAGAACCGTTTAAATACACTTATAAAAACAGATCAAACAACTTATCACAAGTAAAGAGATTTCAGTATCCGGGAGTAACATTCACACCTAATCCACAGGCATATCGACCTAATTTGCTCCAAAGCACAAGCTTACCGCATATAAAAATGCCTAATAAGATCAATTCTTGAGCATGCATGCGCTGTTTGGTCACCCTTTCATGTGCGTGATGTAAAAAAACCTGTGTCTCTTCAAAGAAAAGCAATAAGATTTATTTACGGCAGCAAGAGAAACTAAATGAAGCGTTTTCAGTGTTTTGCGATCGAAGTGAGAAATGGCAAATTTAATTTAAAAAAAAATCGTTGTCATGACACGACCAAAAAAGAACAATTTATATACACTTATAAAAACAGCTCAAACAACTTATCACAAGTAAAGAGATTTCAGTCTTCACATTCACACCTAATGCACAGGCATATCAACCTAATTTGCTCCAAAGCACCAGCTTATCGCATATAAAAATGCCTAATGAGACCAATTCTTGAGCATACATGCACTGTTTGGTCACCCTATCATGTGCGTGATGTAAAAAAAACCTGAGTCTCTTCAAAGAAAAGCAATAAGATTTATTTACGGCAGGAACAGAAACTAAATGAAGCGTTTTCAGTGTTCTGCGATTCAAGTGAGAAATGGCAAATTTAATTTCAAGAAAATCGTTGTCATGACACTTACGACCAAAAAAACCATTTAAATACACTTATAAAAACAGCTCAAACAACTTATCACAAGTAAAGAGATCTCAGTCTTTGGGAGCAACATTCACACCTAATGCACAGGCATATCGACCTAATTTGCTCCAAAGCACAAGCTTACCGCATATAAAATGCCTAATAAGATCAATTCTAGAGCATACATGCCCTGTTTGGTCACCCTATCATGTGAGTGATGTAATAAAAACCTGAGTCTCTTCAAAAAAAGCAATAAGATTTATTTACGGCAGCAAGAGAAACTAAATGAAGCGTTTTCAGTGTTCTGCGATTCAAGTGAGAAATGGCAAATTTAATTTCAAGAAAATCGTTGTCATGACACTTGCGACCAAAAACGAACCATTTAAATACACTTATAAAAACAGATCAAACAACTTATCACAAGTAAAGAGATTTCAGTATCTGGGAGTAACATTCACACCTAATCCACAGGCATATCGACCTAATTTGCTCAAAAGCACAAGCTTACCGCATATAAAAATGCCTAATAAGACCAATTCTTGATCATACATGCGCTTTTTGGTCACCCTATCATGTGCGTGATGTAAAAAAACCTGAGTCTCTTCAAAGAAAAGCAATAAGATTTATTTACGGCAGCAAGAGAAACTAAATGAAGCGTTTTCAGTGTTCTGCGATTGAAGTGATAAATGGCGAATTTAATTTCAAGAAAATCGTTGTCATGACACTTACGACCAAAAAAGAACCGTTTAAATACACTTATAAAAACAGATCAAACAACTTATCACAAGTAAAGAGATTTCAGTATCCGGGAGTAACATTCACACCTAATCCACAGGCATATCGACCTAATTTGCTCCAAAGCACAAGCTTACCGCATATAAAAATGCCTAATAAGATCAATTCTTGAGCATGCATGCGCTGTTTGGTCACCCTTTCATGTGCGTGATGTAAAAAAACCTGTGTCTCTTCAAAGAAAAGCAATAAGATTTATTTACGGCAGCAAGAGAAACTAAATGAAGCGTTTTCAGTGTTTTGCGATCGAAGTGAGAAATGGCAAATTTAATTTCAAGAAAATCGTTGTCATGACACTTACGACCAAAAAAGAACCATTTAAATACACTTATAAAAACACATCAAACAACTTATCACAAGTAAAGAGATTTCAGTCTTCACATTCACACCTAATGCACAGGCATATCGACCTAATTTGCTCCAAAGCACCAGCTTACCGCATATAAAAATCCCTAATAAAACCAATTCTTGAGCATACATGCACTGTTTGGTCACCCTATCATGTGCGTGATGTAAAAAAAACCCGAGTCTCTTCAAAGAAAAGCAATAAGATTTATTTACGGCAGGAAGAGAAACTAAATGAAGCGTTTTCAGTGTTCTGCGATTCAAGTGAGAAATGGCAAATTTAATTTCAAGAAAATCGTTGTCATGACACTTACGACCAAAAAAACCATTTAAATACACTTATAAAAACAGCTCAAACAACTTATCACAAGTAAAGAGATTTCAGTCTTTGGGAGCAACATTCACACCTAATGCACAGGCATATCGACCTAATTTGCTCCAAAGCACAAGCTTACCGCATATAAAATGCCTAATAAGATCAATTCTAGAGCATACATGCCCTGTTTGGTCACCCTATCATGTGAGTGATGTAATAAAAACCTGAGTCTCTTCAAAAAAAGCAATAAGATTTATTTACGGAAGCAAGAGAAACTAAATGAAGCGTTTTCAGTGTTCTGCGATTCAAGTGAGAAATGGCAAATTTAATTTCAAGAAAATCGTTGTCATGACACTTACGACCAAAAACGAACCATTTAAATACACTTATAAAAACAGATCAAACAACTTATCACAAGTAAAGAGATTTCAGTATCTGGGAGTAACATTCACACCTAATCCACAGGCATATCGACCTAATTTGCTCAAAAGCACAAGCTTACCGCATATAAAAATGCCTAATAAGACCAATTCTTGATCATACATGCGCTGTTTGGTCACCCTATCATGTGCGTGATGTAAAAAAACCTGAGTCTCTTCAAAGAAAAGCAATAAGATTTATTTACGGCAGCAAGAGAAACTAAATGAAGCGTTTTCAGTGTTCTGCGATTGAAGTGATAAATGGCGAATTTAATTTCAAGGAAATCGTTGTCATGACACTTACGACCAAAAACGAACCATTTAAATACACTTATAAAAACAGATAAAACAACTTATCACAAGTAAAGAGATTTCAGTATCTGGGAATAACATTCACACCTAATCCACAGGCATATCGACCTAATTTGCTCAAAAGCACAAGCTTACCGCATATAAAAATGCCTAATAAGACCAATTCTTGATCATACATGCGCTGTTTGGTCACCCTATCATGTGCGTGATGTAAAAAAAACCTGAGTCTCTTCAAAGAAAAGCAATAAGATTTATTTACGGCAGGAAGAGAAACTAAATGAAGCGTTTTCAGTGTTCTGCGATTCAAGTGAGAAATGGCAAATTTAATTTCAAGAAAATCGTTGTCATGACACTTACGACCAAAAAAACCATTTAAATACACTTATAAAAACAGCTCAAACAACTTATCACAAGTAAAGAGATTTCAGTCTTTGGGAGCAACATTCACACCTAATGCACAGGCATATCGACCTAATTTGCTCCAAAGCACAAGCTTACCGCATATAAAATGCCTAATAAGATCAATTCTAGAGCATACATGCCCTGTTTGGTCACCCTATCATGTGAGTGATGTAATAAAAACCTGAGTCTCTTCAAAAAAAGCAATAAGATTTATTTACGGCAGCAAGAGAAACTAAATGAAGCGTTTTCAGTGTTCTGCGATTCAAGTGAGAAATGGCAAATTTAATTTCAAGAAAATCGTTGTCATGACACTTACGACCAAAAACGAACCATTTAAATACACTTATAAAAACAGATCAAACAACTTATCACAAGTAAAGAGATTTCAGTATCTGGGAGTAACATTCACACCTAATCCACAGGCATATCGACCTAATTTGCTCAAAAGCACAAGCTTACCGCATATAAAAATGCCTAATAAGACCAATTCTTGATCATACATGCTCTGTTTGGTCACCCTATCATGTGCGTGATGTAAAAAAACCTGAGTCTCTTCAAAGAAAAGCAATAAGATTTATTTACGGCAGCAAGAGAAACTAAATGAAGCGTTTTCAGTGTTCTGCGATTGAAGTGATAAATGGCGAATTTAATTTCAAGGAAATCGTTGTCATAACACTTACGACCAAAAAAGAACCGTTTAAATACACTTATAAAAACAGATCAAACAACTTATCACAAGTAAAGAGATTTCAGTATCCGGGAGTAACATTCACACCTAATCCACAGGCATATCGGCCTAATTTGCTCCAAAGCACAAGCTTACCGCATATAAAAATGCCTAATAAGATCAATTCTTGAGCATGCATGCGCTGTTTGGTCACCCTTTCATGTGCGTGATGTTAAAAAACCTGTGTCTCTTCAAAGAAAAGCAATAAGATTTATTTACGGCAACAAGAGAAACTAAATGAAGCGTTTTCAGTGTTTTGCGATCGAAGTGAGAAATGGCAAATTTAATTTCAAGAAAATCGTTGTTATGACACTTACGACCAAAAAAGAACCATTTAAATACACTTATAAAAACACATCAAACAACTTATCACAAGTACAGAGATTTCAGTCTTCACATTCACACCTAATACACAGGCATATCGACCTAATTTGCTCCAAAGCACCAGCTTACCGCATATAAAAATGCCTAATAAGACCAATTCTTGAGCATACATGCGCTGTTTGGTCACCCTATCATGTGCGTGATGTAAAAAAACCTGAGTCTCTTCAAAGAAAAGCAATAAGATTTATTTACAGCAGCAAGAGAAACTAAATGAAGCGTTTTCGCTGTTCTGCGATTGAAGTGAGAAATGGCAAATTTAATTTCAAGAAAATCGTCATGAAACTTACGACCAAAAAAGAACCATTTAAATACACTTATAAAAAGAGATCAAACAACTTATCACAAGTAAAGAGATTTAAGTATCTGGGAATAACATTCACACCTAATCCACAGGCATATCGACCTAATTTGCTCAAAAGCACAAGCTTACCGCATATAAAAATGCTTAATAAGACCAATTCTTGATCATACATGCGCTGTTTGGTCACCCTATCATGTGCGTGATGTAAAAAAACCTGAGTCTCTTCAAAGAAAAGCAATAAGATTTATTTACGGCAGCAAGAGAAACTAAATGAAGCGTTTTCAGTGTTCTGCGATTGAAGTGATAAATGGCAAATTTAATTTCAAGAATATCGTTGTCATGACACTTACGACCAAAAAAGAACCATTTAAATACACTTATAAAAACAGATCAAACAACTTATCACAAGTAAAGAGATTTCAGTCTTCACATTCACACCTAATGCACAGGCATATCGACCTAATTTGCTCCAAAGCACAAGCTTACCGCATATAAATATGCGTAATAAGGCCAATTCTTGAGCATACATGCACTGTTTGGTCACCCTATCATGTGCGTGATGTAAAAAAAACCTGAGTCTCTTCAAAGAAAAGCCATAAGATTTATTTACGGCAGGAAGAGAAACTAAATGAAGCGTTTTCAGTGTTCTGCGATTGAAGTGAGAAATGGCAAATTTAATTTCAAGAAAATCGTTGTCATGACACTTACGACCAAAAAAAACCATTTAAATACACTTATAAAAACAGCTCAAACAACTTATCACAAGTAAAGAGATTTCAGTCTTTGGGAGTAACATTCACACCTAATGCACAGGCATATCGACCTAATTTGCTCCAAAGCACAAGCTTACCGCATATAAAAATGCCTAATAAGATCAATTCTAGAGCATACATGCACTGTTTGGTCACCCTATCATGTGAGTGATGTAAAAGAAACCTGAGTCTCTTCGAAAAAAGCAATAAGATTTATTTACGGCAGCAAGAGAAACTAAATGAAGCGTTTTCAGTGTTCTGCGATTCAAGTGAGAAATGGCAAATTTAATTTCAAGAAAATCGTTGTCATGACACTTACGACCAAAAACGAACCATTTAAATACACTTATAAAAACAGATCAAACAACTTATCACAAGTAAAGAGATTTCAGTCTTCACATTCACACCTAATGCACAGGCATATCGACCTAATTTGCTCCAAAGCACAAGCTTACCGCATATAAATATGCCTAACAAGACCAATTCTTGAGCATACATGCACTGTTTGGTCACCCTATCATGTGCGTGATGTAAAAAAAACCTGAGTCTCTTCAAAGAAAAGCAATAAGATTTATTTACGGCAGCAAGAGAAACTAAATGAAGCGTTTTCAGTGTTCTGCGATTGAAGTGATAAATGGCAAAGTTAATTTCAAGAAAATCGTTGTCATGACACTTACGACCAAAAAAGAACCATTTAAATACACTTATAAAAACAGATCAAACAACTTATCACAAGTAAAGAGATTTCAGTATCTGGGAGTAACATTCACATCTAATGCACAGGCATATGACCTAATTTGCTCCAAAGCACAAGCTTACCGCATATAAAAATGCCTAATAAGACCAATTCTTGATCATACATGCGCTGTTTGGTCACCCTATCATGTGCGTGATGTAAAAAAACCTGTGTCTCTTCAAAGAAAAGCAACAAGATTTATTTACGGCAGCAAGAGAAACTAAATGAAGCGTTTTCAGTGTTTTGCGATCGAAGTGAGAAATGGCAAATTTAATTTCAAGAAAACCGTTGTCATGACACTTACGACCAAAAAAGAACCATTTAAATACACTTATAAAAACACATCAAACAACTTATCACAAGTAAAGAGATTTCAGTCTTCACATTCACACCTAATGCACAGGCATATCGACCTAATTTGCTCCAAAGCACCAGCTTACCGCATATAAAAATGCCTAATAAGACCAATTCTTGAGCATACATGCGCTGTTTGGTCACCCTATCATGTGCGTGATGTAAAAAAACCTCAGTCTCTTCAAAGAAAAGCAATAAGATTTATTTACAGCAGCAAGAGAAACAAAATGAAGCGTTTTCACTGTTCTGCGATTGAAGTGAGAAATGGCAAATTTAATTTCAAGAAAATCGTCATGAAACTTACGACCAAAAAAGAACCATTTAAATACACTTATAAAAAGAGATCAAACAACTTATCACAAGTAAAGAGATTTAAGTATCTGGGAATAATATTCACACCTAATCCACAGGCATATCGACCTAATTTGCTCAAAAGCACAAGCTTACCGCATATAAAAATGCCTAATAGGACCAATTCTTGATCATACATGCGCTGTTTGGTCACCCTATCATGTGCGTGATGTAAAAAAACCTGAGTCTCTTCAAAGAAAAGCAATAAGATTTATTTACGGCAGCAAGAGAAACTAAATGAAGCGTTTTCAGTGTTCTGCGATTGAAGTGATAAATGGCAAATTTAATTTAGAGAATATCGTTGTCATGACACTTACGACCAAAAAAGAACCATTTAAATACACTTATAAAAACAGATCAAACCACTTATCACAAGTAAAGACATTTCAGTATCCGGGAGTAACATTCACACCTAATCCACAGGCATATCGACCTAATTTGCTCCAAAGCACAAGCTTACCGCATATAAAAATGCCTAATAAGATCAATTCTTGAGCATGCATGCGCTGTTTGGTCACCCTTTCATGTGCGTGATGTTAAAAAACCTGTGTCTCTTCAAAGAAAAGCAATAAGATTTATTTACGGCAGCAAGAGAAACTAAATGAAGCGTTTTCAGTGTTTTGCGATCGAAGTGAGAAATGGCAAATTTAATTTCAAGAAAACCGTTGTCATGACACTTACGACCAAAAAAGAACCATTTAAATACACTTATAAAAACACATCAAACAACTTATCACAAGTAAAGAGATTTCAGTCTTCACATTCACACCTAATGCACAGGCATATCGACCTAATTTGCTCCAAAGCACAAGCTTACCGCATATAAATATGCCTAATAAGACCAATTCTTGAGCATACATGCACTGTTTGGTCACCCTATCATGTGCGTGATGTAAAAAAAACCTGAGTCTCTTCAAAGAAAAGCAACAAGATTTATTTACGGCAGCAAGAGAAACTAAATGAAGCGTTTTCAGTGTTTTGCGATCGAAGTGAGAAATGGCAAATTTAATTTCAAGAAAACCGTTGTCATGACACTTACGACCAAAAAAGAACCATTTAAATACACTTATAAAAACACATCAAACAACTTATCACAAGTAAAGAGATTTCAGTCTTCACATTCACACCTAATGCACAGGCATATCGACCTAATTTGCTCCAAAGCACCAGCTTACCGCATATAAAAATGCCTAATAAGACCAATTCTTGAGCATACATGCGCTGTTTGGTCACCCTATCATGTGCGTGATGTAAAAAAACCTGAGTCTCTTCAAAGAAAAGCAATAAGATTTATTTACAGCAGCAAGAGAAACAAAATGAAGCGTTTTCACTGTTCTGCGATTGAAGTGAGAAATGGCAAATTTAATTTCAAGAAAATCGTCATGAAACTTACGACCAAAAAAGAACCATTTAAATACACTTATAAAAAGAGATCAAACAACTTATCACAAGTAAAGAGATTTAAGTATCTGGGAATAATATTCACACCTAATCCACAGGCATATCGACCTAATTTGCTCAAAAGCACAAGCTTACCGCATATAAAAATGCCTAATAGGACCAATTCTTGATCATACATGCGGTGTTTGGTCACCCTATCATGTGCGTGATGTAAAAAAACCTGAGTCTCTTCAAAGAAAAGCAATAAGATTTATTTACGGCAGCAAGAGAAAATAAATGAAGCGTTTTCAGTGTTCTGCGATTGAAGTGATAAATGGCAAATTTAATTTCAAGAATATCGTTGTCATGACACTTACGACCAAAAAAGAACCATTTAAATACACTTATCAAAACAGATCAAACCACTTATCACAAGTAAAGAGATTTCAGTATCCGGGAGTAACATTCACACCTAATCCACAGGCATATCGACCTAATTTGCTCCAAAGCACAAGCTTACCGCATATAAAAATGCCTAATAAGATCAATTCTTGAGCATGCATGCGCTGTTTGGTCACCCTTTCATGTGCGTGATGTTAAAAAACCCTTGTCTCTTCAAAGAAAAGCAATAAGATTTATTTACGGCAGCAAGAGAAACTAAATGAAGCGTTTTCAGTGTTTTGCGATCGAAGTGAGAAATGGCAAATTTAATTTCAAGAAAACCGTTGTCATGACACTTACGACCAAAAAAGAACCATTTAAATACACTTATAAAAACACATCAAACAACTTATCACAAGTAAAGAGATTTCAGTCTTCACATTCACACCTAATGCACAGGCATATCGACCTAATTTGCTCTAAAGCACCAGCTTACCGCATATAAAAATGCCTAATAAGACCAATTCTTGAGCATACATGCGCTGTTTGGTCACCCTATCATGTGCGTGATGTAAAAAAAACCTGAGTCTCTTCAAAGAAAAGCAATAAGATTTATTTACGGCAGCAAGAGAAACTAAATGAAGCGTTTTCACTGTTCTGCGATTGAAGTGAGAAATGGCAAATTTAATTTCAAGAAAATCGTCATGAAACTTACGACCAAATAAGAACCATTTAAATACACTTATAAAAAGAGATCAAACAACTTATCACAAGTAAAGAGATTTAAGAATCTGGGAATAACATTCACACCTAATCCACAGGCATATCGACCTAATTTGCTCAAAAGCACAAGCTTACCGCATATAAAAATGCCTAATAAGACCAATTCTTGATCATACATGGGCTGTTTGGTCACCCTATCATGTGCGTGATGTAAAAAAACCTGAGTCTCTTCAAAGAAAAGCAATAAGATTTATTTACGGCAGCAAGAGAAACTAAATGAAGCGTTTTCAGTGTTCTGCGATTGAAGTGATAAATGGCAAATTTAATTTCAAGAATATCGTTGTCATGACACTTACGACCAAAAAAGAACCATTTAAATACACTTATAAAAACAGATCAAACAACTTATCACAAGTAAAGAGATTTCAGTCTTCACATTCACACCTAATGCACAGGCATATCGACCTAATTTGCTCCAAAGCACAAGCTTACCGCATATAAATATGCCTAATAAGACCAATTCTTGAGCATACATGCACTGTTTGGTCACCCTATCATGTGCGTGATGTAAAAAAAACCTGAGTCTCTTCAAAGAAAAGCAATAAGATTTATTTACGGCAGCAAGAGAAACTAAATGAAGCGTTTTCAGTGTTCTGCGATTGAAGTGATAAATGGCGAATTTAATTTCAAGAAAATCGTTGTCATGACACTTACGACCAAAAAAGAACCGTTTAAATACACTTATAAAACCAGATCAAACAACTTATCACAAGTAAAGAGATTTCAGTATCCGGGAGTAACATTCACACCTAATCCACAGGCATATCGACCTAATTTGCTCCAAAGCACAAGCTTACTGCATATAAAAATGCCTAATAAGATCAATTCTTGAGCATGCATGCGCTGTTTGGTCACCCTTTCATGTGCGTGATGTTAAAAAACCTGTGTCTCTTCAAAGAAAAGCAATAAGATTTATTTACGGCAGCAAGAGAAACTAAATGAAGCGTTTTCAGTGTTTTGCGATCGAAGTGAGAAATGGCAAATTTAATTTCAAGAAAACCGTTGTCATGACACTTACGACCAAAAAAGAACCATTTAAATACACTTATAAAAACACATCAAACAACTTATCACAAGTAAAGAGATTTCAGTCTTCACATTCACACCTAATGCACAGGCATATCGACCTAATTTGCTCCAAAGCACCAGCTTACCGCATATAAAAATGCCTTATAAGACCAATTCTTGATCATACATGCGCTGTTTGGTCACCCTATCATGTGCGTGATGTAAAAAAACCTGAGTCTCTTCAAAGAAAAGCAATAAGATTTATTTACGGCAGCAAGAGAAACTAAATGAAGCGTTTTCAGTGTTCTGCGATTGAAGTGATAAATGGCAAATTTAATTTCAAGAAAATCGTTGTCATGACACTTACGACCAAAAAAGAACCATTTAAATACACTTATAAAAACATATCAAACAACTTATCACAAGTAAAGAGATTTCAGTATCTGGGAGTAACATTCACATCTAATGCACAGGCATATGACCTAATTTGCTCCAAAGCACAAGCTTACCGCATATAAAAATGCCTAATAAGACCAATTCTTGATCATACATGCGCTGTTTGGTCACCCTATCATGTGCGTGATGTAAAAAAACCTGAGTCTCTTCAAAGAAAAGCAATAAGATTTATTTACGGCAGCAAGAGAAACTAAATGAAGCGTTTTCAGTGTTCTGCGATTGAAGTGATAAATGGCGAATTTAATTTCAAGAAAATAGTTGTCATGACACTTACGACCAAAAAAGAACCGTTTAAATACACTTATAAAAACAGATCAAACAACTTATCACAAGTAAAGAGATTTCAGTATCCGGGAGTAACATTCACACCTAATCCACAGGCATATCGACCTAATTTGCTCCAAAGCACAAGCTTACCGCATATAAAAATGCCTAATAAGATCAATTCTTGAGCATGCATGCGCTGTTTGGTCACCCTTTCATGTGCGTGATGTTAAAAAACGTGTGTCTCTCCAAAGAAAAGCAATAAGATTTATTTACGGCAGCAAGAGAAACTAAATGAAGCGTTTTCAGTGTTTTGCGATCGAAGTGAGAAATGGCAAACTTAATTTCAAGAAAACCGTTGTCATGACACTTACGACCAAAAAAGAACCATTTAAATACACTTATAAAAACACATCAAACAACTTATCACAAGTAAAGAGATTTCAGTCTTCACATTCACACCTAATGCACAGGCATTACGACCTAATTTGCTCCAAAGCACCAGCTTAACGCATATAAAAATGCCTAATAAGACCAATTCTTGAGCATACATGCGCTGTTTGGTCACCCTATCATGTGCGTGATGTAAAAAAACCTGAGTCTCTTCAAAGAAAAGCAATAAGATTTATTTACAGCAGCAAGAGAAACTAAATGAAGCGATTTCACTGTTCTGCGATTGAAGTGAGAAATGGCAAATTTAATTTCAAGAAAATCGTCATGAAACTTAGACCAAAAAAGAACCATTTAAATACACTTATAAAAAGAGATCAAACAACTTATCACAAGTAAAGAGATTTAAGTATCTGGGAATAACATTCACACCTAATCCACAGGCATATCGACCTAATTTGCTCAAAAGCACAAGCTTACCGCATATAAAAATGCCTAATAAGACCAATTCTTGATCATACATGCGCTGTTTGGTCACCCTATCATGTGCGTGATGTAAAAAAACCTGAGTCTCTTCAAAGAAAAGCAATAAGATTTATTTACGGCAGCAAGAGAAACTAAATGAAGCGTTTTCAGTGTTCTGCGATTGAAGTGATAAATGGCAAATTTAATTTCAAGAATATCGTTGTCATGACACTTACGACCAAAAAAGAACCATTTAAATACACTTATCAAAACAGATCAAACAACTTATCACAAGTAAAGAGATTTCAGTCTTCACATTCACACCTAATGCACAGGCATATCGACCTAATTTGCTCCAAAGCACAAGCTTACCGCATATAAATATGCGTAATAAGACCAATTCTTGAGCATACATGCACTGTTTGGTCACCCTATCATGTGCGTGATGTAAAAAAAAACCTGAGTCTCTTCAAAGAAAAGCCATAAGATTTATTTACGGCAGGAAGAGAAACTAAATGAAGCGTTTTCAGTGTTATGCGATTGACGTGAGAAATGGCAAATTTAATTTCAAGAAAACCGTTGTCATGACACTTACGACCAAAAAAGAACCATTTAAATACACTTATAAAAACACATCAAACAACTCATCACAAGTAAAGAGATTTCAGTCTTCACATTCACACCTAATGCACAGGCATATCGACCTAATTTGCTCCAAAGCACCAGCTTACCGCATATAAAAATGCCTAATAAGACCAATTCTTGAGCATACATGCGCTGTTTGGTCACCCTATCATGTGAGTGATGTAAAAGAAACCTGAGTCTCTTCAAAAAAAGCAATAAGATTTATTTACGGCAGCAAGAGAAACTAAATGAAGCGTTTTCAGTGTTCTGCGATTCAAGTGAGAAATGGCAAATTTAATTTCAAGAAAATCGTTGTCATGACACTTACGACCAAAAACGAACCATTTAAATACACTTATAAAAACAGATCAAACAACTTATCACAAGTAAAGAGATTTCAGTATCTGGGAATAACATTCACACCTAATCCACAGGCATATCGACCTAATTTGCTCAAAAGCACAAGCTTACCGCATATAAAAATGCCTAATAAGACCAATTCTTGATCATACATGCGCTGTTTGGTCACCCTATTATGTGCGTGATGTAAAAAAACCTGAGTCTCTTCAAAGAAAAGCAATAAGATTTATTTACGGCAGCAAGAGAAACTAAATGAAGCGTTTTCAGTGTTCTGCGATTGAAGTGATAAATGGCAAATTTAATTTCAAGAAAATCGTTGTCATGACACTTACGACCAAAAAACCATTTAAATACACTTATAAAAACAGATCAAACAACTTATCACAAGTAAAGAGATTTCAGTATCTGGGAATAACATTAACACATAATCCACAGGCATATCGACTTAATTTGCTCAAAAGCACAAGCTTACCGCATATAAAAATGCCTAATAAGACCAATTCTTGATCATACATGCGCTGTTTGGTCACCCTATCATGTGCGTGATGTAAAAAAACCTGAGTCTCTTCAAAGAAAAGCAATAAGATTTATTTACGGCAGCAAGAGAAACTGAATGAAGCGTTTTCAGTGTTCTGCGATTGAAGTGATAAATGGCGAATTTAATTTCAAGAAAATAGTTGTCATGACACTTACGACCAAAAAAGAACCGTTTAAATACACTTATAAAAACAGATCAAACAACTTATCACAAGTAAAAAGATTTCAGTATCCGGGAGTAACATTCACACCTAATCCACAGGCATATCGACCTAATTTGCTCCAAAGCACAAGCTTACCGCATATAAAAATGCCTAATAAGATCAATTATTGAGCATGCATGCGCTGTTTGGTCACCCTTTCATGTGCGTGATGTTAAAAAACGTGTGTCTCTTCAAAGAAAAGCAATAAGATTTATTTACGGCAGCAAGAGAAACTAAATGAAGCGTTTTCAGTGTTTTGCGATCGAAGTGAGAAATGGCAAATTTAATTTCAAGAAAACCGTTGTCATGACACTTACGACCAAAAAAGAACCATTTAAATACACTTATAAAAACACATCAAACAACTTATCACAAGTAAAGAGATTTCAGTCTTCACATTCACACCTAATGCACAGGCATATCGACCTAATTTGCTCCAAAGCACCAGCTTACCGCATATAAAAATGCCTAATAAGACCAATTCTTGAGCATACATGCGCTGTTTGGTCACCCTATCATGTGCGTGATGTAAAAAAACCTGAGTCTCTTCAAAGAAAAGCAATAAGATTTATTTACAGCAGCAAGAGAAACTAAATGAAGCGTTTTCACTGTTCTGCGATTGAAGTGAGAAATGGCAAATTTAATTTCAAGAAAATCGTCATGAAACTTACGACCAAAAAAGAACCATTTAAATACACTTATAAAAAGAGATCAAACAACTTATCACAAGTAAAGAGATTTAAGTATCTGGGAATAACATTCACACCTAATCCACAGGCATATCGACCTAATTTGCTCAAAAGCACAAGCTTACCGCATATAAAAATGCCTAATAAGACCAATTCTTGATCATACATGCGCTGTTTGGTCACCCTATCATGTGCGTATGTAAAAAAACCTGAGTCTCTTCAAAGAAAAGCAATAAGATTTATCTACGGCAGCAAGAGAAACTAAATGAAGCGTTTTCAGTGTTCTGCGATTGAAGTGATAAATGGCAAATTTAATTTCAAGAATATCGTTGTCATGACACTTACGACCAAAAAAGAACCATTAAAATACACTTATAAAAACAGATCAAACAACTTATCACAAGTAAAGAGATTTCAGTCTTCACATTCACACCTAATGCACAGGCATATCGACCTAATTTGCTCCAAAGCACAAGCTTACCGCATATAAATATGCGTAATAAGACCAATTCTTGAGCATACATGCACTGTTTGGTCACCCTATCATGTGCGTGATGTAAAAAAAACCTGAGTCTCTTCAAAGAAAAGCCATAAGATTTATTTACGGCAGGAAGAGAAACTAAATGAAGCGTTTTCAGTGTTCTGCGATTGACGTGAGAAATGGCAAATTTAATTTCAAGAAAATCGTTGTCATGACACTTACGACCAAAAAAACCATTTAAATACACTTATAAAAACAGCTCAAACAACTTATCACAAGTAAAGAGATTTCAGTCTTTGGGAGTAACATTCACACCTAATGCACAGGCATATCGACCTAATTTGCTCCAAAGCACAAGCTTACCGCATATAAAAATGCCTAATAAGATCAATTCTAGAGCATACATACCCTGTTTGGTCACCCTATCATGTGAGTGATGTAAAAGAAACCTGAGTCTCTTCAAAAAAAGCAATAAGATTTATTTACGGCAGCAAGAGAAACTAAATGAAGCGTTTTCAGTGTTCTGCGATTCAAGTGAGAAATGGCAAATTTAATTTCAAGAAAATCGTTGTCATGACACTTACGACCAAAAAAGAACCATTTAAATACACTTATAAAAACAGATCAAACAACTTATCACAAGTAAAGAGATTTCAGTATCTGGGAGTAACATTCACATCTAATGCACAGGCATATGACCTAATTTGCTCCAAAGCACAGGCTTACCGCATATAAAAATGCCTAATAAGACCAATTCTTAATCATACATGCGCTGTTTGGTCACCCTATCATGTGCGTGATGTAAAAAAACCTGAGTCTCTTCAAAGAAAAGCAATAAGATTTATTTACGGCAGCAAGAGAAACTAAATGAAGCGTTTTCAGTGTTCTGCGATTGAAGTGATAAATGGCGAATTTAATTTCAAGAAAATAGTTGTCATGACACTTACGACCAAAAAAGAACCGTTTAAATACACTTATAAAAACAGATCAAACAACTTATCACAAGTAAAGAGATTTCAGTATCCGGGAGTAACATTCACACCTAATCCACAGGCATATCGACCTAATTTGCTCCAAAGCACAAGCTTACCGCATATAAAAATGCCTAATAAGATCAATTCTTGAGCATGCATGCGCTGTTTGGTCACCCTTTCATGTGCGTGATGTTAAAAAACGTGTGTCTCTTCAAAGAAAAGCAATAAGATTTATTTACGGCAGCAAGAGAAACTAAATGAAGCGTTTTCAGTGTTTTGCGATCGAAGTGAGAAATGGCAAATTTAATTTCAAGAAAACCGTTGTCATGACACTTACGACCAAAAAAGAACCATTTAAATACACTTATAAAAACACATCAAACAACTTATCACAAGTAAAGAGATTTCAGTCTTCACATTCACACCTAATGCACAGGCATATCGACCTAATTTGCTCCAAAGCACCAGCTTACCGCATATAAAAATGCCTAATAAGACCAATTCTTGAGCATACATGCGCTGTTTGGTCACCCTATCATGTGCGTGATGTAAAAAAACCTGAGTCTCTTCAAAGAAAAGCAATAAGATTTATTTACAGCTGCAAGAGAAACTAAATGAAGCGTTTTCACTGTTCTGCGATTGAAGTGAGAAATTGCAAATTTAATTTCAAGAAAATCGTCATGAAACTTACGACCAAAAAAGAACCATTTAAATACACTTATAAAAAGAGATCAAACAACTTATCACAAGTAAAGAGATTTCAGTCTTTGGGAGTAACATTCACACCTAATGCACAGGCATATCGACCTAATTTGCTCCAAAGCACAAGCTTACCGCATATAAAAATGCCTAATAAGATCAATTCTAGAGCATACATACCCTGTTTGGTCACCCTATCATGTGAGTGATGTAAAAGAAACCTGAGTCTCTTCAAAAAAAGCAATAAGATTTATTTACGGCAGCAAGAGAAACTAAATGAAGCGTTTTCAGTGTTCTGCGATTCAAGTGAGAAATGGCAAATTTAATTTCAAGAAAATCGTTGTCATGACACTTACGACCAAAAAAACCATTTAAATACACTTATAAAAACAGCTCAAACAACTTATCACAAGTAAAGAGATTTCAGTCTTTGGGAGTAACATTCACACCTAATGCACAGGCATATCGACCTAATTTGCTCCAAAGCACAAGCTTACCGCATATAAAAATGCCTAATAAGATCAATTCTAGAGCATACATACCCTGTTTGGTCACCCTATCATGTGAGTGATGTAAAAGAAACCTGAGTCTCTTCAAAAAAAGCAATAAGATTTATTTACGGCAGCAAGAGAAACTAAATGAAGCGTTTTCAGTGTTCTGCGATTCAAGTGAGAAATGGCAAATTTAATTTCAAGAAAATCGTTGTCATGACACTTACGACCAAAAAAGAACCATTTAAATACACTTATAAAAACAGATCAAACAACTTATCACAAGTAAAGAGATTTCAGTATCTGGGAGTAACATTCACATCTAATGCACAGGCATATGACCTAATTTGCTCCAAAGCACAGGCTTACCGCATATAAAAATGCCTAATAAGACCAATTCTTAATCATACATGCGCTGTTTGGTCACCCTATCATGTGCGTGATGTAAAAAAACCTGAGTCTCTTCAAAGAAAAGCAATAAGATTTATTTACGGCAGCAAGAGAAACTAAATGAAGCGTTTTCAGTGTTCTGCGATTGAAGTGATAAATGGCGAATTTAATTTCAAGAAAATAGTTGTCATGACACTTACGACCAAAAAAGAACCGTTTAAATACACTTATAAAAACAGATCAAACAACTTATCACAAGTAAAGAGATTTCAGTATCCGGGAATAACATTCACACCTAATCCACAGGCATATCGACCTAATTTGCTCAAAAGCACAAGCTTACCGCATATAAAAATGCCTAATAAGACCAATTCTTGATCATACATGCGCTGTTTGGTCACCCTTTCATGTGCGTGATGTTAAAAAACGTGTGTCTCTCCAAAGAAAAGCAATAAGATTTATTTACGGCAGCAAGAGAAACTAAATGAAGCGTTTTCAGTGTTTTGCGATCGAAGTGAGAAATGGCAAACTTAATTTCAAGAAAACCGTTGTCATGACACTTACGACCAAAAAAGAACCATTTAAATACACTTATAAAAACACATCAAACAACTTATCACAAGTAAAGAGATTTCAGTCTTCACATTCACACCTAATGCACAGGCATTACGACCTAATTTGCTCCAAAGCACCAGCTTAACGCATATAAAAATGCCTAATAAGACCAATTCTTGAGCATACATGCGCTGTTTGGTCACCCTATCATGTGCGTGATGTAAAAAAACCTGAGTCTCTTCAAAGAAAAGCAATAAGATTTATTTACAGCAGCAAGAGAAACTAAATGAAGCGATTTCACTGTTCTGCGATTGAAGTGAGAAATGGCAAATTTAATTTCAAGAAAATCGTCATGAAACTTAGACCAAAAAAGAACCATTTAAATACACTTATAAAAAGAGATCAAACAACTTATCACAAGTAAAGAGATTTAAGTATCTGGGAATAACATTCACACCTAATCCACAGGCATATCGACCTAATTTGCTCAAAAGCACAAGCTTACCGCATATAAAAATGCCTAATAAGACCAATTCTTGATCATACATGCGCTGTTTGGTCACCCTATCATGTGCGTGATGTAAAAAAACCTGAGTCTCTTCAAAGAAAAGCAATAAGATTTATTTACGGCAGCAAGAGAAACTAAATGAAGCGTTTTCAGTGTTCTGCGATTGAAGTGATAAATGGCAAATTTAATTTCAAGAATATCGTTGTCATGACACTTACGACCAAAAAAGAACCATTTAAATACACTTATCAAAACAGATCAAACAACTTATCACAAGTAAAGAGATTTCAGTCTTCACATTCACACCTAATGCACAGGCATATCGACCTAATTTGCTCCAAAGCACAAGCTTACCGCATATAAATATGCGTAATAAGACCAATTCTTGAGCATACATGCACTGTTTGGTCACCCTATCATGTGCGTGATGTAAAAAAAAACCTGAGTCTCTTCAAAGAAAAGCCATAAGATTTATTTACGGCAGGAAGAGAAACTAAATGAAGCGTTTTCAGTGTTATGCGATTGACGTGAGAAATGGCAAATTTAATTTCAAGAAAACCGTTGTCATGACACTTACGACCAAAAAAGAACCATTTAAATACACTTATAAAAACACATCAAACAACTCATCACAAGTAAAGAGATTTCAGTCTTCACATTCACACCTAATGCACAGGCATATCGACCTAATTTGCTCCAAAGCACCAGCTTACCGCATATAAAAATGCCTAATAAGACCAATTCTTGAGCATACATGCGCTGTTTGGTCACCCTATCATGTGAGTGATGTAAAAGAAACCTGAGTCTCTTCAAAAAAAGCAATAAGATTTATTTACGGCAGCAAGAGAAACTAAATGAAGCGTTTTCAGTGTTCTGCGATTCAAGTGAGAAATGGCAAATTTAATTTCAAGAAAATCGTTGTCATGACACTTACGACCAAAAACGAACCATTTAAATACACTTATAAAAACAGATCAAACAACTTATCACAAGTAAAGAGATTTCAGTATCTGGGAATAACATTCACACCTAATCCACAGGCATATCGACCTAATTTGCTCAAAAGCACAAGCTTACCGCATATAAAAATGCCTAATAAGACCAATTCTTGATCATACATGCGCTGTTTGGTCACCCTATTATGTGCGTGATGTAAAAAAACCTGAGTCTCTTCAAAGAAAAGCAATAAGATTTATTTACGGCAGCAAGAGAAACTAAATGAAGCGTTTTCAGTGTTCTGCGATTGAAGTGATAAATGGCAAATTTAATTTCAAGAAAATCGTTGTCATGACACTTACGACCAAAAAACCATTTAAATACACTTATAAAAACAGATCAAACAACTTATCACAAGTAAAGAGATTTCAGTATCTGGGAATAACATTAACACATAATCCACAGGCATATCGACTTAATTTGCTCAAAAGCACAAGCTTACCGCATATAAAAATGCCTAATAAGACCAATTCTTGATCATACATGCGCTGTTTGGTCACCCTATCATGTGCGTGATGTAAAAAAACCTGAGTCTCTTCAAAGAAAAGCAATAAGATTTATTTACGGCAGCAAGAGAAACTGAATGAAGCGTTTTCAGTGTTCTGCGATTGAAGTGATAAATGGCGAATTTAATTTCAAGAAAATAGTTGTCATGACACTTACGACCAAAAAAGAACCGTTTAAATACACTTATAAAAACAGATCAAACAACTTATCACAAGTAAAAAGATTTCAGTATCCGGGAGTAACATTCACACCTAATCCACAGGCATATCGACCTAATTTGCTCCAAAGCACAAGCTTACCGCATATAAAAATGCCTAATAAGATCAATTCTTGAGCATGCATGCGCTGTTTGGTCACCCTTTCATGTGCGTGATGTTAAAAAACGTGTGTCTCTTCAAAGAAAAGCAATAAGATTTATTTACGGCAGCAAGAGAAACTAAATGAAGCGTTTTCAGTGTTTTGCGATCGAAGTGAGAAATGGCAAATTTAATTTCAAGAAAACCGTTGTCATGACACTTACGACCAAAAAAGAACCATTTAAATACACTTATAAAAACACATCAAACAACTTATCACAAGTAAAGAGATTTCAGTCTTCACATTCACACCTAATGCACAGGCATATCGACCTAATTTGCTCTAAAGCACCAGCTTACCGCATATAAAAATGCCTAATAAGACCAATTCTTGAGCATACATACGCTGTTTGGTCACCCTATCATGTGCGTGATGTAAAAAAACCTGAGTCTCTTCAAAGAAAAGCAATAAGATTTATTTACAGCAGCAAGAGAAACTAAATGAAGCGTTTTCACTGTTCTGCGATTGAAGTGAGAAATGGCAAATTTAATTTCAAGAAAATCGTCATGAAACTTACGACCAAAAAAGAACCATTTAAATACACTTATAAAAAGAGATCAAACAACTTATCACAAGTAAAGAGATTTAAGTATCTGGGAATAACATTCACACCTAATCCACAGGCATATCGACCTAATTTGCTCAAAAGCACAAGCTTACCGCATATAAAAATGCCTAATAAGACCAATTCTTGATCATACATGCGCTGTTTGGTCACCCTATCATGTGCGTATGTAAAAAAACCTGAGTCTCTTCAAAGAAAAGCAATAAGATTTATCTACGGCAGCAAGAGAAACTAAATGAAGCGTTTTCAGTGTTCTGCGATTGAAGTGATAAATGGCAAATTTAATTTCAAGAATATCGTTGTCATGACACTTACGACCAAAAAAGAACCATTAAAATACACTTATAAAAACAGATCAAACAACTTATCACAAGTAAAGAGATTTCAGTCTTCACATTCACACCTAATGCACAGGCATATCGACCTAATTTGCTCCAAAGCACAAGCTTACCGCATATAAATATGCGTAATAAGACCAATTCTTGAGCATACATGCACTGTTTGGTCACCCTATCATGTGCGTGATGTAAAAAAAACCTGAGTCTCTTCAAAGAAAAGCCATAAGATTTATTTACGGCAGGAAGAGAAACTAAATGAAGCGTTTTCAGTGTTCTGCGATTGACGTGAGAAATGGCAAATTTAATTTCAAGAAAATCGTTGTCATGACACTTACGACCAAAAAAACCATTTAAATACACTTATAAAAACAGCTCAAACAACTTATCACAAGTAAAGAGATTTCAGTCTTTGGGAGTAACATTCACACCTAATGCACAGGCATATCGACCTAATTTGCTCCAAAGCACAAGCTTACCGCATATAAAAATGCCTAATAAGATCAATTCTAGAGCATACATACCCTGTTTGGTCACCCTATCATGTGAGTGATGTAAAAGAAACCTGAGTCTCTTCAAAAAAAGCAATAAGATTTATTTACGGCAGCAAGAGAAACTAAATGAAGCGTTTTCAGTGTTCTGCGATTCAAGTGAGAAATGGCAAATTTAATTTCAAGAAAATCGTTGTCATGACACTTACGACCAAAAAAGAACCATTTAAATACACTTATAAAAACAGATCAAACAACTTATCACAAGTAAAGAGATTTCAGTATCTGGGAGTAACATTCACATCTAATGCACAGGCATATGACCTAATTTGCTCCAAAGCACAGGCTTACCGCATATAAAAATGCCTAATAAGACCAATTCTTAATCATACATGCGCTGTTTGGTCACCCTATCATGTGCGTGATGTAAAAAAACCTGAGTCTCTTCAAAGAAAAGCAATAAGATTTATTTACGGCAGCAAGAGAAACTAAATGAAGCGTTTTCAGTGTTCTGCGATTGAAGTGATAAATGGCGAATTTAATTTCAAGAAAATAGTTGTCATGACACTTACGACCAAAAAAGAACCGTTTAAATACACTTATAAAAACAGATCAAACAACTTATCACAAGTAAAGAGATTTCAGTATCCGGGAGTAACATTCACACCTAATCCACAGGCATATCGACCTAATTTGCTCCAAAGCACAAGCTTACCGCATATAAAAATGCCTAATAAGATCAATTCTTGAGCATGCATGCGCTGTTTGGTCACCCTTTCATGTGCGTGATGTTAAAAAACGTGTGTCTCTTCAAAGAAAAGCAATAAGATTTATTTACGGCAGCAAGAGAAACTAAATGAAGCGTTTTCAGTGTTTTGCGATCGAAGTGAGAAATGGCAAATTTAATTTCAAGAAAACCGTTGTCATGACACTTACGACCAAAAAAGAACCATTTAAATACACTTATAAAAACACATCAAACAACTTATCACAAGTAAAGAGATTTCAGTCTTCACATTCACACCTAATGCACAGGCATATCGACCTAATTTGCTCCAAAGCACCAGCTTACCGCATATAAAAATGCCTAATAAGACCAATTCTTGAGCATACATGCGCTGTTTGGTCACCCTATCATGTGCGTGATGTAAAAAAACCTGAGTCTCTTCAAAGAAAAGCAATAAGATTTATTTACAGCTGCAAGAGAAACTAAATGAAGCGTTTTCACTGTTCTGCGATTGAAGTGAGAAATGGCAAATTTAATTTCAAGAAAATCGTCATGAAACTTACGACCAAAAAAGAACCATTTAAATACACTTATAAAAAGAGATCAAACAACTTATCACAAGTAAAGAGATTTCAGTCTTTGGGAGTAACATTCACACCTAATGCACAGGCATATCGACCTAATTTGCTCCAAAGCACAAGCTTACCGCATATAAAAATGCCTAATAAGATCAATTCTAGAGCATACATACCCTGTTTGGTCACCCTATCATGTGAGTGATGTAAAAGAAACCTGAGTCTCTTCAAAAAAAGCAATAAGATTTATTTACGGCAGCAAGAGAAACTAAATGAAGCGTTTTCAGTGTTCTGCGATTCAAGTGAGAAATGGCAAATTTAATTTCAAGAAAATCGTTGTCATGACACTTACGACCAAAAAAACCATTTAAATACACTTATAAAAACAGCTCAAACAACTTATCACAAGTAAAGAGATTTCAGTCTTTGGGAGTAACATTCACACCTAATGCACAGGCATATCGACCTAATTTGCTCCAAAGCACAAGCTTACCGCATATAAAAATGCCTAATAAGATCAATTCTAGAGCATACATACCCTGTTTGGTCACCCTATCATGTGAGTGATGTAAAAGAAACCTGAGTCTCTTCAAAAAAAGCAATAAGATTTATTTACGGCAGCAAGAGAAACTAAATGAAGCGTTTTCAGTGTTCTGCGATTCAAGTGAGAAATGGCAAATTTAATTTCAAGAAAATCGTTGTCATGACACTTACGACCAAAAAAGAACCATTTAAATACACTTATAAAAACAGATCAAACAACTTATCACAAGTAAAGAGATTTCAGTATCTGGGAGTAACATTCACATCTAATGCACAGGCATATGACCTAATTTGCTCCAAAGCACAGGCTTACCGCATATAAAAATGCCTAATAAGACCAATTCTTAATCATACATGCGCTGTTTGGTCACCCTATCATGTGCGTGATGTAAAAAAACCTGAGTCTCTTCAAAGAAAAGCAATAAGATTTATTTACGGCAGCAAGAGAAACTAAATGAAGCGTTTTCAGTGTTCTGCGATTGAAGTGATAAATGGCGAATTTAATTTCAAGAAAATAGTTGTCATGACACTTACGACCAAAAAAGAACCGTTTAAATACACTTATAAAAACAGATCAAACAACTTATCACAAGTAAAGAGATTTCAGTATCCGGGAGTAACATTCACACCTAATCCACAGGCATATCGACCTAATTTGCTCCAAAGCACAAGCTTACCGCATATAAAAATGCCTAATAAGATCAATTCTTGAGCATGCATGCGCTGTTTGGTCACCCTTTCATGTGCGTGATGTTAAAAAACGTGTGTCTCTTCAAAGAAAAGCAATAAGATTTATTTACGGCAGCAAGAGAAACTAAATGAAGCGTTTTCAGTGTTTTGCGATCGAAGTGAGAAATGGCAAATTTAATTTCAAGAAAACCGTTGTCATGACACTTACGACCAAAAAAGAACCATTTAAATACACTTATAAAAACACATCAAACAACTTATCACAAGTAAAGAGATTTCAGTCTTCACATTCACACCTAATGCACAGGCATATCGACCTAATTTGCTCCAAAGCACCAGCTTACCGCATATAAAAATGCCTAATAAGACCAATTCTTGAGCATACATGCGCTGTTTGGTCACCCTATCATGTGCGTGATGTAAAAAAACCTGAGTCTCTTCAAAGAAAAGCAATAAGATTTATTTACAGCAGCAAGAGAAACTAAATGAAGCGTTTTCACTGTTCTGCGATTGAAGTGAGAAATGGCAAATTTAATTTCAAGAAAATCGTCATGAAACTTACGACCAAAAAAGAACCATTTAAATACACTTATAAAAAGAGATCAAACAACTTATCACAAGTAAAGAGATTTAAGTATCTGGGAATAACATTCACACCTAATCCACAGGCATATCGACCTAATTTGCTCAAAAGCACAAGCTTACCGCATATAAAAATGCCTAATAAGACCAATTCTTGATCATACATGCGCTGTTTGGTCACCCTATCATGTGCGTGATGTAAAAAAACCTGAGTCTCTTCAAAGAAAAGCAATAAGATTTATTTACGGCAGCAAGAGAAACTAAATGAAGCGTTTTCAGTGTTCTGCGATTGAAGTGATAAATGGCAAATTTAATTTCAAGAATATCGTTGTCATGAAACTTACGACCAAAAAAGAACCATTTAAATACACTTATAAAAACAGATCAAACAACTTATCACAAGTAAAGAGATTTCAGTCTTCACATTCACACCTAATGCACAGGCATATCGACCTAATTTGCTCCAAAGCACAAGCTTACCGCATATAAATATGCGTAATAAGACCAATTCTTGAGCATACATGCACTGTTTGGTCACCCTATCATGTGCGTGATGTAAAAAAAACCTGAGTCTCTTCAAAGAAAAGCCATAAGATTTATTTACGGCAGGAAGAGAAACTAAATGAAGCGTTTTCAGTGTTCTGCGATTGACGTGAGAAATGGCAAATTTAATTTCAAGAAAATCGTTGTCATGACACTTACGACCAAAAAAACCATTTAAATACACTTATAAAAACAGCTCAAACAACTTATCACAAGTAAAGAGATTTCAGTCTTTGGGAGTAACATTCACACCTAATGCACAGGCATATCGACCTAATTTGCTCCAAAGCACAAGCTTACCGCATATAAAAATGCCTAATAAGATCAATTCTAGAGCATACATACCCTGTTTGGTCACCCTATCATGTGAGTGATGTAAAAGAAACCTGAGTCTCTTCAAAAAAAGCAATAAGATTTATTTACGGCAGCAAGAGAAACTAAATGAAGCGTTTTCAGTGTTCTGCGATTCAAGTGAGAAATGGCAAATTTAATTTCAAGAAAATCGTTGTCATGACACTTACGACCAAAAACGAACCATTTAAATACACTTATAAAAACAGATCAAACAACTTATCACAAGTAAAGAGATTTCAGTATCTGGGAATAACATTCACACCTAATCCACAGGCATATCGACCTAATTTGCTCAAAAGCACAAGCTTACCGCATATAAAAATGCCTAATAAGACCAATTCTTGATCATACATGCGCTGTTTGGTCACCCTATCATGTGCGTGATGTAAAAAAACCTGAGTCTCTTCAAAGAAAAGCAATAAGATTTATTTACGGCAGCAAGAGAAACTAAATGAAGCGTTTTCAGTGTTTTGCGATTGAAGTGATAAATGGCAAATTTAATTTCAAGAATATCGTTGTCATGACACTTACGACCAAAAAAGAACCATTTAAATACACTTATAAAAACAGATCAAACAACTTATCACAAGTAAAGAGATTTCAGTCTTCACATTCACACCTAATGCACAGGCATATCGACCTAATTTGCTCCAAAGCACAAGCTTACCGCATATAAATATGCCTAACAAGACCAATTCTTGAGCATACATGCACTGTTTGGTCACCCTATCATGTGCGTGATGTAAAAAAAACCTGAGTCTCTTCAAAGAAAAGCAATAAGATTTATTTACGGCAGGAAGAGAAACTAAATGAAGCGTTTTCAGTGTTCTGCGATTCAAGTGAGAAATGGCAAATTTAATTTCAAGAAAATCGTTGTCATGACACTTACGACCAAAAAAACCATTTAAATACACTTATAAAAACAGATCAAACAACTTATCACAAGTAAAGAGATTTCAGTATCTGGGAATAACATTAACACCTAATCCACAGGCATATCGACTTAATTTGCTCAAAAGCACAAGCTTACCGCATATAAAAATGCCTAATAAGACCAATTCTTGATCATACATGCGCTGTTTGGTCACCCTATCATGTGCGTGATGTAAAAAAACCTGAGTCTCTTCAAAGAAAAGCAATAAGATTTATTTACGGCAGCAAGAGAAACTAAATGAAGCGTTTTCAGTGTTCTGCGATTGAAGTGATAAATGGCGAATTTAATTTCAAGAAAATAGTTGTCATGACACTTACGACCAAAAAAGAACCGTTTAAATACACTTATAAAAACAGATCAAACAACTTATCACAAGTAAAGAGATTTCAGTATCCGGGAGTAACATTCACACCTAATCCACAGGCATATCGACCTAATTTGCTCCAAAGCACAAGCTTACCGCATATAAAAATGCCTAATAAGATCAATTCTTGAGCATGCATGCGCTGTTTGGTCACCCTTTCATGTGCGTGATGTTAAAAAACGTGTGTCTCTTCAAAGAAAAGGAATAAGATTTATTTACGGCAGCAAGAGAAACTAAATGAAGCGTTTTCAGTGTTTTGCGATCGAAGTGAGAAATGGCAAATTTAATTTCAAGAAAACCGTTGTCATGACACTTACGACCAAAAAAGAACCATTTAAATACACTTATAAAAACACATCAAACAACTTATCAAAGTAAAGAGATTTCAGTCTTCACATTCACACCTAATGCACAGGCATATCGACCTAATTTGCTCCAAAGCACCAGCTTACCGCATATAAAAATGCCTAATAAGACCAATTCTTGAGCATACATGCGCTGTTTGGTCACCCTATCATGTGCGTGATGTAAAAAAACCTGAGTCTCTTCAAAGAAAAGCAATAAGATTTATTTACAGCAGCAAGAGAAACTAAATGAAGCGTTTTCACTGTTCTGCGATTGAAGTGAGAAATGGCAAATTTAATTTCAAGAAAATCGTCATGAAACTTACGACCAAAAAAGAACCATTTAAATACACTTATAAAAAGAGATCAAACAACTTATCACAAGTAAAGAGATTTAAGTATCTGGGAATAACATTCACACCTAATCCACAGGCATATCGACCTAATTTGCTCAAAAGCACAAGCTTACCGCATATAAAAATGCCTAATAAGACCAATTCTTGATCATACATGCGCTGTTTGGTCACCCTATCATGTGCGTGATGTAAAAAAACCTGAGTCTCTTCAAAGAAAAGCAATAAGATTTATTTACGGCAGCAAGAGAAACTAAATGAAGCGTTTTCAGTGTTCTGCGATTGAAGTGATAAATGGCAAATTTAATTTCAAGAATATCGTTGTCATGACACTTACGACCAAAAAAGAACCATTTAAATACACTTATAAAAACAGATCAAACAACTTATCACAAGTAAAGAGATTTCAGTCTTCACATTCACACCTAATGCACAGGCATATCGACCTAATTTGCTCCAAAGCACAAGCTTACCGCATATAAATATGCGTAATAAGACCAATTCTTGAGCATACATGCACTGTTTGGTCACCCTATCATGTGCGTGATGTAAAAAAAACCTGAGTCTCTTCAAAGAAAAGCCATAAGATTTATTTACGGCAGGAAGAGAAACTAAATGAAGCGTTTTCAGTGTTCTGCGATTGACGTGAGAAATGGCAAATTTAATTTCAAGAAAATCGTTGTCATGACACTTACGACCAAAAAAACCATTTAAATACACTTATAAAAACAGCTCAAACAACTTATCACAAGTAAAGAGATTTCAGTCTTTGGGAGTAACATTCACACCTAATGCACAGGCATATCGACCTAATTTGCTCCAAAGCACAAGCTTACCGCATATAAAAATGCCTAATAAGATCAATTCTAGAGCATACATACCCTGTTTGGTCACCCTATCATGTGAGTGATGTAAAAGAAACCTGAGTCTCTTTAAAAAAAGCAATAAGATTTATTTACGGCAGCAAGAGAAACTAAATGAAGCGTTTTCAGTGTTCTGCGATTCAAGTGAGAAATGGCAAATTTAATTTCAAGAAAATCGTTGTCATGACACTTACGACCAAAAACGAACCATTTAAATACACTTATAAAAACAGATCAAACAACTTATCACAAGTAAAGAGATTTCAGTATCTGGGAATAACATTCACACCTAATCCACAGGCATATCGACCTAATTTGCTCAAAAGCACAAGCTTACCGCATATAAAAATGCCTAATAAGACCAATTCTTGATCATACATGCGCTGTTTGGTCACCCTATCATGTGCGTGATGTAAAAAAACCTGAGTCTCTTCAAAGAAAAGCAATAAGATTTATTTACGGCAGCAAGAGAAACTAAATGAAGCGTTTTCAGTGTTCTGCGATTGAAGTGATAAATGGCAAATTTAATTTCAAGAATATCGTTGTCATGACACTTACGACCAAAAAAGAACCATTTAAATACACTTATAAAAACAGATCAAACAACTTATCACAAGTAAAGAGATTTCAGTCTTCACATTCACACCTAATGCACAGGCATATCGACCTAATTTGCTCCAAAGCACAAGCTTACCGCATATAAATATGCCTAACAAGACCAATTCTTGAGCATACATGCACTGTTTGGTCACCCTATCATGTGCGTGATGTAAAAAAAACCTGAGTCTCTTCAAAGAAAAGCAATAAGATTTATTTACGGCAGGAAGAGAAACTAAATGAAGCGTTTTCAGTGTTCTGCGATTCAAGTGAGAAATGGCAAATTTAATTTCAAGAAAATCGTTGTCATGACACTTACGACCAAAAAAACCATTTAAATACACTTATAAAAACAGATCAAACAACTTATCACAAGTAAAGAGATTTCAGTATCTGGGAATAACATTAACACCTAATCCACAGGCATATCGACTTAATTTGCTCAAAAGCACAAGCTTACCGCATATAAAAATGCCTAATAAGACCAATTCTTGATCATACATGCGCTGTTTGGTCACCCTATCATGTGCGTGATGTAAAAAAACCTGAGTCTCTTCAAAGAAAAGCAATAAGATTTATTTACGGCAGCAAGAGAAACTAAATGAAGCGTTTTCAGTGTTCTGCGATTGAAGTGATAAATGGCAAATTTAATTTCAAGAAAATCGTTGTCATGACACTTACGACCAAAAACGAACCATTTAAATACACTTATAAAAACAGATCAAACAACTTATCACAAGTAAAGAGATTTCAGTATCTGGGAATAACATTAACACCTAATCCACAGGCATATCGACTTAATTTGCTCAAAAGCACAAGCTTACCGCATATAAAAATGCCTAATAAGACCAATTCTTGATCATACATGCGCTGTTTGGTCACCCTATCATGTGCGTGATGTAAAAAAACCTGAGTCTCTTCAAAGAAAAGCAATAAGATTTATTTACGGCAGCAAGAGAAATTAAATGAAGCGTTTTCAGTGTTCTGCGATTGAAGTGATAAATGGCAAAGTTAATTTCAAGAAAATCGTTGTCATGACACTTACGACCAAAAAAGAACCATTTAAATACACTTATAAAAACAGATCAAACAACTTATCACAAGTAAAGAGATTTCAGTATCTGGGAGTAACATTCACATCTAATGCACAGGCATATGACCTAATTTGCTCCAAAGCACAAGCTTACCGCATATAAAAATGCCTAATAAGACCAATTCTTGATCATACATGCGCTGTTTGGTCACCCTATCATGTGCGTGATGTAAAAAAACCTGTGTCTCTTCAAAGAAAAGCAATAAGATTTATTTACGGCAGCAAGAGAAACTAATGAAGCGTTTTCAGTGTTTTGCGATCGAAGTGAGAAATGGCAAATTTAATTTCAAGAAAACCGTTGTCATGACACTTACGACCAAAAAAGAACCATTTAAATACACTTATAAAAACACATCAAACAACTTATCACAATTAAAGAGATTTCAGTCTTCACATTCACACCTAATGCACAGGCATATCGACCTAATTTGCTCCAAAGCACCAGCTTACCGCATATAAAAATGCCTAATAAGACCAATTCTTGAGCATACATGCGCTGTTTGGTCACCCTATCATGTGCGTGATGTAAAAAAAACTGAGTCTCTTCAAAGAAAAGCAATAAGATTTATTTACAGCAGCAAGAGAAACAAAATGAAGCGTTTTCACTGTTCTGCGATTGAAGTGAGAAATGGCAAATTTAATTTCAAGAAAATCGTCATGAAACTTACGACCAAAAAAGAACCATTTAAATACACTTATAAAAAGAGATCAAACAACTTATCACAAGTAAAGAGATTTAAGTATCTGGGAATAACATTCACACCTAATCCACAGGCATATCGACCTAATTTGCTCAAAAGCACAAGCTTACCGCATATAAAAATTCCTAATAGGACCAATTCTTGATCATACATGCACTGTTTGGTCACCCTATCATGTGCGTGATGTAAAAAAACCTGAGTCTCTTCAAAGAAAAGCAATAAGATTTATTTACGGCAGGAATAGAAACTAAATGAAGCGTTTTCAGTGTTCTGCGATTCAAGTGAGAAATGGCAAATTTAATTTCAAGAAAATCGTTGTCATGACACTTACGACCAAAAAAACCATTTAAATACACTTATAAAAACAGATCAAACAACTTATCACAAGTAAAGAGATTTCAGTATCCGGGAGTAACATTCACACCTAATCCACAGGCATATCGACCTAATTTGCTCCAAAGCACAAGCTTACCGCATATAAAAATGCCTAATAAGATCAATTCTTGAGCATGCATGCGCTGTTTGGTCACCCTTTCATGTGCGTGATGTTAAAAAACGTGTGTCTCTTCAAAGAAAAGCAATAAGATTTATTTACGGCAGCAAGAGAAACTAAATGAAGCGTTTTCAGTGTTTTGCGATCGAAGTGAGAAATGGCAAATTTAATTTCAAGAAAACCGTTGTCATGACACTTACGACCAAAAAAGAACCATTTAAATACACTTATAAAAACACATCAAACAACTTATCACAAGTAAAGAGATTTCAGTCTTCACATTCACACCTAATGCACAGGCATATCGACCTAATTTGCTCCAAAGCACCAGCTTACCGCATATAAAAATGCCTAATAAGACCAATTCTTGAGCATACATGCGCTGTTTGGTCACCCTATCATGTGCGTGATGTAAAAAAACCTGAGTCTCTTCAAAGAAAAGCAATAAGATTTATTTACAGCAGCAAGAGAAACTAAATGAAGCGTTTTCACTGTTCTGCGATTGAAGTGAGAAATGGCAAATTTAATTTCAAGAAAATCGTCATGAAACTTACGACCAAAAAAGAACCATTTAAATACACTTATAAAAAGAGATCAAACAACTTATCACAAGTAAAGAGATTTAAGTATCTGGGAATAACATTCACACCTAATCCACAGGCATATCGACCTAATTTGCTCAAAAGCACAAGCTTACCGCATATAAAAATGCCTAATAAGACCAATTCTTGATCATACATGCGCTGTTTGGTCACCCTATCATGTGCGTGATGTAAAAAAACCTGAGTCTCTTCAAAGAAAAGCAATAAGATTTATTTACGGCAGGAAGAGAAACTAAATGAAGCGTTTTCAGTGTTCTGCGATTCAAGTGAGAAATGGCAAATTTAATTTCAAGAAAATCGTTGTCATGACACTTACGACCAAAAAAACCATTTAAATACACTTATAAAAACAGATCAAACAACTTATCACAAGTAAAGAGATTTCAGTATCCGGGAGTAACATTCACACCTAATCCACAGGCATATCGACCTAATTTGCTCCAAAGCACAAGCTTACCGCATATAAAAATGCCTAATAAGATCAATTCTTGAGCATGCATGCGCTGTTTGGTCACCCTTTCATGTGCGTGATGTTAAAAAACGTGTCTCTTCAAAGAAAAGCAATAAGATTTATTTACGGCAGCAAGAGAAACTAAATGAAGCGTTTTCAGTGTTTTGCGATCGAAGTGAGAAATGGCAAATTTAATTTCAAGAAAACCGTTGTCATGACACTTAAGACCAAAAAAGAACCATTTAAATACACTTATAAAAACACATCAAACAACTTATCACAAGTAAAGAGATTTCAGTCTTCACATTCACACATAATGCACAGGCATATCGACCTAATTTGCTCCAAAGCACCAGCTTACCGCATATAAAAATGCCTAATAAGACCAATTCTTGAGCATACATGCGCTGTTTGGTCACCCTATCATGTGCGTGATGTAAAAAAACCTGAGTCTCTTCAAAGAAAAGCAATAAGATTTATTTACAGCAGCAAGAGAAACTAAATGAAGCGTTTTCACTGTTCTGCGATTGAAGTGAGAAATGGCAAATTTAATTTCAAGAAAATCGTCATGAAACTTACGACCAAAAAAGAACCATTTAAATACACTTATAAAAAGAGATCAAACAACTTATCACAAGTAAAGAGATTTAAGTATCTGGGAATAACATTCACACCTAATCCACAGGCATATCGACCTAATTTGCTCAAAAGCACAAGCTTACCGCATATAAAAATGCCTAATAAGACCAATTCTTGATCATACATGCGCTTTTTGGTCACCCTATCATGTGCGTGATGTAAAAAAACCTGAGTCTCTTCAAAGAAAAGCAATAAGATTTATTTACGGCAGCAAGAGAAACTAAATGAAGCGTTTTCAGTGTTCTGCGATTGAAGTGATAAATGGCAAATTTAATTTCAAGAATATCGTTGTCATGACACTTACGACCAAAAAAGAACCATTTAAATACACTTATAAAAACAGATCAAACAACTTATCACAAGTAAAGAGATTTCAATCTTCACATTCACACCTAATGCACAGGCATATCGACCTAATTTGCTCCAAAGCACAAGCTTACCGCATATAAATATGCGTAATAAGACCAATTCTTGAGCATACATGCACTGTTTGGTCACCCTATCATGTGCGTGATGTAAAAAAAACCTGAGTCTCTTCAAAGAAAAGCCATAAGATTTATTTACGGCAGGAAGAGAAACTAAATGAAGCGTTTTCAGTGTTCTGCGATTGACGTGAGAAATGGCAAATTTAATTTCAAGAAAATCGTTGTCATGACACTTACGACCAAAAAAACCATTTAAATACACTTATAAAAACAGCTCAAACAACTTATCACAAGTAAAGAGATTTCAGTCTTTGGGAGTAACATTCACACCTAATGCACAGGCATATCGACCTAATTTGCTCCAAAGCACAAGCTTACCGCATATAAAAATGCCTAATAAGATCAATTCTAGAGCATACATACCCTGTTTGGTCACCCTATCATGTGAGTGATGTAAAAGAAACCTGAGTCTCTTCAAAAAAAGCAATAAGATTTATTTACGGCAGCAAGAGAAACTAAATGAAGCGTTTTCAGTGTTCTGCGATTCAAGTGAGAAATGGCAAATTTAATTTCAAGAATATCGTTGTCATGACACTTACGACCAAAAAAGAACCATTTAAATACACTTATAAAAACAGATCAAACAACTTATCACAAGTAAAGAGATTTCAGTCTTCACATTCACACCTAATGCACAGGCATATCGACCTAATTTGCTCCAAAGCACAAGCTTACCGCATATAAATATGCCTAACAAGACCAATTCTTGAGCATACATGCACTGTTTGGTCACCCTATCATGTGCGTGATGTAAAAAAAACCTGAGTCTCTTCAAAGAAAAGCAATAAGATTTATTTACGGCAGGAAGAGAAACTAAATGAAGCGTTTTCAGTGTTCTGCGATTCAAGTGAGAAATGGCAAATTTAATTTCAAGAAAATCGTTGTCATGACACTTACGACCAAAAAAACCATTTAAATACACTTATAAAAACAGATCAAACAACTTATCACAAGTAAAGAGATTTCAGTATCTGGGAATAACATTAACACCTAATCCACAGGCATATCGACTTAATTTGCTCAAAAGCACAAGCTTACCGCATATAAAAATGCCTAATAAGACCAATTCTTGATCATACATGCGCTGTTTGGTCACCCTATCATGTGCGTGATGTAAAAAAACCTGAGTCTCTTCAAAGAAAAGCAATAAGATTTATTTACGGCAGCAAGAGAAACTAAATGAAGCGTTTTCAGTGTTCTGCGATTGAAGTGATAAATGGCAAATTTAATTTCAAGAAAATCGTTGTCATGACACTTACGACCAAAAACGAACCATTTAAATACACTTATAAAAACAGATCAAACAACTTATCACAAGTAAAGAGATTTCAGTATCTGGGAATAACATTAACACCTAATCCACAGGCATATCGACTTAATTTGCTCAAAAGCACAAGCTTACCGCATATAAAAATGCCTAATAAGACCAATTCTTGATCATACATGCGCTGTTTGGTCACCCTATCATGTGCGTGATGTAAAAAAACCTGAGTCTCTTCAAAGAAAAGCAATAAGATTTATTTACGGCAGCAAGAGAAACTAAATGAAGCGTTTTCAGTGTTCTGCGATTGAAGTGATAAATGGCAAAGTTAATTTCAAGAAAATCGTTGTCATGACACTTACGACCAAAAAAGAACCATTTAAATACACTTATAAAAACAGATCAAACAACTTATCACAAGTAAAGAGATTTCAGTATCTGGGAGTAACATTCACATCTAATGCACAGGCATATGACCTAATTTGCTCCAAAGCACAAGCTTACCGCATATAAAAATGCCTAATAAGACCAATTCTTGATCATACATGCGCTGTTTGGTCACCCTATCATGTGCGTGATGTAAAAAAACCTGTGTCTCTTCAAAGAAAAGCAATAAGATTTATTTACGGCAGCAAGAGAAACTAATGAAGCGTTTTCAGTGTTTTGCGATCGAAGTGAGAAATGGCAAATTTAATTTCAAGAAAACCGTTGTCATGACACTTACGACCAAAAAAGAACCATTTAAATACACTTATAAAAACACATCAAACAACTTATCACAATTAAAGAGATTTCAGTCTTCACATTAACACCTAATGCACAGGCATATCGACCTAATTTGCTCCAAAGCACCAGCTTACCGCATATAAAAATGCCTAATAAGACCAATTCTTGAGCATACATGCGCTGTTTGGTCACCCTATCATGTGCGTGATGTAAAAAAACCTGAGTCTCTTCAAAGAAAAGCAATAAGATTTATTTACAGCAGCAAGAGAAACAAAATGAAGCGTTTTCACTGTTCTGCGATTGAAGTGAGAAATGGCAAATTTAATTTCAAGAAAATCGTCATGAAACTTACTACCAAAAAAGAACCATTTAAATACACTTATAAAAAGAGATCAAACAACTTATCACAAGTAAAGAGATTTAAGTATCTGGGAATAACATTCACACCTAATCCACAGGCATATCGACCTAATTTGCTCAAAAGCACAAGCTTACCGCATATAAAAATTCCTAATAGGACCAATTCTTGATCATACATGCACTGTTTGGTCACCCTATCATGTGCGTGATGTAAAAAAAACCTGAGTCTCTTCAAAGAAAAGCAATAAGATTTATTTACGGCAGGAAGAGAAACTAAATGAAGCGTTTTCAGTGTTCTGCGATTCAAGTGAGAAATGGCAAATTTAATTTCAAGAAAATCGTTGTCATGACACTTACGACCAAAAAAACCATTTAAATACACTTATAAAAACAGATCAAACAACTTATCACAAGTAAAGAGATTTCAGTATCCGGGAGTAACATTCACACCTAATCCACAGGCATATCGACCTAATTCGCTCCAAAGCACAAGCTTACCGCATATAAAAATGCCTAATAAGATCAATTCTTGAGCATGCATGCGCTGTTTGGTCACCCTTTCATGTGCGTGATGTTAAAAAACGTGTGTCTCTTCAAAGAAAAGCAATAAGATTTATTTACGGCAGCAAGAGAAACTAAATGAAGCGTTTTCAGTGTTTTGCGATCGAAGTGAGAAATGGCAAATTTAATTTCAAGAAAACCGTTGTCATGACAGTTACGACCAAAAAAGAACCATTTAAATACACTTATAAAAACACATCAAACAACTTATCACAAGTAAAGAGATTTCAGTCTTCACATTCACACCTAATGCACAGGCATATCGACCTAATTTGCTCCAAAGCACCAGCTTACCGCATATAAAAATGCCTAATAAGACCAATTCTTGAGCATACATGCGCTGTTTGGTCACCCTATCATGTGCGTGATGTAAAAAAACCTGAGTCTCTTCAAAGAAAAGCAATAAGATTTATTTACAGCAGCAAGAGAAACTAAATGAAGCGTTTTCACTGTTCTGCGATTGAAGTGAGAAATGGCAAATTTAATTTCAAGAAAATCGTCATGAAACTTACGACCAAAAAAGAACCATTTAAATACACTTATAAAAAGAGATCAAACAACTTATCACAAGTAAAGAGATTTAAGTATCTGGGAATAACATTCACACCTAATCCACAGGCATATCGACCTAATTTGCTCAAAAGCACAAGCTTACCGCATATAAAAATGCCTAATAAGACCAATTCTTGATCATACATGCGCTGTTTGGTCACCCTATCATGTGCGTGATGTAAAAAAACCTGAGTCTCTTCAAAGAAAAGCAATAAGATTTATTTACGGCAGCAAGAGAAACTAAATGAAGCGTTTTCAGTGTTCTGCGATTGAAGTGATAAATGGCAAATTTAATTTCAAGAATATCGTTGTCATGACACTTACGACCAAAAAAGAACCATTTAAATACACTTATAAAAACAGATCAAACAACTTATCACAAGTAAAGAGATTTCAGTCTTCACATTCACACCTAATGCACAGGCATATCGACCTAATTTGCTCCAAAGCACAAGCTTACCGCATATAAATATGCCTAACAAGACCAATTCTTGAGCATACATGCACTGTTTGGTCACCCTATCATGTGCGTGATGTAAAAAAAACCTGAGTCTCTTCAAAGAAAAGCAATAAGATTTATTTACGGCAGGAAGAGAAACTAAATGAAGCGTTTTCAGTGTTCTGCGATTCAAGTGAGAAATGGCAAATTTAATTTCAAGAAAATCGTTGTCATGACACTTACGACCAAAAAAACCATTTAAATACACTTATAAAAACAGATCAAACAACTTATCACAAGTAAAGAGATTTCAGTATCTGGGAATAACATTAACACCTAATCCACAGGCATATCGACTTAATTTGCTCAAAAGCACGAGCTTACCGCATATAAAAATGCCTAATAAGACCAATTCTTGATCATACATGCGCTGTTTGGTCACCCTATCATGTGCGTGATGTAAAAAAACCTGAGTCTCTTCAAAGAAAAGCAATAAGATTTATTTACGGCAGCAAGAGAAACTAAATGAAGCGTTTTCAGTGTTCTGCGATTGAAGTGATAAATGGCAAATTTAATTTCAAGAAAATCGTTGTCATGACACTTACGACCAAAAACGAACCATTTAAATACACTTATAAAAACAGATCAAACAACTTATCACAAGTAAAGAGATTTCAGTATCTGGGAATAACATTAACACCTAATCCACAGGCATATCGACTTAATTTGCTCAAAAGCACAAGCTTACCGCATATAAAAATGCCTAATAAGACCAATTCTTGATCATACATGCGCTGTTTGGTCACCCTATCATGTGCGTGATGTAAAAAAACCTGAGTCTCTTCAAAGAAAAGCAATAAGATTTATTTACGGCAGCAAGAGAAACTAAATGAAGCGTTTTCAGTGTTCTGCGATTGAAGTGATAAATGGCAAAGTTAATTTCAAGAAAATCGTTGTCATGACACTTACGACCAAAAAAGAACCATTTAAATACACTTATAAAAACAGATCAAACAACTTATCACAAGTAAAGAGATTTCAGTATCTGGGAGTAACATTCACATCTAATGCACAGGCATATGACCTAATTTGCTCCAAAGCACAAGCTTACCGCATATAAAAATGCCTAATAAGACCAATTCTTGATCATACATGCGCTGTTTGGTCACCCTATCATGTGCGTGATGTAAAAAAACCTGTGTCTCTTCAAAGAAAAGCAATAAGATTTATTTACGGCAGCAAGAGAAACTAATGAAGCGTTTTCAGTGTTTTGCGATCGAAGTGAGAAATGGCAAATTTAATTTCAAGAAAACCGTTGTCATGACACTTACGACCAAAAAAGAACCATTTAAATACACTTATAAAAACACATCAAACAACTTATCACAATTAAAGAGATTTCAGTCTTCACATTAACACCTAATGCACAGGCATATCGACCTAATTTGCTCCAAAGCACCAGCTTACCGCATATAAAAATGCCTAATAAGACCAATTCTTGAGCATACATGCGCTGTTTGGTCACCCTATCATGTGCGTGATGTAAAAAAACCTGAGTCTCTTCAAAGAAAAGCAATAAGATTTATTTACAGCAGCAAGAGAAACAAAATGAAGCGTTTTCACTGTTCTGCGATTGAAGTGAGAAATGGCAAATTTAATTTCAAGAAAATCGTCATGAAACTTACGACCAAAAAAGAACCATTTAAATACACTTATAAAAAGAGATCAAACAACTTATCACAAGTAAAGAGATTTAAGTATCTGGGAATAACATTCACACCTAATCCACAGGCATATCGACCTAATTTGCTCAAAAGCACAAGCTTACCGCATATAAAAATTCCTAATAGGACCAATTCTTGATCATACATGCACTGTTTGGTCACCCTATCATGTGCGTGATGTAAAAAAAACCTCAGTCTCTTCAAAGAAAAGCAATAAGATTTATTTACGGCAGGAAGAGAAACTAAATGAAGCGTTTTCAGTGTTCTGCGATTCAAGTGAGAAATGGCAAATTTAATTTCAAGAAAATCGTTGTCATGACACTTACGACCAAAAAAACCATTTAAATACACTTATAAAAACAGATCAAACAACTTATCACAAGTAAAGAGATTTCAGTATCCGGGAGTAACATTCACACCTAATCCACAGGCATATCGACCTAATTTGCTCCAAAGCACAAGCTTACCGCATATAAAAATGCCTAATAAGATCAATTCTTGAGCATGCATGCGCTGTTTGGTCACCCTTTCATGTGCGTGATGTTAAAAAACGTGTGTCTCTTCAAAGAAAAGCAATAAGATTTATTTACGGCAGCAAGAGAAACTAAATGAAGCGTTTTCAGTGTTTTGCGATCGAAGTGAGAAATGGCAAATTTAATTTCAAGAAAACCGTTCTCATGACACTTACGACCAAAAAAGAACCATTTAAATACACTTATAAAAACACATCAAACAACTTATCACAAGTAAAGAGATTTCAGTCTTCACATTCACACCTAATGCACAGGCATATCGACCTAATTTGCTCCAAAGCACCAGCTTACCGCATATAAAAATGCCTAATAAGACCAATTCTTGAGCATACATGCGCTGTTTGGTCACCCTATCATGTGCGTGATGTAAAAAAAACCTGAGTCTCTTCAAAGAAAAGCAATAAGATTTATTTACAGCAGCAAGAGAAACTAAATGAAGCGTTTTCACTGTTCTGCGATTGAAGTGAGAAATGGCAAATTTAATTTCAAGAAAATCGTCATGAAACTTACGACCAAAAAAGAACCATTTAAATACACTTATAAAAAGAGATCAAACAACTTATCACAAGTAAAGAGATTTAAGTATCTGGGAATAACATTCACACCTAATCCACAGGCATATCGACCTAATTTGCTCAAAAGCACAAGCTTACCGCATATAAAAATGCCTAATAAGACCAATTCTTGATCATACATGCGCTGTTTGGTCACCCTATCATGTGCGTGATGTAAAAAAACCTGAGTCTCTTCAAAGAAAAGCAATAAGATTTATTTACGGCAGCAAGAGAAACTAAATGAAGCGTTTTCAGTGTTCTGCGATTGAAGTGATAAATGGCAAATTTAATTTCAAGAATATCGTTGTCATGACACTTACGACCAAAAAAGAACCATTTAAATACACTTATAAAAACAGATCAAACAACTTATCACAAGTAAAGAGATTTCAGTCTTCACATTCACACCTAATGCACAGGCATATCGACCTAATTTGCTCCAAAGCACAAGCTTACCGCATATAAATATGCGTAATAAGACCAATTCTTGAGCATACATGCACTGTTTGGTCACCCTATCATGTGCGTGATGTAAAAAAAACCTGAGTCTCTTCAAAGAAAAGCCATAAGATTTATTTACGGCAGGAAGAGAAACTAAATGAAGCGTTTTCAGTGTTCTGCGATTGACGTGAGAAATGGCAAATTTAATTTCAAGAAAATCGTTGTCATGACAGTTACGACCAAAAAAACCATTTAAATACACTTATAAAAACAGCTCAAACAACTTATCACAAGTAAAGAGATTTCAGTCTTTGGGAGTAACATTCACACCTAATGCACAGGCATATCGACCTAATTTGCTCCAAAGCACAAGCTTACCGCATATAAAAATGCCTAATAAGACCAATTCTTGAGCATACATGCGCTGTTTGGTCACCCTATCATGTGCGTGATGTAAAAAAACCTGAGTCTCTTCAAAGAAAAGCAATAAGATTTATTTACAGCAGCAAGAGAAACTAAATGAAGCGTTTTCACTGTTCTGCGATTGAAGTGAGAAATGGCAAATTTAATTTCAAGAAAATCGTCATGAAACTTACGACCAAAAAAGAACCATTTAAATACACTGATAAAAAGAGATCAAACAACTTATCACAAGTAAAGAGATTTAAGTATCTGGGAATAACATTCACACCTAATCCACAGGCATATCGACCTAATTTGCTCAAAAGCACAAGCTTACCGCATATAAAAATGCCTAATAAGACCAATTCTTGATCATACATGCGCTGTTTGGTCACCCTATCATGTGCGTGATGTAAAAAAACCTGAGTCTCTTCAAAGAAAAGCAATAAGATTTATTTACGGCAGCAAGAGAAACTAAATGAAGCGTTTTCAGTGTTCTGCGATTGAAGTGATAAATGGCAAATTTAATTTCAAGAATATCGTTGTCATGACACTTACGACCAAAAAAGAACCATTTAAATACACTTATAAAAACAGATCAAACAACTTATCACAAGTAAAGAGATTTCAGTCTTCACATTCACACCTAATGCACAGGCATATCGACCTAATTTGCTCCAAAGCACAAGCTTACCGCATATAAATATGCCTAACAAGACCAATTCTTGAGCATACATGCACTGTTTGGTCACCCTATCATGTGCGTGATGTAAAAAAACCTGAGTCTCTTCAGAGAAAAGCAATAAGATTTATTTACGGCAGCAAGAGAAACTAAATGAAGCGTTTTCAGTGTTCTGCGATTGAAGTGATAAATGGCAAATTTAATTTCAAGAAAATCGTTGTCATGACACTTACGACCAAAAACGAACCATTTAAATACACTTATAAAAACAGATCAAACAACTTATCACAAGTAAAGAGATTTCAGTATCTGGGAATAACATTAACACCTAATCCACAGGCATATCGACTTAATTTGCTCAAAAGCACAAGCTTACCGCATATAAAAATGCCTAATAAGACCAATTCTTGATCATACATGCGCTGTTTGGTCACCCTATCATGTGCGTGATGTAAAAAAACCTGAGTCTCTTCAAAGAAAAGCAACAAGATTTATTTACGGCAGCAAGAGAAACTAAATGAAGCGTTTTCAGTGTTCTGCGATTGAAGTGATAAATGGCAAAGTTAATTTCAAGAAAATCGTTGTCATGACACTTACGACCAAAAAAGAACCATTTAAATACACTTATAAAAAGAGATCAAACAACTTATCACAAGTAAAGAGATTTCAGTATCTGGGAGTAACATTCACATCTAATGCACAGGCATATGACCTAATTTGCTCCAAAGCACAAGCTTACCGCATATAAAAATGCCTAATAGGACCAATTCTTGATCATACATGCACTGTTTGGTCACCCTATCATGTGCGTGATGTAAAAAAAACCTGAGTCTCTTCAAAGAAAAGCAATAAGATTTATTTACGGCAGGAAGAGAAACTAAATGAAGCGTTTTCAGTGTTCTGCGATTCAAGTGAGAAATGGCAAATTTAATTTCAAGAAAATCGTTGTCATGACACTTACGACCAAAAAAACCATTTAAATACACTTATAAAAACAGATCAAACAACTTATCACAAGTAAAGAGATTTCAGTATCCGGGAGTAACATTCACACCTAATCCACAGGCATATCGACCTAATTTGCTCCAAAGCACAAGCTTACCGCATATAAAAATGCCTAATAAGATCAATTCTTGAGCATGCATGCGCTGTTTGGTCACCCTTTCATGTGCGTGATGTTAAAAAACGTGTGTCTCTTCAAAGAAAAGCAATAAGATTTATTTACGGCAGCAAGAGAAACTAAATGAAGCGTTTTCAGTGTTTTGCGATCGAAGTGAGAAATGGCAAATTTAATTTCAAGAAAACCGTTGTCATGACACTTACGACCAAAAAAGAACCATTTAAATACACTTATAAAAACACATCAAACAACTTATCACAAGTAAAGAGATTTCAGTCTTCACATTCACACCTAATGCACAGGCATATCGACCTAATTTGCTCCAAAGCACCAGCTTACCGCATATAAAAATGCCTAATAAGACCAATTCTTGAGCATACATGCGCTGTTTGGTCACCCTATCATGTGCGTGATGTAAAAAAACCTGAGTCTCTTCAAAGAAAAGCAATAAGATTTATTTACAGCAGCAAGAGAAACTAAATGAAGCGTTTTCACTGTTCTGCGATTGAAGTGAGAAATGGCAAATTTAATTTCAAGAAAATCGTCATGAAACTTACGACCAAAAAAGAACCATTTAAATACACTTATAAAAAGAGATCAAACAACTTATCACAAGTAAAGAGATTTAAGTATCTGGGAATAACATTCACACCTAATCCACAGGCATATCGACCTAATTTGCTCAAAAGCACAAGCTTACCGCATATAAAAATGCCTAATAAGACCAATTCTTGATCATACATGCGCTGTTTGGTCACCCTATCATGTGCGTGATGTAAAAAAACCTGAGTCTCTTCAAAGAAAAGCAATAAGAATTATTTACGGCAGCAAGAGAAACTAAATGAAGCGTTTTCAGTGTTCTGCGATTGAAGTGATAAATGGCAAATTTAATTTCAAGAATATCGTTGTCATGAGACTTACGACCAAAAAAGAACCATTTAAATACACTTATAAAAACAGATCAAACAACTTATCACAAGTAAAGAGATTTCAGTCTTCACATTCACACCTAATGCACAGGCATATCGACCTAATTTGCTCCAAAGCACAAGCTTACCGCATATAAATATGCGTAATAAGACCAATTCTTGAGCATACATGCACTGTTTGGTCACCCTATCATGTGCGTGATGTAAAAAAAACCTGAGTCTCTTCAAAGAAAAGCCATAAGATTTATTTACGGCAGGAAGAGAAACTAAATGAAGCGTTTTCAGTGTTCTGCGATTGACGTGAGAAATGGCAAATTTAATTTCAAGAAAATCGTTGTCATGACAGTTACGACCAAAAAAACCATTTAAATACACTTATAAAAACAGCTCAAACAACTTATCACAAGTAAAGAGATTTCAGTCTTTGGGAGTAACATTCACACCTAATGCACAGGCATATCGACCTAATTTGCTCCAAAGCACAAGCTTACCGCATATAAAAATGCCTAATAAGATCAATTCTAGAGCATACATACCCTGTTTGGTCACCCTATCATGTGAGTGATGTAAAAGAAACCTGAGTCTCTTCAAAAAAAGCAATAAGATTTATTTACGGCAGCAAGAGAAACTAAATGAAGCGTTTTCAGTGTTCTGCGATTCAAGTGAGAAATGGCAAATTTAATTTCAAGAAAATCGTTGTCATGACACTTACGACCAAAAACGAACCATTTAAATACACTTATAAAAACAGATCAAACAACTTATCACAAGTAAAGAGATTTCAGTATCTGGGAATAACATTCACACCTAATCCACAGGCATATCGACCTAATTTGCTCAAAAGCACAAGCTTACCGCATATAAAAATGCCTAATAAGACCAATTCTTGATCATACATGCGCTGTTTGGTCACCCTATCATGTGCGTGATGTAAAAAAACCTGAGTCTCTTCAAAGAAAAGCAATAAGATTTATTTACGGCAGCAAGAGAAACTAAATGAAGCGTTTTCAGTGTTCTGCGATTGAAGTGATAAATGGCAAATTTAATTTCAAGAATATCGTTGTCATGACACTTACGACCAAAAAAGAACCATTTAAATACACTTATAAAAACAGATCAAACAACTTATCACAAGTAAAGAGATTTCAGTCTTCACATTCACACCTAATGCACAGGCATATCGACCTAATTTGCTCCAAAGCACAAGCTTACCGCATATAAATATGCCTAACAAGACCAATTCTTGAGCATACATGCACTGTTTGGTCACCCTATCATGTGCGTGATGTAAAAAAAACCTGAGTCTCTTCAAAGAAAAGCAATAAGATTTATTTACGGCAGGAAGAGAAACTAAATGAAGCGTTTTCAGTGTTCGGCGATTCAAGTGAGAAATGGCAAATTTAATTTCAAGAAAATCGTTGTCATGACACTTACGACCAAAAAAACCATTTAAATACACTTATAAAAACAGATCAAACAACTTATCACAAGTAAAGAGATTTCAGTATCTGGGAATAACATTAACACCTAATCCACAGGCATATCGACTTAATTTGCTCAAAAGCACAAGCTTACCGCATATAAAAATGCCTAATAAGACCAATTCTTGATCATACATGCGCTGTTTGGTCACCCTATCATGTGCGTGATGTAAAAAAACCTGAGTCTCTTCAAAGAAAAGCAATAAGATTTATTTACGGCAGCAAGAGAAACTAAATGAAGCGTTTTCAGTGTTCTGCGATTGAAGTGATAAATGGCAAATTTAATTTCAAGAAAATCGTTGTCATGACACTTACGACCAAAAACGAACCATTTAAATACACTTATAAAAACAGATCAAACAACTTATCACAAGTAAAGAGATTTCAGTATCTGGGAATAACATTAACACCTAATCCACAGGCATATCGACTTAATTTGCTCAAAAGCACAAGCTTACCGCATGTAAAAATGCCTAATAAGACCAATTCTTGATCATACATGCGCTGTTTGGTCACCCTATCATGTGCGTGATGTAAAAAAACCTGAGTCTCTTCAAAGAAAAGCAATAAGATTTATTTACGGCAGCAACAGAAACTAAATGAAGCGTTTTCAGTGTTCTGCGATTGAAGTGATAAATGGCAAAGTTAATTTCAAGAAAATCGTTGTCATGACACTTACGACCAAAAAAGAACCATTTAAATACACTTATAAAAACAGATCAAACAACTTATCACAAGTAAAGAGATTTCAGTATCTGGGAGTAACATTCACATCTAATGCACAGGCATATGACCTAATTTGCTCCAAAGCACAAGCTTACCGCATATAAAAATGCCTAATAAGACCAATTCTTGATAATACATGCGCTGTTTGGTCACCCTATCATGTGCGTGATGTAAAAAAACCTGTGTCTCTTCAAAGAAAAGCAATAAGATTTATTTACGGCAGCAAGAGAAACTAAATGAAGCGTTTTCAGTGTTTTGCGATCGAAGTGAGAAATGGCAAATTTAATTTCAAGAAAACCGTTGTCATGACACTTACGACCAAAAAAGAACCATTTAAATACACTTATAAAAACACATCAAACAACTTATCACAATTAAAGAGATTTCAGTCTTCACATTCACACCTAATGCACAGGCATATCGACCTAATTTGCTCCAAAGCACCAGCTTACCGCATATAAAAATGCCTAATAAGACCAATTCTTGAGCATACATGCGCTGTTTGGTCACCCTATCATGTGCGTGATGTAAAAAAACCTGAGTCTCTTCAAAGAAAAGCAATAAGATTTATTTACAGCAGCAAGAGAAACAAAATGAAGCGTTTTCACTGTTCTGCGATTGAAGTGAGAAATGGCAAATTTAATTTCAAGAAAATCGTCATGAAACTTACGACCAAAAAAGAACCACTTAAATACACTTATAAAAAGAGATCAAACAACTTATCACAAGTAAAGAGATTTAAGTATCTGGGAATAACATTCACACCTAATCCACAGGCATATCGACCTAATTTGCTCAAAAGCACAAGCTTACCGCATATAAAAATTCCTAATAGGACCAATTCTTGATCATACATGCGCTGTTTGGTCACCCTATCATGTGCGTGATGTAAAAAAACCTGAGTCTCTTCAAAGAAAAGCAATAAGATTTATTTACGGCAGCAAGAGAAACTAAATGAAGCGTTTTCAGTGTTCTGCGATTGAAGTGATAAATGGCAAATTTAATTTCAAGAATATCGTTGTCATGACACTTACGACCAAAAAAGAACCATTTAAATACACTTATAAAAACAGATCAAACAACTTATCACAAGTAAAGAGATTTCAGTATCCGGGAGTAACATTCACACCTAATCCACAGGCATATCGACCTAATTTGCTCCAAAGCACAAGCTTACCGCATATAAAAATGCCTAATAAGATCAATTCTTGAGCATGCATGCGCTGTTTGGTCACCCTTTCATGTGCGTGATGTTAAAAAACCTGTGTCTTTTCAAAGAAAAGCAATAAGATTTATTTACGGCAGCAAGAGAAACTAAATGAAGCGTTTTCAGTGTTTTGCGATCGAAGTGAGAAATGGCAAATTTAATTTCAAGAAAACCGTTGTCATGACACTTACGACCAAAAAAGAACCATTTAAATACACTTATAAAAACACATCAAACAACTTATCACAAGTAAAGAGATTTCAGTCTTCACATTCACACCTAATGCACAGGCATATCGACCTAATTTGCTCTAAAGCACCAGCTTACCGCATATAAAAATGCCTAATAAGACCAATTCTTGAGCATACATGCGCTGTTTGGTCACCCTATCATGTGCGTGATGTAAAAAAATCTGAGTCTCTTCAAAGAAAAGCAATAAGATTTATTTACAGCAAGAGAGAAACTAAATGAAGCGTTTTCACTGTTCTGCGATTGAAGTGAGAAATGGCAAATTTAATTTCAAGAAAATCGTCATGAAACTTACGACCAAATAAGAACCATTTAAATACACTTATAAAAAGAGATCAAACAACTTATCACAAGTAAAGAGATTTAAGTATCTGGGAATAACATTCACACCTAATCCACAGGCATATCGACCTAATTTGCTCAAAAGCACAAGCTTACCGCATATAAAAATGCCTAATAAGACCAATTCTTGATCATACATGCGCTGTTTGGTCACCCTATCATGTGCGTGATGTAAAAAAACCTGAGTCTCTTCAAAGAAAAGCAATAAGATTTATTTACGGCAGCAAGAGAAACTAAATGAAGCGTTTTCAGTGTTCTGCGATTGAAGTGATAAATGGCAAATTTAATTTCAAGAATATCGTTGTCATGACACTTACGACCAAAAAAGAACCATTTAAATACACTTATAAAAACAGATCAAACAACTTATCACAAGTAAAGAGATTTCAGTCTTCACATTCACACCTAATGCACAGGCATATCGACCTAATTTGCTCCAAAGCACAAGCTTACCGCATATAAATATGCGTAATAAGACCAATTCTTGAGCATACACGCACTGTTTGGTCACCCTATCATGTGCGTGCTGTAAAAAAAACCTGAGTCTCTTCAAAGAAAAGCCATAAGATTTATTTACGGCAGGAAGAGAAACTAAATGAAGCGTTTTCAGTGTTCTGCGATTGACGTGAGAAATGGCAAATTTAATTTCAAGAAAATCGTTGTCATGACACTTACGACCAAAAAACCATTTAAATACACTTATAAAAACAGCTCAAACAACTTATCACAAGTAAAGAGATTTCAGTCTTTGGGAGTAACATTCACACCTAATGCACAGGCATATCGACCTAATTTGCTCCAAAGCACAAGCTTACCGCATATAAAAATGCCTAATAAGATCAATTCTAGAGCATACATACCCTGTTTGGTCACCCTATCATGTGAGTGATGTAAAAGAAACCTGAGTCTCTTCAAAAAAAGCAATAAGATTTATTTACGGCAGCAAGAGAAACTAAATGAAGCGTTTTCAGTGTTCTGCGATTCAAGTGAGAAATGGCAAATTTAATTTCAAGAAAATCGTTGTCATGACACTTACGACCAAAAACGAACCATTTAAATACACTTATAAAACAGATCAAACAACTTATCACAAGTAAAGAGATTTCAGTATCTGGGAATAACATTCACACCTAATCCACAGGCATATCGACCTAATTTGCTCAAAAGCACAAGCTTACCGCATATAAAAATGCCTAATAAGACCAATTCTTGATCATACATGCGCTGTTTGGTCACCCTATCATGTGCGTGATGTAAAAAAACCTGAGTCTCTTCAAAGAAAAGCAATAAGATTTATTTACGGCAGCAAGAGAAACTAAATGAAGCGTTTTCAGTGTTCTGCGATTGAAGTGATAAATGGCAAATTTAATTTCAAGAATATCGTTGTCATGACACTTACGACCAAAAAAGAACCATTTAAGTACACTTATAAAAACAGATCAAACAACTTATCACAAGTAAAGAGATTTCAGTCTTCACATTCACACCTAATGCACAGGCATATCGACCTAATTTGCTCCAAAGCACAAGCTTACCGCATATAAATATGCCTAACAAGACCAATTCTTGAGCATACATGCACTGTTTGGTCACCCTATCATGTGCGTGATGTAAAAAAAACCTGAGTCTCTTCAAAGAAAAGCAATAAGATTTATTTACGGCAGGAAGAGAAACTAAATGAAGCGTTTTCAGTGTTCTGCGATTCAAGTGAGAAATGGCAAATTTAATTTCAAGAAAATCGTTGTCATGACACTTACGACCAAAAAAACCATTTAAATACACTTATAAAAACAGATCAAACAACTTATCACAAGTAAAGAGATTTCAGTATCTGGGAATAACATTAACACCTAATCCACAGGCATATCGACTTAATTTGCTCAAAAGCACAAGCTTACCGCATATAAAAATGCCTAATAAGACCAATTCTTGATCATACATGCGCTGTTTGGTCACCCTATCATGTGCGTGATGTAAAAAAACCTGAGTCTCTTCAAAGAAAAGCAATGAGATTTATTTACGGCAGCAAGAGAAACTAAATGAAGCGTTTTCAGTGTTCTGCGATTGAAGTGATAAATGGCAAATTTAATTTCAAGAAAATCGTTGTCATGACACTTACGACCAAAAACGAACCATTTAAATACACTTATAAAAACAGATCAAACAACTTATCACAAGTAAAGAGATTTCAGTATCTGGGAATAACATTAACACCTAATCCACAGGCATATCGACTTAATTTGCTCAAAAGCACAAGCTTACCGCATATAAAAATGCCTAATAAGACCAATTCTTGATCATACATGCGCTGTTTGGTCACCCTATTATGTGCGTGATGTAAAAAAACCTGAGTCTCTTCAAAGAAAAGCAATAAGATTTATTTACGGCAGCAAGAGAAACTAAATGAAGCGTTTTCAGTGTTCTGCGATTGAAGTGATAAATGGCAAAGTTAATTTCAAGAAAATCGTTGTCATGACACTTACGACCAAAAAAGAACCATTTAAATACACTTATAAAAACAGATCAAACAACTTATCACAAGTAAAGAGATTTCAGTATCTGGGAGTAACATTCACATCTAATGCACAGGCATATGACCTAATTTGCTCCAAAGCACAAGCTTACCGCATATAAAAATGCCTAATAAGACCAATTCTTGATCATACATGCGCTGTTTGGTCACCCTATCATGTGCGTGATGTAAAAAAACCTGTGTCTCTTCAAAGAAAAGCAATAAGATTTATTTACGGCAGCAAGAGAATGTTACAGGCTGTTTCGCTAGAAGATGTACCTGATCTTGAGTGCCTTTGCATGAAACTGTTTTGCTGGGGACATTGCTTTATTTTGTATGCGGTTTACAGGCCTCCTAATGTAACACAAGATTATCTAACTAAGTTACAAGTTCACATGTCAAATTACAAAAAGAGTAAAATATTGCTATTCGGTGATTTCAACTTACCTGGCGTTGACTGGGAACGTCTGCAGCCATGTTCCGGGTACAAAAAAAACGTGGATATTGTATTCGACATTATGTTCACGCACAACTTGTGTCAAGTGGTTCGCGAGCCAACCCGCGAATTTCGCATGAGTAATTCAGTGTTGGATCTTGCATTTGTTCCCCATGTTTTCCATGATTGCAACGTGTCTGTCGCACCAGGACTTTCAGATCATCATCTTGTTAGTGTTTTCATTCCCATAAAACCGCTTGCCAAGACGAAAACATGTAAAGCACATCCTATCATGGACTTCACACGTGCCGATGACGCCTCAGTTATTGAGCATCTTGAAACATGCATTGTCGAATTTGATGGAACCGACGCCTGCGCACTCTGGAATCAGTTTAAGAAAATGTGTCACTATTGCCTTAAAAATTTCATACCTGTAAAATACAAAAACATTCGCAAGCAGACGCCTTGGATGACACGCAGTATCATTCATCTCAGACGCCGAATCAAAAGGCTAAAAAAGCATCGCGCACAACAGAGCACAATCAACCATTTAAGAGAAAGCCTCGCCCTTGCTGTACGCCGTTCAAAAGAATATTATTTCAAAACAACTCTGCCGAACTTCATAAAAAACGACCCGGGTAAATTTTGGCGCTACATTAGCGATAAAAAAGTCCCTATATCAGAAATGACTATCAACGGTACAACGGTTACCAATCAGCCTGCCATTGCTCACCATTTTAACAATTACTTTCACAGTGTATTTTCCCAACCAAAACCGTACGATGCACCAAGCACAACTTCAGCACATCCATCTGAAGTTAACTTCATCTCGTATGATGGTGTCGTTTCAATGTTACTAAACCTGAAAATTAAATCATCCCCAGGGCCCGACGATATTCCTAACGGTTTTCTTCGGAGGTATGCTGAATCTCTGGCCAGGTTTTTGGTTATTATATTTCGCGTGTCATTGTTAACCGGGTGTGTACCTGAAGACTGGAAGATAGCCCGAGTCGTACCTGTATTTAAAAAAGGCGACCGCCTTCAGGTGACCAATTATCGACCTATATCCTTAACGTCATCTTGCTGCAAATTAATGGAACATATTGTCGCAACTAGCATTAATGAATTCTTAGATCGCAACAACATTCTGACAGATTACCAGCATGGTTTTCGCAAAGGGTTTTCCACAGTAACTCAACTACTTTCAGTTATCCATTCATTTGCGGCATCACTTGACAATAACAGCCAGATTGACGCGATCTTTCTAGATTTCAGTAAAGCGTTTGACAAAGTTCCACACCACAGCCTAATTCTAAAACTAAAAACTATTGGACTTCCGCCTATTTTTATTTCCTGGATAAATGATTATTTAACTAACCGGAGTCAACATGTTTCAATCGGTCGGCACCAGTCTGGCTGTCTCCCAGTCACATCAGGTGTGCCACAGGGAAGCGTACTGGGGCCACTACTCTTTCTAATATATATTAACGACATCATCGATGAAGTTTGCCCTGGCGTACATATTCGATTATATGCTGATGACTGTGTCCTATTTCGCGATGTTAGCAATGAAAACGATCAGAGTGAGCTACAAAATACGCTTACTAATATTGTACAGTGGTGCAAGCGCTGGGACATGACACTGAACGCAGATAAAAGCGTTTCTCTTCGCATAACTAACAAGATAAACGCTCTAGAATATGTATATAAATTAGAATCATCACCATTGCAACAAGTAGCGTCCGTAAAGTACTTGGGTGTAACACTTACTAATAACCTTTCTTGGAACTCTCACATAGATAACATCTGTTCGCTCGCATTCCGTAAGCTCTGTTATATAAGGCATAAACTTCGAAACGCCCCCGCTAACGTTAAGCTCTTAGGTTATAATACTCTAATTAGACCCAAGCTTGAATATGCTTGCATAATTTGGGACCCGTATACTAAGTCTAACATAAGAAAGCTCGAGAACATTCAAAGGAAAGCAATTAGATTCATATATTCAAAATATTTACTCACTGACTCCCCCTCAGACTTGATGCATGCTAATGGTATTGAAGAACTACAGGTAAGAAGACAAAATTTTCGTTTAGATTTTCTTTCATTACTTCTTAACAATAAACTCAGACTTGACCCTTCTGCTTATCTTTCCCCAATGCCAACACGGAATACACGACACTATCACAAAGCTCTTTTAAAACCATATTTTGCCCGGACTAACTTGTTCAAGTTTTCCTTTTTCCCACGCACCATATCCGACTGGAACTCATTAACCGAACCTAATCAACCCTGAAAATCAGACGCGTTCCTCAGCCATCTTTTTTGATGTTGCGTATTATGTATTTTTTTCTGCTTTGTCTTGCATTGCTGTATTGTTGTTTTACTACATTATCTTTGCTGTTGTTGTATTTTTGTTGCTATAATTTTGCTTTTTTTGCACCTGCCCTTCCTGCTTGGACCTAACCATGGTCTGCAGTATGTACATAAATAAATAAAATAAATAAAATAAATGAAGCGTTTTCAGTGTTTTGCGATCGAAGTGAGAAATGGCAAATTTAATTTCAAGAAAACCGTTGTCATGACACTTACGACCCAAAAAGAACTATTTAAATACACTTATAAAAACACATCAAACAACTTATCACAATTAAAGAGATTTCAGTCTTCACATTCACACCTAATGCACAGGCATATCGACCTAATTTGCTCCAAAGCACCAGCTTACCGCATATAAAAATGCCTAATAAGACCAATTCTTGAGCATACATGCGCTGTTTGGTCACCCTATCATGTGCGTGATGTAAAAAAACCTGAGTCTCTTCAAAGAAAAGCAATAAGATTTATTTACAGCAGCAAGAGAAACAAAATGAAGCGTTTTCACTGTTCTGCGATTGAAGTGAGAAATGGCAAATTTAATTTCAAGAAAATCGTCATGAAACTTACGACCAAAAAAGAACCATTTAAATACACTTATAAAAAGAGATCAAACAACTTATCACAAGTAAAGAGATTTAAGTATCTGGGAATAACATTCACACCTAATCCACAGGCATATCGACCTAATTTGCTCAAAAGCACAAGCTTACCGCATATAAAAATTCCTAATAGGACCAATTCTTGATCATACATGCGCTGTTTGGTCACCCTATCATGTGCGTGATGTAAAAAAACCTGAGTCTCTTCAAAGAAAAGCAATAAGATTTATTTACGGCAGCAAGAGAAACTAAATGAAGCGTTTTCAGTGTTCTGCGATTGAAGTGATAAATGGCAAATTTAATTTCAAGAATATCGTTGTCATGACACTTACGACCAAAAAAGAACCATTTAAATACACTTATAAAAACAGATCAAACAACTTATCACAAGTAAAGAGATTTCAGTATCCGGGAGTAACATTCACACCTAATCCACAGGCATATCGACCTAATTTGCTCCAAAGCACAAGCTTACCGCATATAAAAATGCCTAATAAGATCAATTCTTGAGCATGCATGCGCTGTTTGGTCACCCTTTCATGTGCGTGATGTTAAAAAACCTGTGTCTCTTCAAAGAAAAGCAATAAGATTTATTTACGGCAGCAAGAGAAACTAAATGAAGCGTTTTCAGTGTTTTGCGATCGAAGTGAGAAATGGCAAATTTAATTTCAAGAAAACCGTTGTCATGACACTTACGACCAAAAAAGAACCATTTAAATACACTTATAAAAACACATCAAACAACTTATCACAAGTAAAGAGATTTCAGTCTTCACATTCACACCTAATGCACAGGCATATCGACCTAATTTGCTCTAAAGCACCAGCTTACCGCATATAAAAATGCCTAATAAGACCAATTCTTGAGCATACATGCGCTGTTTGGTCACCCTATCATGTGCGTGATGTAAAAAAATCTGAGTCTCTTCAAAGAAAAGCAATAAGATTTATTTACAGCAAGAGAGAAACTAAATGAAGCGTTTTCACTGTTCTGCGATTGAAGTGAGAAATGGCAAATTTAATTTCAAGAAAATCGTCATGAAACTTACGACCAAATAAGAACCATTTAAATACACTTATAAAAAGAGATCAAACAACTTATCACAAGTAAAGAGATTTAAGTATCTGGGAATAACATTCACACCTAATCCACAGGCATATCGACCTAATTTGCTCAAAAGCACAAGCTTACCGCATATAAAAATGCCTAATAAGACCAATTCTTGATCATACATGCGCTGTTTGGTCACCCTATCATGTGCGTGATGTAAAAAAACCTGAGTCTCTTCAAAGAAAAGCAATAAGATTTATTTACGGCAGCAAGAGAAACTAAATGAACCGTTTTCAGTGTTCTGCGATTGAAGTGATAAATGGCAAATTTAATTTCAAGAATATCGTTGTCATGACACTTACGACCAAAAAAGAACCATTTAAATACACTTATAAAAACAGATCAAACAACTTATCACAAGTAAAGAGATTTCAGTCTTCACATTCACACCTAATGCACAGGCATATCGACCTAATTTGCCAAAGCACAAGCTTACCGCATATAAATATGCCTAATAAGACCAATTCTTGAGCATACATGCACTGTTTGGTCACCCTATCATGTGCGTGATGTAAAAAAAACCTGAGTCTCTTCAAAGAAAAGCAACAAGATTTATTTACGGCAGGAAGAGAAACTAAATGAAGCGTTTTCAGTGTTCTGCGATTCAAGTGAGAAATGGCAAATTTAATTTCAAGAAAATCGTTGTCATGACACTTACGACCAAAAAAACCATTTAAATACACTTATAAAAACAGCTCAAACAACTTATCACAAGTAAAGAGATTTCAGTCTTTGGGAGTAACATTCACACCTAATGCACAGGCATATCGACCTAATTTGCTCAAAAGCACAAGCTTACCGCATATGAAAATGCTTAATAAGACCAATTCTTGATCATACATGCGCTGTTTGGTCACCCTATCATGTGCGTGATGTAAAAAAACCTGAGTCTCTTCAAAGAAAAGCAATAAGATTTATTTACGGCAGCAAGAGAAACTAAATGAAGCGTTTTCAGTGTTCTGCGATTGAAGTGATAAATGGCAAATTTAATTTCAAGAAAATCGTTGTCATGACACTTACGACCAAAAAAGAACCATGTAAATACACTTATAAAACAGATCAAACAACTTCTCACAAGTAAAGAGATTTCAGTATCTGGGAGTAACATTCACATCTAATGCACAGGCATATGACCTAATTTGCTTCAAAGCACAAGCTTACCGCATATAAAAATGCCTAATAAGACCAATTCTTGATCATACATGCGCTGTTTGGTCACCCTATCATGTGCGTGATGTAAAAAAACCTGAGTCTCTTCAAAGAAAAGTAATAAGATTTATTTACGGCAGCAAGAGAAACTAAATGAAGCGTTTTCAGTGTTCTGCGATTGAAGTGATAAATGGCGAATTTAATTTCAAGAAAACCGTTGTCATGACACTTACGACCAAAAAGAACCATTTAAATACACTTATAAAAACACATCAAACAACTTATCACAAGTAAAGAGATTTCAGTCTTCACATTCACACCTAGTGCACAGGCATATCGAGCTAATTTGCTCTAAAGCACCAGCTTACCGCATATAAAAATGCCTAATAAGACCAATTCTTGAGCATACATGCGCTGTTTGGTCACCCTATCATGTGCGTGATGTAAAAAAATCTGAGTCTCTTCAAAGAAAAGCAATAAGATTTATTTACAGCAAGAGAGAAACTAAATGAAGCGTTTTCACTGTTCTGCGATTGAAGTGAGAAATGGCAAATTTAATTTCAAGAAAATCGTCATGAAACTTACGACCAAATAAGAACCATTTAAATACACTTATAAAAAGAGATCAAAGAACTTATCACAAGTAAAGAGATTTAAGTATCTGGGAATAACATTCACACCTAATCCACAGGCATATCGACCTAATTTGCTCAAAAGCACAAGCTTACCGCATATAAAAATGCCTAATAAGACCAATTCTTGATCATACATGCGCTGTTTGGTCACCCTATCATGTGCGTGATGTAAAAAAACCTGAGTCTCTTCAAAGAAAAGCAATAAAATTTATTTACGGCAGCAAGAGAAACTAAATGAAGCGTTTTCAGTGTTCTGCGATTGAAGTGATAAATGGCAAATTTAATTTCAAGAATATCGTTGTCATGACACTTACGACCAAAAAAGAACCATTTAAATACACTTATAAAAACAGATCAAACAACTTATCACAAGTAAAGAGATTTCAGTCTTCACATTCACACCTAATGCACAGGCATATCGACCTAATTTGCTCCAAAGCACAAGCTTACCGCATATAAATATGCGTAATAAGACCAATTCTTGAGCATACACGCACTGTTTGGTCACCCTATCATGTGCGTGATGTAAAAAAAACCTGAGTCTCTTCAAAGAAAAGCCATAAGATTTATTTACGGCAGGAAGAGAAACTAAATGAAGCGTTTTCACTGTTCTGCGATTGAAGTGAGAAATGGCAAATTTAATTTCAAGAAAATCGTCATGAAACTTACGACCAAATAAGAACCATTTAAATACACTTATAAAAAGAGATCAAACAACTTATCACAAGTAAAGAGATTTCAGTCTTTGGGAGTAACATTCACACCTAATCCACAGGCATATCGACCTAATTTGCTCAAAAGCACAAGCTTACCGCATATAAAAATGCCTAATAAGATCAATTCTAGAGCATACATACCCTGTTTGGTCACCCTATCATGTGAGTGATGTAAAAGAAACCTGAGTCTCTTCAAAAAAAGCAATAAGATTTATTTACGGCAGCAAGAGAAACTAAATGAAGCGTTTTCAGTGTTCTGCGATTCAAGTGAGAAATGGCAAATTTAATTTCAAGAAAATCGTTGTCATAACACTTACGACCAAAAACGAACCATTTAAATACACTTATAAAAACAGATCAAACAACTTATCACAAGTAAAGAGATTTCAGTATCTGGGAATAACATTCACACCTAATCCACAGGCATATCGACCTAATTTGCTCAAAAGCACAAGCTTACCGCATATAAAAATGCCTAATAAGACCAATTCTTGATCATACATGCGCTGTTTGGTCACCCTATCATGTGCGTGATGTAAAAAAACCTGAGTCTCTTCAAAGAAAAGCAATAAGATTTATTTACGGCAGCAAGAGAAACTAAATGAAGCGTTTTCAGTGTTCTGCGATTGAAGTGATAAATGGCAAATTTAATTTCAAGAATATCGTTGTCATGACACTTACGACCAAAAAAGAACCATTTAAATACACTTATAAAAACAGATCAAACAACTTATCACAAGTAAAGAGATTTCAGTCTTCACATTCACACCTAATGCACAGGCATATCGACCTAATTTGCTCCAAAGCACAAGCTTACCGCATATAAATATGCCTAACAAGACCAATTCTTGAGCATACATGCACTGTTTGGTCACCCTATCATGTGCGTGATGTAAAAAAAACCTGAGTCTCTTCAAAGAAAAGCAATAAGATTTATTTACGGCAGGAAGAGAAACTAAATGAAGCGTTTTCAGTGTTCTGCGATTCAAGTGAGAAATGGCAAATTTAATTTCAAGAAAATCGTTGTCATGACACTTACGACCAAAAAAACCATTTAAATACACTTATAAAAACAGATCAAACAACTTATCACAAGTAAAGAGATTTCAGTATCTGGGAATAACATTAACACCTAATCCACAGGCATATCGACTTAATTTGCTCAAAAGCACAAGCTTACCGCATATAAAAATGCCTAATAAGACCAATTCTTGATCATACATGCGCTGTTTGGTCACCCTATCATGTGCGTGATGTAAAAAAACCTGAGTCTCTTCAAAGAAAAGCAATGAGATTTATTTACGGCAGCAAGAGAAACTAAATGAAGCGTTTTCAGTGTTCTGCGATTGAAGTGATAAATGGCAAATTTAATTTCAAGAAAATCGTTGTCATGACACTTACGACCAAAAACGAACCATTTAAATACACTTATAAAAACAGATCAAACAACTTATCACAAGTAAAGAGATTTCAGTATCTGGGAATAACATTAACACCTAATCCACAGGCATATCGACTTAATTTGCTCGAAAGCACAAGCTTACCGCATATAAAAATGCCTAATAAGACCAATTCTTGATCATACATGCGCTGTTTGGTCACCCTATCATGTGCGTGATGTAAAAAAACCTGAGTCTCTTCAAAGAAAAGCAATAAGATTTATTTACGGCAGCAAGAGAAACTAAATGAAGCGTTTTCAGTGTTCTGCGATTGAAGTGATAAATGGCAAAGTTAATTTCAAGAAAATCGTTGTCATGACACTTACGACCAAAAAAGAACCATTTAAATACACTTATAAAAACAGATCAAACAACTTATCACAAGTAAAGAGATTTCAGTATCTGGGAGTAACATTCACATCTAATGCACAGGCATATGACCTAATTTGCTCCAAAGCACAAGCTTACCGCATATAAAAATGCCTAATAAGACCAATTCTTGATCATACATGCGCTGTTTGGTCACCCTATCATGTGCGTGATGTAAAAAAACCTGTGTCTCTTCAAAGAAAAGCAATAAGATTTATTTACGGCAGCAAGAGAAACTAAATGAAGCGTTTTCAGTGTTTTGCGATCGAAGTGAGAAATGGCAAATTTAATTTCAAGAAAACCGTTGTCATGACACTTACGACCAAAAAAGAACCATTTAAATACACTTATAAAAACACATCAAACAACTTATCACAATTGAAGAGATTTCAGTCTTCACATTCACACCTAATGCACAGGCATATCGACCTAATTTGCTCCAAAGCACCAGCTTACCGCATATAAAAATGCCTAATAAGACCAATTCTTGAGCATACATGCGCTGTTTGGTCACCCTATCATGTGCGTGATGTAAAAAAACCTGAGTCTCTTCAAAGAAAAGCAATAAGATTTATTTACAGCAGCAAGAGAAACAAAATGAAGCGTTTTCACTGTTCTGCGATTGAAGTGAGAAATGGCAAATTTAATTTCAAGAAAATCGTCATGAAACTTACGACCAAAAAGAACCATTTAAATACACTTATAAAAAGAGATCAAACAACTTATCACAAGTAAAGAGATTTAAGTATCTGGGAATAACATTCACACCTAATCCACAGGCATATCGACCTAATTTGCTCAAAAGCACAAGCTTACCGCATATAAAAATTCCTAATAGGACCAATTCTTGATCATACATGCGCTGTTTGGTCACCCTATCATGTGCGTGATGTAAAAAAACCTGAGTCTCTTCAAAGAAAAGCAATAAGATTTATTTACGGCAGCAAGAGAAACTAAATGAAGCGTTTTCAGTGTTCTGCGATTGAAGTGATAAATGGCAAATTTAATTTCAAGAATATCGTTGTCATGACACTTACGACCAAAAAAGAACCATTTAAATACACTTATAAAAACAGATCAAACAACTTATCACAATTAAAGAGATTTCAGTATCCGGGAGTAACATTCACACCTAATCCACAGGCATATCGACCTAATTTGCTCCAAAGCACAAGCTTACCGCATATAAAAATGCCTAATAAGATCAATTCTTGAGCATGCATGCGCTGTTTGGTCACCCTTTCATGTGCGTGATGTTAAAAAACCTGTGTCTCTTCAAAGAAAAGCACTAAGATTTATTTACGGCAGCAAGAGAAACTAAATGAAGCGTTTTCAGTGTTTTGCGATCGAAGTGAGAAATGGCAAATTTAATTTCAAGAAAACCGTTGTCATGACACTTACGACCAAAAAAGAACCATTTAAATACACTTATAAAAACACATCAAACAACTTATCACAAGTAAAGAGATTTCAGTCTTCACATTCACACCTAATGCACAGGCATATCGACCTAATTTGCTCTAAAGCACCAGCTTACCGCATATAAAGATGCCTACTAAGACCAATTCTTGAGCATACATGCGCTGTTTGGTCACCCTATCATGTGCGTGATGTAAAAAAATCTGAGTCTCTTCAAAGAAAAGCAATAAGATTTATTTACAGCAAGAGAGAAACTAAATGAAGCGTTTTCACTGTTCTGCGATTGAAGTGAGAAATGGCAAATTTAATTTCAAGAAAATCGTCATGAAACTTACGACCAAATAAGAACCATTTAAATACACTTATAAAAAGAGATCAAACAACTTATCACAAGTAAAGAGATTTAAGTATCTGGGAATAACATTCACACCTAAACCACAGGCATATCGACCTAATTTGCTCAAAAGCACAAGCTTACCGCATATAAAAATGCCTAATAAGACCAATTCTTGATCATACATGCGCTGTTTGGTCACCCTATCATGTGCGTGATGTAAAAAAACCTGAGTCTCTTCAAAGAAAAGCAATAAGATTTATTTACGGCAGCAAGAGAAACTAAATGAAGCGTTTTCAGTGTTCTGCGATTGAAGTGATAAATGGCAAATTTAATTTCAAGAATATCGTTGTCATGACACTTACGACCAAAAAAGAACCATTAAAATACACTTATAAAAACAGATCAAACAACTTATCACAAGTAAAGAGATATCAGTCTTCACATTCACACCTAATGCACAGGCATATCGACCTAATTTGCTCCAAAGCACAAGCTTACCGCATATAAATATGCCTAATAAGACCAATTCTTGAGCATACATGCACTGTTTGGTCACCCTATCATGTGCGTGATGTAAAAAAAACCTGAGTCTCTTCAAAGAAAAGCAATAAGATTTATTTACGGCAGGAAGAGAAACTAAATGAAGCGTTTTCAGTGTTCTGCTATTCAAGTGAGAAATGGCAAATTTAATTTCAAGAAAATCGTTGTCATGACACTTACGACCAAAAAAACCATTTAAATACACTTATAAAAACAGCTCAAACAACTTATCACAAGTAAAGAGATTTCAGTCTTTGGGAGTAACATTCACACCTAATGCACAGGCATATCGACCTAATTTGCTCAAAAGCACAAGCTTACCGCATATAAAAATGCTTAATAAGACCAATTCTTGATCATACATGCGCTGTTTGGTCACCCTATCATGTGCGTGATGTAAAAAAACCTGAGTCTCTTCAAAGAAAAGCAATAAGATTTATTTACGGCAGCAAGAGAAACTAAATGAAGCGTTTTCAGTGTTCTGCGATTGAAGTGATAAATGGCAAATTTAATTTCAAGAAAATCGTTGTCATGACACTTACGACCAAAAAAGAACCATGTAAATACACTTATAAAACAGATCAAACAACTTCTCACAAGTAAAGAGATTTCAGTATCTGGGAGTAACATTCACATCTAATGCACAGGCATATGACCTAATTTGCTCCAAAGCACAAGCTTACCGCATATAAAAATGCCTAATAAGACCAATTCTTGATCATACATGCGCTGTTTGGTCACCCTATCATGTGCGTGATGTAAAAAAACCTGAGTCTCTTCAAAGAAAAGCAATAAGATTTATTTACGGCAGCAAGAGAAACTAAATGAAGCGTTTTCAGTGTTTTGCGATCGAAGTGAGAAATGGCAAATTTCATTTCAAGAAAACCGTTGTCATGACACTTACGACCAAAAAAGAACCATTTAAATACACTTATAAAAACACATCAAACAACTTATCACAAGTAAAGAGATTTCAGTCTTCACATTCACACCTAATGCACAGGCATATCGACCTAATTTGCTCCAAAGCACCAGCTTACCGCATATAAAAATGCCTAATAAGACCAATTCTTGATCATACATGCGCTGTTTGGTCACCCTATCATGTGCGTGATGTAAAAAAACCTGAGTCTCTTCAAAGAAAAGCAATAAGATTTATTTACGGCAGCAAGAGAAACTAAATGAAGCGTTTTCAGTGTTCTGCGATTGAAGTGATAAATGGCAAATTTAATTTCAAGAAAATAGTTGTCATGACACTTACGACCAAAAAAGAACCGTTTAAATACACTTATAAAAACAGCTCAAACAACTTATCACAAGTAAAGAGATTTCAGTCTTTGGGAGTAACATTCACACCTAATGCACAGGCATATCGACCTAATTTGCTCCAAAGCACAAGCAAACCGCATATAAAAATGCCTAATAAGATCAATTCTAGAGCATACATACCCTGTTTGGTCACCCTATCATGTGAGTGATGTAAAAAAAACCTGAGTCTCTTCAAAAAAAGCAATAAGATTTATTTACGGCAGCAAGAGAAACTTAATGAAGCGTTTTCAGTGTTCTGCGATTCAAGTGAGAAATGGCAAATTTAATTTCAAGAAAATCGTTGTCATGACACTTACGACCAAAAACGAACCATTTAAATACACTTACAAAAACAGATCAAACAACTTATCACAAGTAAAGAGATTTCAGTATCTGGGAATAACATTCACACCTAATCCACAGGCATATCGACCTAATTTGCTCAAAAGCACAAGCTTACCGCATATAAAAATGCCTAATAAGACCAATTCTTGATCATGCATGCGCTGTTTGGTCACCCTATCATGTGCGTGATGTAAAAAAACCTGAATCTCTTCAAAGAAAAGCAATAAGATTTATTTACGGCAGCAAGAGAAACTAAATGAAGCGTTTTCAGTGTTCTGCGATTGAAGTGATAAATGGCGAATTTAATTTCAAGAAAATCGTTGTCATGACACTTACGACCAAAAAAGAACCGTTTAAATACACTTATAAAAACAGATCAAACAACTTATCACAAGTAAAGAGATTTCAGTATCCGGGAGTAACATTCACACCTAATCCACAGGCATATCGACCTAATTTGCTCCAAAGCACAAGCTTACCGCATATAAAAATGCATAATAAGATATATTCTTGAGCATGCATGCGCTGTTTGGTCACCCTTTCATCTGCATGATGTTAAAAAACCTGTGTCTCTTCAAAGAAAAGCAATAAGATTTATTTACGGCAGCAAGAGAAACTAAATGAAGCGTTTTCAGTGTTTTGCGATCGAAGTGAGAAATGGCAAATTTAATTTCAAGAAAACCGTTGTCATGACACTTACGACCAAAAAAGAACCATTTAAATATACTTATAAAAACACATCAAACAACTTATCACAAGTAAAGAGATTTCAGTCTTCACATTCACACCTAATGCACAGGCATATCGACCTAATTTGCTCTAAAGCACCAGCTTACCGCATATAAAAATGCCTAATAAGACCAATTCTTGAGCATACATGCGCTGTTTGGTCACCCTATCATGTGCGTGATGTAAAAAAACCTGAGTCTCTTCAAAGAAAAGCAATAAGATTTATTTACAGCAAGAGAGAAACTAAATGAAGCGTTTTCACTGTTCTGCGATTGAAGTGAGAAATGGCAAATTTAATTTCAAGAAAATCGTCATGAAACTTACGACCAAAAAAGAACCATTTAAATACACTTATAAAAAGAGATCAAACAACTTATCACAAGTAACGAGATTTAAGTATCTGGGAATAACATTCACACCTAATCCACAGGCATATCGACCTAATTTGCTCAAAAGCACAAGCTTACCGCGTATAAAAATGCCTAATAAGACCAATTCTTGATCATACATGCGCTGTCTGGTTACCCTATCATGTGCGTGATGTAAAAAAACCTGAGTCTCTTCAAAGAAAAGCAATAAGATTTATTTACGGCAGCACGAGAAACTAAATGAAGCGTTTTCAGTGTTCTGCGATTGAAGTGATAAATGGCAAATTTAATTTCAAGAATATCGTTGTCATGACACTTACGACCAAAAAAGAACCATTTAAATACACTTATAAAAACAGATCAAACAACTTATCACAATTGAAGAGATTTCAGTCTTCACATTCACACCTAATGCACAGGCATATCGACCTAATTTGCTCCAAAGCACAAGCTTACCGCATATAAATATGCCTAATAAGACCAATTCTTGAGCATACATGCACTGTTTGGTCACCCTATCATGTGCGTGATGTAAAAAAAACCTGAGTCTCTTCAAAGAAAAGCAATAAGATTTATTTACGGCAGGAAGAGAAACTAAATGAAGCGTTTTCAGTGTTCTGCGATTCAAGTGAGAAATGGCAAATTTAATTTCAAGAAAATCGTTGTCATGACACTTACGACCAAAAAAGAACCATTTAAATACACTTATAAAAACAGATCAAACAACTTATCACAAGTAAAGAGATTTCAGTGTCTGGGAGTAACATTCACATCTAATGCACAGGCATATGACCTAATTTGCTCCAAAGCACAAGCTTACCGCATATAAAAATGCCTAATAAGACCAATTCTTGATCATACATGCGCTGTTTGGTCACCCTATCATGTGCGTGATGTAAAAAAACCTGAGTCTCTTCAAAGAAAAGCAATAAGATTTATTTACGGCAGCAAGAGAAACTAAATGAAGCGTTTTCAGTGTTCTGCGATTGAAGTGATAAATGGCGAATTTAATTTCAAGAAAATCGGTGTCATGACACTTACGACCAAAAAAGAACCGTTTAAATACACTTATAAAAACAGATCAAACAACTTATCACAAGTAAAGAGATTTCAGTATCCGGGAGTAACATTCACACCTAATCCACAGGCATATCGACCTAATTTGCTCAAAAGCACAAGCTTACCGCTTATAAAAATGCCTAATAAGACCAATTCTTGATCATACATGCGCTGTTTGGTCACCCTATCATGTGCGTGATGTAAAAAAACCCGAGTCTCTTCAAAGAAAAGCAATAAGATTTATTTACGGCAGCAAGAGAAACTAAATGAAGCGTTTTCAGTGTTCTGCGATTGAAGTGATCAATGGCAAATTTAATTTCAAGAATATCGTTGTCATGACACTTACGACCAAAAAAACCATTTAAATACACTTATAAAAACAGATCAAACAACTTATCACAAGTAAAGAGATTTCAGTATCTGGGAATAACATTAACACCTAATTCACAGGCATATCGACTTAATTTGCTCAAAAGCACAAGCTTACCGCATATAAAAATGCCTAATAAGACCAATTCTTGATCATACATGCGCTGTTTGGTCAGCCTATCATGTGCGTGATGTAAAAAAACCTGAGTCTCTTCAAAGAAAAGCAATAAGATTTATTTACGGCAGCAAGAGAAACTAAATGAAGCGTTTTCAGTGTTCTGCGATTGAAGTGATAAATGGCAAAGTTAATTTCAAGAAAATCGTTGTCATGACACTTACGACCAAAAAAGAACCATTTAAATACACTTATAAAAACAGATCAAACAACTTATCACAAGTAAAGAGATTTCAGTATCTGGGAGTAACATTCACATCTAATGCACAGGCATATGACCTAATTTGCTCCAAAGCACAAGCTTACCGCAATAAAAATGCCTAATAAGACCAATTCTTGATCATACATGCGCTGTTTGGTCACCCTATCATGTGCGTGATGTAAAAAAACCTGAGTCTCTTCAAAGAAAAGCAATAAGATTTATTTACGGCAGCAAGAGAAACTAAATGAAGCGTTTTCAGTGTTCTGCGATTGAAGTGATAAATGGCAAATTTAATTTCAAGAATATCGTTGTCATGACACTTACGACCAAAAAAGAACCATTTTAATACACTTATAAAAACAGATCAAACAACTTATCACAAGTAAAGAGATTTCAGTCTTCACATTCACACCTAATGCACAGGCATATCGACCTAATTTGCTCCAAAGCACAAGCAAACCGCATATAAAAATGCCTAATAAGATCAATTCTAGAGCATACATACCCTGTTTGGTCACCCTATCATGTGAGTGATGTAAAAAAAACCTGAGTCTCTTCAAAAAAAGCAATAAGATTTATTTACGGCAGCAAGAGAAACTAAATGAAGCGTTTTCAGTGTTCTGCGATTCAAGTGAGAAATGGCAAATTTAATTTCAAGAAAATCGTTGTCATGACACTTACGACCAAAAACGAACCATTTAAATACACTTAAAAAACAGATCAAACAACTTATCACAAGTAAAGAGATTTCAGTATCTGGGAATAACATTAACACCTAATCCACAGGCATATCGACTTAATTTGCTCAAAAGCATAAGCTTACCGCATATAAAAATGCCTAATAAGACCAATTCTTGATCATACATGCGCTGTTTGGTCACCCTATCATGTGCGTGATGTAAAAAAACCTGAGTCTCTTCAAAGAAAAGCAATAAGATTTATTTACGGCAGCAAGAGAAACTAAATGAAGCGTTTTCAGTGTTCTGCGATTGAAGTGATAAATGGCAAATTTAATTTCAAGAAAATCGTTGTCATGACACTTACGACCAAAAAAGAACCGTTTAAATACACTTATAAAAACAGATCAAACAACTTATCACAAGTAAAGAGATTTCAGTATCCGGGAGTAACATTCACACCTAATCCACAGGCATATCGACCTAATTTGCTCCAAAGCACAAGCTTACCGCATATAAAAATGCCTAATAAGATCAATTCTTGAGCATGCATGCGCTGTTCGGTCACCCTTTCATGTGCGTGATGTTAAAAAACCTGTGTCTCTTCAAAGAAAAGCAATAAGATTTATTTACGGCAGCAAGAGAAACTAAACGAAGCGTTTTCAGTGTTTTGCGATCGAAGTGAGAAATGGCAAATTTAATTTCAAGAAAGCCGTTGTCATGACACTTTCGACCAAAAAAGAACCATTTAAATACACTTATAAAAACACATCAAACAACTTATCACAAGTAAAGAGATTTCAGTCTTCACATTCACACCTAATGCACAGGCATATCGACCTAATTTGCTCTAAAGCACCAGCTTACCGCATATAAAAATGCCTAATAAGACCAATTCTTGAGCATACATGCGCTGTTTGGTCACCCTATCATGTGCGTGATGTAAAAAACCTGAGTCTCTTCAAAGAAAAGCAATAAGATTTATTTACAGCAAGAGAGAAACTAAATGAAGCGTTTTCACTGTTCTGCGATTGAAGTGAGAAATGGCAAATTTAATTTCAAGAAAATCGTCATGAAACTTACGACCAAAAAAGAACCATTTAAATACACTTATAAAAAGAGATAAAACAACTTATCACAAGTAAAGAGATTTAAGTATCTGGGAATAACATTCACACCTAATCCACAGGCATATCGACCTAATTTGCTCAAAAGCACAAGCTTACCGCATATAAAAATGCCTAATAAGACCAATTCTTGATCATACATGCGCTGTTTGGTCACCCTATCATGTGCGTGATGTAAAAAAACCTGAGTCTCTTCAAAGAAAAGCAATAAGATTTATTTACGGCAGCAAGAGAAACTAAATGAAGCGTTTTCAGTGTTCTGCGATTGAAGTGATAAATGGCAAATTTAATTTCAAGAATATCGTTGTCATGACACTTACGACCAAAAAAGAACCATTTAAATACACTTATAAAAACAGATCAAACAACTTATCACAAGTAAAGAGATTTCAGTCTTCACATTCACACCTAATGCACAGGCATATCGACCTAATTTGCTCCAAAGCACAAGCTTACCGCATATAAATATGCCTAATAAGACCAATTCTTGAGCATACATGCACTGTTTGGTCACCCTATCATGTGCGTGATGTAAAAAAAACCTGAGTCTCTTCAAAGAAAAGCAATAAGATTTATTTACGGCAGGAAGAGAAACTAAATGAAGCGTTTCCGTGTTCTGCGATTCAAGTGAGAAATGGCAAATTTGATTTCAAGAAAATCGTTGTCATGACACTTACGACCAAAAAAACCATTTAAATACACTTATAAAAACAGATCAAACAACTTATCACAAGTAAAGAGATTTCAGTATCTGGGAATAACATTAACACCTAATCCACAGGCATATCGACTTAATTTGCTCAAAAGCACAAGCTTACCGCATATAAAAATGCCTAATAAGACCAATTCTTGATCATACATGCGCTGTTTGGTCACCCTATCATGTGCGTGATGTAAAAAAACCTGAGTCTCTTCAAAGAAAAGCAATAAGATTTATTTACGGCAGCAAGAGAAACTAAATGAAGCGTTTTCAGTGTTCTGCGATTGAAGTGATAAATGGCAAATTTAATTTCAAGAAAATCGTTGTCATGACACTTACGACCAAAAAAGAAACATTTAAATACACTTATAAAAACAGATCAAACAACTTATCACAAGTAAAGAGATTTCAGTATCTGGGAGTAACATTCACATCTAATGCACAGGCATATGACCTAATTTGCTCCAAAGCACAAGCTTACCGCAATAAAAATGCCTAATAAGACCAATTCTTGATCATACATGCGCTCTTTGGTCACCCTATCATGTGCGTGATGTAAAAAAACCTGAGTCTCTTCAGAGAAAAGCAATAAGATTTATTTACAGCAGCAAGAGAAACTAAATGAAGCGTTTTCACTGTTCTGCGATTGAAGTGAGAAATGGCAAATTTAATTTCAAGAAAATCGTCATGAAACTTACGACCAAAAAAGAACCATTTAAATACACTTATAAAAAGAGATCAAACAACTTATCACAAGTAAAGAGATTTAAGTATCGGGGAATAACATTCACACCTAATCCACAGGCATATCGACCTAATTTGCTCAAAAGCACAAGCTTACCGCATATAAAAATGCCTAATAAGACCAATTCTTGATCACACATGCGCTGTTTGGTCACCCTATCATGTGCGTGATGTAAAAAAACCTGAGTCTCTTCAAAGAAAAGCAATAAGATTTATTTACGGCAGCAAGAGAAACTAAATGAAGCGTTTTCAGTGTTATGCGATTGAAGTGATAAATGGCAAATTTAATTTCAAGAATATCGTTGTCATGACACTTACGACCAAAAAAGAACCATTTAAATACACTTATAAAAACAGATCAAACAACTTATCACAAGTAAAGAGATTTCAGTCTTCACATTCACACCTAATGCACAGGCATATCGACCTAATTTGCTCCAAAGCACAAGCTTACCGCATATAAATATGCCTAATAAGACCAATTCTTGAGCATACATGCACTGTTTGGTCACCCTATCATGTGCGTGATGTAAAAAAAACCTGAGTCTCTTCAAAGAAAAGCAATAAGATTTATTTACGGCAGGAAGAGAAACTAAATGAAGCGTTTTCAGTGTTCTGCGATTCAAGTGAGAAATGGCAAATTTGATTTCAAGAAAATCGTTGTCATGACACTTACGACCAAAAAAGAACCATTTAAATACACTTATAAAAACAGATCAAACAACTTATCACAAGAGATTTCAGTATCTGGGAATAACATTAACACCTAATCCACAGGCATATCGACTTAATTTGCTCAAAAGCACAAGCTTACCGCATATAAAAATGCCTAATAAGACCAATTCTTGATCATACATGCGCTGTTTGGTCACCCTATCATGTGCGTGATGTAAAAAAACCTGAGTCTCTTCAAAGAAAAGCAATAAGATTTATTTACGGCAGCAAGAGAAACTAAATGAAGCGTTTTCAGTGTTCTGCGATTGAAGTGATAAATGGCGAATTTAATTTCAAGAAAATCGTTGTCATGACACTTACGACCAAAAAAGAACCGTTTAAATACACTTATAAAAACAGATCAAACAACTTATCACAAGTAAAGAGATTTCAGTATCTGGGAGTAACATTCACATCTAATGCACAGGCATATGACCTAATTTGCTCCAAAGCACAAGCTTACCGCAATAAAAATGCCTAATAAGATCAATTCTTGAGCATGCATGCGCTGTTTGGTCACCCTATCATGTGCGTGATGTAAAAAAACCTGAGTCTCTTCAAAGAAAAGCAATAAGATTTATTTACGGCAGCAAGAGAAACTAAATGAAGCGTTTTCAGTGTTTTGCGATCGAAGTGAGAAATGGCAAATTTAATTTCAAGAAAGCCGTTGTCATGACACTTACGACCAAAAAAGTACCATTTAAATACACTTATAAAAACACATCAAACAACTTATCACAAGTAAAGAGATTTCAGTCTTCACATTCACACCTAATGCACAGGCATATCGACCTAATTTGCTCTAAAGCACCAGCTTACCGCATATAAAAATGCCTAATAAGACCAATTCTTGAGCATACATGCGCTGTTTGGTCACCCTATCATGTGCGTGATGTAAAAAACCTGAGTCTCTTCAAAGAAAAGCAATAAGATTTATTTACAGCAAGAGAGAAACTAAATGAAGCGTTTTCACTGTTCTGCGATTGAAGTGAGAAATGGCAAATTTAATTTCAAGAAAATCGTCATGAAACTTACGACCAAAAAAGAACCATTTAAATACACTTATAAAAAGAGATAAAACAACTTATCACAAGTAAAGAGATTTAAGTATCGGGGAATAACATTCACACCTAATCCACAGGCATATCGACCTAATTTGCTCAAAAGCACAAGCTTACCGCATATAAAAATGCCTAATAAGACCAATTCTTGATCATACATGCGCTGTTTGGTCACCCTATCATGTGCGTGATGTAAAAAAAACCTGAGTCTCTTCAAAGAAAAGCAATAAGATTTATTTACGGCAGCAAGAGAAACTAAATGAAGCGTTTTCAGTGTTCTGCGATTGAAGTGATAAATGGCAAATTTAATTTCAAGAATATCGTTGTCATGACACTTACGACCAAAAAAGAACCATTTAAATACACTTATAAAAACAGATCAAACAACTTATCACAAGTAAAGAGATTTCAGTCTTTGGGAGTAACATTCACACCTAATGCACAGGCATATCGACCTAATTTGCTCCAAAGCACAAGCAAACCGCATATAAAAATGCCTAATAAGATCAATTCTAGACCATACATACCCTGTTTGGTCACCCTATCATGTGAGTGATGTAAAAAAAACCTGAGTCTCTTCAAAAAAAGCAATAAGATTTATTTACGGCAGCAAGAGAAACTAAATGAAGCGTTTTCAGTGTTCTCCAAAAAAGAACCATTTAAATACACTTATAAAAACACATCAAACAACTTATCACAAGTAAAGAGATTTCAGTCTTCACATTCACACCTAATGCACAGGCATATCGACCTAATTTGCTCCAAAGCACCAGCTTACCGCATATAAAAATGCCTAATAAGACCAATTCTTGAGCATACATGCGCTGTTTGGTCACCCTATCATGTGCGTGATGTAAAAAAACCTGAGTCTCTTCAAAGAAAAGCAATAAGATTTATTTACAGCAGCAAGAGAAACTAAATGAAGCGTTTTCACTGTTCTGCGATTGAAGTGAGAAATGGCAAATTTAATTTCAAGAAAATCGTCATGAAACTTACGACCAAAAAAGAACCATTTAAATACACTTATAAAAAGAGATCAAACAACTTATCACAAGTAAAGAGATTTAAGTATCGGGGAATAACATTCACACCTAATCCACAGGCATATCGACCTAATTTGCTCAAAAGCACAAGCTTACCGCATATAAAAATGCCTAATAAGACCAATTCTTGATCATACATGCGCTGTTTGGTCACCCTATCATGTGCGTGATGTAAAAAAACCTGAGTCTCTTCAAAGAAAAGCAATAAGATTTATTTACGGCAGCAAGAGAAACTAAATGAAGCGTTTTCAGTGTTCTGCGATTTAAGTGATAAATGGCAAATTTAATTTCAAGAATATCGTTGTCATGACACTTACGACCAAAAAAGAACCATTTAAATACACTTATAAAAACAGATCAAACAACTTATCACAAGTAAAGAGATTTCAGTCTTCACATTCACACCTAATGCACAGGCATATCGACCTAATTTGCTCCAAAGCACAAGCTTACGGCATATAAATATGCCTAATAAGACCAATTCTTGAGCATACATGCACTGTTTGGTCACCCTATCATGTGCGTGATGTAAAAAAAACCTGAGTCTCTTCAAAGAAAAGCAATAAGATTTATTTACGGCAGGAAGAGAAACTAAATGAAGCGTTTTCAGTGTTCTGCGATTCAAGTGAGAAATGGCAAATTTGATTTCAAGAAAATCGTTGTCATGACACTTACGACCAAAAAAACCATTTAAATACACTTATAAAAACAGATCAAACAACTTATCACAAGTAAAGAGATTTCAGTATCTGGGAATAACATTAACACCTAATCCACAGGCATATCGACTTAATTTGCTCAAAAGCACAAGCTTACCGCATATAAAAATGCCTAATAAGACCAATTCTTGATCATACATGCGCTGTTTGGTCACCCTATCATGTGCGTGATGTAAAAAAACCTGAGTTTCTTCAAAGAAAAGCAATAAGATTTATTTACGGCAGCAAGAGAAACTAAATGAAGCGTTTTCAGTGTTCTGCGATTGAAGTGATAAATGGCAAATTTAATTTCAAGAAAATCGTTGTCATGACACTTACGACCAAAAAAGAAACATTTAAATACACTTATAAAAACAGATCAAACAACTTATCACAAGTAAAGAGATTTCAGTATCTGGGAGTAACATTCACATCTAATGCACAGGCATATGACCTAATTTGCTCCAAAGCACAAGCTTACCGCAATAAAAATGCCTAATAAGACCAATTCTTGATCATACATGCGCTGTTTGGTCACCCTATCATGTGCGTGATGTAAAAAAACCTGAGTCTCTTCAAAGAAAAGCAATAAGATTTATTTACGGCAGCAAGAGAAACTAAATGAAGCGTTTTCAGTGTTCTGCGATTGAAGTGATAAGTGGCAAATTTTATTTATTTATTTATACAGAATACCCCTAAAGGCCCTCGAGAGGGTATTACATAGGGGGGGGGCACAGGCAATTGAACAGAATAAAAAAAAAAAACCACAAATATAAAACAAACAACAAAAGCACAAATAAGACACACTGGATGAAATAAGTAAGCAAAACAATCAATCAAAAGCACAAATAAGACACTTTGCATGACATATAAGTAAACAAAAGAATCAAAAGAATGGCAGCGCGGCAAAGAACGAAGATTACTGCATTATTAAAATTATACAAACAGAACACTAATACAATGAATCTTTTTAGTAACAAACCCTGCAAAAAAGGAAGCCATGAACAAATAAAATAACAATGTATGCGAAGAGTTAAGCAGTAGTTATTGAAGATATAAGTTTAAAATATTTATCAGGATCAGTGGTGGTTGCGATATGTGAAGGCAGAGTGTTCCAGTCAGATATTGTGCGTGGTAAGAATGAATGCGCATAGATAAATGTCCTGCACGTGAAACGTCTAACTTTAAAGGGATGATCGCGGCGGTCAAAAATCGAAGTAGGCAAAGAAAAAAAGTCGTTATGAAGTGATGGATGATGATAAAGTTTATGAAAAAGTGACAGTCGTGCAATTTTACGGCGGAGACATAAATCCTGGAGACCTGCGCGTTTCTTTAAGGCTGTGACGCTGGTGTTACGTGAATAATCGGAGTAAATAAAACGAACGGCGCGGTTCTGCAATGATTCAATGTTATTTATTAGGTAAGATTGGTAAGGGTCCCAAATAGCCGAGGCATATTCAATTTTAGGTCGAATTAGAGTGGTATAGGCATGAGCACGCAGGTGAGGAGGAGCATGCTTTAGGTTATGTTTTAAGAGACCAAATGACCGATTAGCAGATGCAAGCATAAGGTTAATATGGTGGTTCCATGCTAAGTCTGAATGAAGGTGAAGTCCTAAGTACTTATACGTGGTGACTAGCTCGAGTGAGCTATTATTTAAGGAGTATGCTGTTTGAATTCGAGACATTCGGTTAGTAAAAGACATCAATTTAGTTTTTGAATGATTAAGTTGCATAAGCCAGGTTGAGCACCATGCTGTTACTGAATCCAGGTCAGATTGAAGGGATTGGCAATCGGTGTTAGAATAAATTTTGCGATAAATTACACAATCATCAGCAAAAAGTCTGATATGGGAAGAAATGGAATCCGGTAAATCGTTGATAAATATTAGGAAAAGTAAGGGGCCAAGCACACTTCCTTGTGGGACGCCAGAGTGTACTTGGCTGAAAGACGAATTGTGGTTATTGACAGTTGTAAATTGAGACCTGGAAAACAGAAAATCTTTAACCCATGCAATGACAAGAGGGTTAATATTAAGCAGTGCTAGTTTCATTAATAACCGGTTGTGAGGTACTCTGTCGAAAGCTTTAGAAAAATCAAGAAATATGGAGTCTACTTGAATGCCAGCATCAATCGATGAATGTATGTCTTGAATGAATCCGGCAAGTTGCGTTTCGCAAGAGTAGCCTTTACGGAACCCATGTTGATATTTAAAGATAATGTTATGTTCTTCAAGATAGTTAATTACCTGCGAGTGAATTACGTGTTCAAGAAGTTTGCAAACAGTGCTAGTTAATGAAATGGGTCGGTAATTTAGTGGTGAGGAACGATCGCCAGACTTGAAAATTGGCACAACTTTAGCTAGGCGCCAGTCCAGCGGAATCACGCCTGATGATAGAGATTGTGAAAAAATAGCGGACAAGATGCGATGAATACCATCAGATGAATTTTTGAGTATTTTGTTATTAAAGCCAAGGTGATCTGATGCTGATGTTGTTTTAAGCTTCCCTAGTAAGGATAAGATACCGGTCTCACTGATAAATATTTCGGACATTGATGTATTAGAAGTGCTGACAGAAACAGGAGGTAGAGGGAGATCTTCACGGGTAAAAACGGATGTGAATGCGTTATTGAAAAGTTCGGCGCATTCGGCCACTGGAACACTGCTGCCTTCCGCGTTAGTAAGAGTAATGTCAGGATGATTAGCGGGGTTTATTATCTGCCAGAACTTCCGTGGATTGTTTGTTAGCATTGCCGGTAGATCGTGTGTGAAGAAGTGCCTACGTGCAGATATCAACTCAGACTGATATTCCTTATCACATAATTTGTACCGTTGCCAAGATTCGGAGTGTCTGTTCTTGTCGGCTTGTCTGTAAAGGCGCTTTTTCTTGTTATTAAGGCGACGTAGATGCCTATTAAACCAAGGTGCTGTGTTAGTGCAGGGGATACTGATGACGGGTATGAATCTGTCAATGAGAGTAGCAAGTTTCACGCTGAACAGGTTCCAGTTCGTTTCCACGGAGCGTGACGAAAAATCGTGAAGAAAATGATCAGCGAAGACTGACAACTGCGCGTTTATTTCGCCGAAGTTTGCTCGGTTGTAGCACCTTATTTGTTTAGTACGAGTTACCTTTTTATGGGGCACAAAATTCAGGTTACCCGTGATTATGGAATGGTCGGAAAGGCCTTCTAAGAGCGCAATGTTGGAGCAAAGGTAAGGATCACTTGTCAAGATAAGACCGAGAATATTGGCTGTAGTGGCGGAACGACGCGTAGGTTCAGAAATAAGTTGTTGCAAAGAGAAATCGAGACAGGACTGAAGGAAAGCCTGAGCTTCGGGATCATTGGCAGGAGCTGTTAAAGACGACCAGTTAATAGCCGGAAAGTTAAAGTCACCAAGTAAAAGTAAGCTTGAATTCGGAAAACGACAAGTAAGATCGCTTAGTAAATTAGAAAACTGACTTGCGAATGAAGAATTCATGTCCGGAGGGCGGTAAATGACGCCAATAATGGCGACCGTGGGACCACAACTCAACCGAACCCATACCGATTCTATGTACGACGTGACCTCGATAGGCACAGCAGTGAGCACTTTACTGACAGCCAGAAGGACACCGCCACCTCTACGGCCCGTGCGGTCACAACGAAATATGTTGAATTCGGAGTCACAGGCGAAAATGACATCATCAGGAACCATGTCATTTAACCAAGTCTCGGTAAGCGCGATGACCGAGGAGCAGCATGAATCAATTAAAGAAGAAAGAGCTACGTTTTTAGAAAGAACACTCCTTATGTTAGTGTACAGAAAACTGACATCGTAATTGGAGCAACGCTGCGCGTTTGGCCGCCCGGGTGGTTTGCCAGCCACTTTACGAGAACTGGAAGGGATGCGTCAGGCAAGGGACACGCGCACTGCGCTACTGGTTTGATCATCCCAGAAATACGAGACACCATTGATAAGCAGTTTATCAAAAGACAAACGGACCTTGTCACCTTCTTTTTTTACTGATTTCGCATACTTCCACAGTTGGCTGCGTTTCTCACGAACCGTTTTCGAGTAATCTCGCGAAATGCTGAAATCGGTATTTTTGAGTTTATAGCCCTTACTCATAAGCGTTTCGACTTCTTTTTCGTTGAACAGCTTTGCAATAATGGGTCTCTTTTTTTCCTGAGAAAAACGGCCTATGCGGTGAGCACGGGCTAAGGAAGACAACGTGATACCAAGTTTGCTAGAACAGAATTCGTTCACAAGACGCTCAGAGTCTTCCCAAGTTTCAGACTCATCAGTGTCCTGAACACCATAAAAAAGAATGTTAGACCGGCGGGAACGATTTTCCAGGTCGTCAAGTTTTACTTGAATGTTGGATACATCGTGTGTACAACTCGTGGCAGATACTGTGGTAGGCACTGACTGTTTTTTAAGTTCCAGTTCCTGCACACGGGTAGCTAAAGACAGTAAGTCACTTTGAAGAACTGGAATAGACTCGATTTTAAGTTCAAGTTCATGCACACGATCGTTTAAAGTCTTCATTTCATTTTGCAAGCCAATATGAATTGTAAGAATCTTGTTAACACTTTCGAGGATATTCGTGTGGTTCATCTCAAGCCTTTGAACAGTTTCATATACCAGTTCGAGCTTTTCCTCTTGGCCCTTCGTCATAGGGCCTGGGTTTGTTTCAACGTCCCCACCCAGGACCAAAATGCGCCAAATGTACACTGCCGCCGAGCGGAAACGTTTCAGAATATGGGGTGGCCACGACACTGCTACAAGACAGACATCATCATCACGGTAACAAGAACACTCGTAATAACCAACCTGGAACAGCAGGAACGGTGAGTGGCGAGGCATTTCGTGAGCAGTGCCGTGGCCCAAGGGGGCGGTGAAATCCGAGTGCTTTATGTAGGTGTCCTCGTCAGCTGATAATGTAGCATGTTGCCAGGCCCGACCGTGGAAAGTGTCCAAAATCGGCAGGGGTGCGCACAGATGATCAGATGAGCAGCCGCGGCCGTCCAGAAACCAGCTAGCGCCGCAAGATTGCGGAACCGGTCGGCAAGTCGGTGAAACAGGCAGGTGATAGCCGGTGAGCACCAGCACCTGGAACAGCAGGAACGGTGAGTGGCGAGGCATTTCGTGAGCAGTGCCGTGGCCCAAGGGGGCGGTGAAATCCGAGTGCTTTATGTAGGTGTCCTCGTCAGCTGATAATGTAGCATGTTGCCAGGCCCGACCGTGGAAAGTGTCCAAAATCGGCAGGGGTGCGCACAGATGATCAGATGAGCAGCCGCGGCCGTCCAGAAACCAGCTAGCGCCGCAAGATTGCGGAACCGGTCGGCAAGTCGGTGAAACAGGCAGGTGATAGCCGGTGAGCACCAGCACCTGGAACAGCAGGAACGGTGAGTGGCGAGGCATTTCGTGAGCAGTGCCGTGGCCCCGTGGCTTGAATTTAAGTTCAAGAATATTGTTGTCATGACACTTACGACCAAAAAAGAACCATTTTAATACACTTATAAAAACAGATCAAACAACTTATCACAAGTAAAGAGATTTCAGTCTTCACATTCACACCTAATGCACAGGCATATCGACCTAATTTGCTCCAAAGCACAAGCTTACCGCATATAAATATGCCTAATAAGACCAATTCTTGAGCATACATGCACTGTTTGGTCACCCTATCATGTGCGTGATGTAAAAAAAACCTGAGTCTCTTCAAAGAAAAGCAATAAGATTTATTTACGGCAGGAAGAGAAACTAAATGAAGCGTTTTCAGTGTTCTGCGATTCAAGTGAGAAATGGCAAATTTAATTTCAAGAAAATCGTTGTCATGACACTTACGACCAAAAAAACCATTTAAATACACTTATAAAAACAGCTCAAACAACTTATCACAAGTAAAAAGATTTCAGTCTTTGGGAGTAACATTCACACCTAATGCACAGGCATATCGACCTAATTTGCTCCAAAGCACAAGCAAACCGCATATAAAAATGCCTAATAAGATCAATTCTAGAGCATACATACCCTGTTTGGTCACCCTATCCTGTGAGTGATGTAAAAAAAACCTGAGTCTCTTCAAAAAAAGCAATAAGATTTATTTACGGCAGCAAGAGAAACTAAATGAAGCGTTTTCAGTGTTCTGCGATTCAAGTGAGAAATGGCAAATTTAATTTCAAGAAAATCGTTGTCATGACACTTACGACCAAAAACGAACCATTTAAATACACTTATAAAAACAGATCAAACAACTTATCACAAGTAAAGAGATTTCAGTATCTGGGAATAACATTAACACCTAATCCACAGGCATATCGACTTAATTTGCTCAAAAGCATAAGCTTACCGCATATAAAAATGCCTAATAAGACCAATTCTTGATCATACATGCGCTGTTTGGTCACCCTATCATGTGCGTGATGTAAAAAAACCTGAGTCTCTTCAAAGAAAAGCAATAAGATTTATTTCCGGCAGCAAGAGAAACTAAATGAAGCGTTTTCAGTGTTCTGCGATTGAAGTGATAAATGGCAAATTTAATTTCAAGAAAATCGTTGTCATGACACTTACGACCAAAAAAGAACCATTTAAATACACTTATAAAAACAGATCAAACAACTTATCACAAGAGATTTCAGTATCTGGGAGTAACATTCACATCTAATGCACAGGCATATGACCTAATTTGCTCCAAAGCACAAGCTTACCGCATATAAAAATGCCTAATAAGACCAATTCTTGATCATACATGCGCTGTTTGGTCACCCTATCATGTGCGTGATGTAAAAAAACCTGAGTCTCTTCAAATAAAAGCAATAAGATTTATTTACGGCAGCAAGAGAAACTAAATGAAGCGTTTTCAGTGTTCTGCGATTGAAGTGATAAATGGCGAATTTAATTTCAAGAAAATCGGTGTCATGACACTTACGACCAAAAAAGAACCGTTTAAATACACTTATAAAAACAGATCAAACAACTTATCACAAGTAAAGAGATTTCAGTATCCGGGAGTAACATTCACACCTAATCCACAGGCATATCGACCTAATTTGCTCCAAAGCACAAGCTTACCGCATATAAAAATGCCTAATAAGATCAATTCTTGAGCATGCATGCGCTGTTTGGTCACCCTTTCATGTGCGTGATGTTAAAAAACCTGTGTCTCTTCAAAGAAAAGCAATAAGATTTATTTACGGCAGCAAGAGAAACTAAACGAAGCGTTTTCAGTGTTTTGCGATCGAAGTGAGAAATGGCAAATTTAATTTCAAGAAAGCCGTTGTCATGACACTTACGACCAAAAAAGTACCATTTAAATACACTTATAAAAACACATCAAACAACTTATCACAAGTAAAGAGATTTCAGTCTTCACATTCACACCTAATGCACAGGCATATCGACCTAATTTGCTCTAAAGCACCAGCTTACCGCATATAAAAATGCCTAATAAGACCAATTCTTGAGCATACATGCGCTGTTTGGTCACCCTATCATGTGCGTGATGTAAAAAACCTGAGTCTCTTCAAAGAAAAGCAATAAGATTTATTTACAGCAAGAGAGAAACTAAATGAAGCGTTTTCACTGTTCTGCGATTGAAGAGAGAAATGGCAAATTTAATTTCAAGAAAATCGTCATGAAACTTACGACCAAAAAAGAACCATTTAAATACACTTATAAAAAGAGATAAAACAACTTATCACAAGTAAAGAGATTTAAGTATCGGGGAATAACATTCACACCTAATCCACAGGCATATCGACCTAATTTGCTCAAAAGCACAAGCTTACCGCATATAAAAATGCCTAATAAGACCAATTCTTGATCATACATGCGCTGTTTGGTCACCCTATCATGTGCGTGATGTAAAAAAACCTGAGTCTCTTCAAAGAAAAGCAATAAGATTTATTTACGGCAGCAAGAGAAACTAAATGAAGCGTTTTCAGTGTTCTGCGATTGAAGTGATAAATGGCAAATTTAATTTCAAGAATATCGTTGTCATGACACTTACGACCAAAAAAGAACCATTTAAATACACTTATAAAAACAGATCAAACAACTTATCACAAGTAAAGAGATTTCAGTCTTTGGGAGTAACATTCACACCTAATGCACAGGCATATCAACCTAATTTGCTCCAAAGCACAAGCAAACCGCATATAAAAATGCCTAATAAGATCAATTCTAGACCATACATACCCTGTTTGGTCACCCTATCATGTGAGTGATGTAAAAAAAACCTGAGTCTCTTCAAAAAAAGCAATAAGATTTATTTACGGCAGCAAGAGAAACTAAATGAAGCGTTTTCAGTGTTCTCCAAAAAAGAACCATTTAAATACACTTATAAAAACACATCAAACAACTTATCACAAGTAAAGAGATTTCAGTCTTCACATTCACACCTAATGCACAGGCATATCGACCTAATTTGCTCCAAAGCACCAGCTTACCGCATATAAAAATGCCTAATAAGACCAATTCTTGAGCATACATGCGCTGTTTGGTCACCCTATCATGTGCGTGATGTAAAAAAACCTGAGTCTCTTCAAAGAAAAGCAATAAGATTTATTTACAGCAGCAAGAGAAACTAAATGAAGCGTTTTCACTGTTCTGCGATTGAAGTGAGAAATGGCAAATTTAATTTCAAGAAAATCGTCATGAAACTTACGACCAAAAAAGAACCATTTAAATACACTTATAAAAAGAGATCAAACAACTTATCACAAGTAAAGAGATTTAAGTATCGGGGAATAACATTCACACCTAATCCACAGGCATATCGACCTAATTTGCTCAAAAGCACAAGCTTACCGCATATAAAAATGCCTAATAAGACCAATTCTTGATCATACATGCGCTGTTTGGTCACCCTATCATGTGCGTGATGTAAAAAAACCTGAGTCTCTTCAAAGAAAAGCAATAAGATTTATTTACGGCAGCAAGAGAAACTAAATGAAGCGTTTTCAGTGTTCTGCGATTTAAGTGATAAATGGCAAATTTAATTTCAAGAATATCGTTGTCATGACACTTACGACCAAAAAAGAACCATTTAAATAGACTTATAAAAACAGATCAAACAACTTATCACAAGTAAAGAGATTTCAGTCTTCACATTCACACCTAATGCACAGGCATATCGACCTAATTTGCTCCAAAGCACAAGCTTACGGCATATAAATATGCCTAATAAGACCAATTCTTGAGCATACATGCACTGTTTGGTCACCCTATCATGTGCGTGATGTAAAAAAAACCTGAGTCTCTTCAAAGAAAAGCAATAAGATTTATTTACGGCAGGAAGAGAAACTAAATGAAGCGTTTTCAGTGTTCTGCGATTCAAGTGAGAAATGGCAAATTTGATTTCAAGAAAATCGTTGTCATGACACTTACGACCAAAAAAACCATTTAAATACACTTATAAAAACAGATCAAACAACTTATCACAAGTAAAGAGATTTCAGTATCTGGGAATAACATTAACACCTAATCCACAGGCATATCGACTTAATTTGCTCAAAAGCACAAGCTTACCGCATATAAAAATGCCTAATAAGACCAATTCTTGATCATACATGCGCTGTTTGGTCACCCTATCATGTGCGTGATGTAAAAAAACCTGAGTCTCTTCAAAGAAAAGCAATAAGATTTATTTACGGCAGCAAGAGAAACTAAATGAAGCGTTTTCAGTGTTCTGCGATTGAAGTGATAAATGGCAAATTTAATTTCAAGAAAATCGTTGTCATGACACTTACGACCAAAAAAGAAACATTTAAATACACTTATAAAAACAGATCAAACAACTTATCACAAGTAAAGAGATTTCAGTATCTGGGAGTAACATTCACATCTAATGCACAGGCATATGACCTAATTTGCTCCAAAGCACAAGCTTACCGCAATAAAAATGCCTAATAAGACCAATTCTTGATCATACATGCGCTGTTTGGTCACCCTATCATGTGCGTGATGTAAAAAAACCTGAGTCTCTTCAAAGAAAAGCAATAAGATTTATTTACGGCAGCAAGAGAAACTAAATGAAGCGTTTTCAGTGTTCTGCGATTGAAGTGATAAGTGGCAAATTTAAGTTCAAGAATATCGTTGTCATGACACTTACGACCAAAAAAGAACCATTTTAATACACTTATAAAAACAGATCAAACAACTTATCACAAGTAAAGAGATTTCAGTCTTCACATTCACACCTAATGCACAGGCATATCGACCTAATTTGCTCCAAAGCACAAGCTTACCGCATATAAATATGCCTAATAAGACCAATTCTTGAGCATACATGCACTGTTTGGTCACCCTATCATGTGCGTGATGTAAAAAAAACCTGAGTCTCTTCAAAGAAAAGCAATAAGATTTATTTACGGCAGGAAGAGAAACTAAATGAAGAGTTTTCAGTGTTCTGCGATTCAAGTGAGAAATGGCAAATTTAATTTCAAGAAAATCGTTGTCATGACACTTACGACCAAAAAAACCATTTAAATACACTTATAAAAACAGCTCAAACAACTTATCACAAGTAAAGAGATTTCAGTCTTTGGGAGTAACATTCACACCTAATGCACAGGCATATCGACCTAATTTGCTCCAAAGCACAAGCAAACCGCATATAAAAATGCCTAATAAGATCAATTCTAGAGCATACATACCCTGTTTGGTCACCCTATCATGTGAGTGATGTAAAAAAAACCTGAGTCTCTTCAAAAAAAGCAATAAGATTTATTTACGGCAGCAAGAGAAACTAAATGAAGCGTTTTCAGTGTTCTGCGATTCAAGTGAGAAATGGCAAATTTAATTTCAAGAAAATCGTTGTCATGACACTTACGACCAAAAACGAACCATTTAAATACACTTATAAAAACAGATCAAACAACTTATCACAAGTAAAGAGATTTCAGTATCTGGGAATAACATTAACACCTAATCCACAGGCATATCGACTTAATTTGCTCAAAAGCATAAGCTTACCGCATATAAAAATGCCTAATAAGACCAATTCTTGATCATACATGCGCTGTTTGGTCACCCTATCATGTGCGTGATGTAAAAAAACCTGAGTCTCTTCAAAGAAAAGCAATAAGATTTATTTACGGCAGCAAGAGAAACTAAATGAAGCGTTTTCAGTGTTCTGCGATTGAAGTGATAAATGGCAAATTTAATTTCAAGAAAATCGTTGTCATGACACTTACGACCAAAAAAGAACCATTTAAATACACTTATAAAAACAGATCAAACAACTTATCACAAGAGATTTCAGTATCTGGGAGTAACATTCACATCTAATGCACAGGCATATGACCTAATTTGCTCCAAAGCACAAGCTTACCGCATATAAAAATGCCTAATAAGACCAATTCTTGATCATACATGCGCTGTTTGGTCACCCTATCATGTGCGTGATGTAAAAAAACCTGAGTCTCTTCAAATAAAAGCAATAAGATTTATTTACGGCAGCAAGAGAAACTAAATGAAGCGTTTTCAGTGTTCTGCGATTGAAGTGATAAATGGCGAATTTAATTTCAAGAAAATCGGTGTCATGACACTTACGACCAAAAAAGAACCGTTTAAATACACTTATAAAAACAGATCAAACAACTTATCACAAGTAAAGAGATTTCAGTATCCGGGAGTAACATTCACACCTAATCCACAGGCATATCGACCTAATTTGCTCCAAAGCACAAGCTTACCGCATATAAAAATGCCTAATAAGATCAATTCTTGAGCATGCATGCGCTGTTTGGTCACCCTTTCATGTGCGTGATGTTAAAAAACCTGTGTCTCTTCAAAGAAAAGCAATAAGATTTATTTACGGCAGCAAGAGAAACTAAACGAAGCGTTTTCAGTGTTTTGCGATCGAAGTGAGAAATGGCAAATTTAATTTCAAGAAAGCCGTTGTCATGACACTTACGACCAAAAAAGTACCATTTAAATACACTTATAAAAACACATCAAACAACTTATCACAAGTAAAGAGATTTCAGTCTTCACATTCACACCTAATGCACAGGCATATCGATCTAATTTGCTCTAAAGCACCAGCTTACCCCATATAAAAATGCCTAATAAGACCAATTCTTGAGCATACATGCGCTGTTTGGTCACCCTATCATGTGCGTGATGTAAAAAACCTGAGTCTCTTCAAAGAAAAGCAATAAGATTTATTTACAGCAAGAGAGAAACTAAATGAAGCGTTTTCACTGTTCTGCGATTGAAGTGAGAAATGGCAAATTTAATTTCAAGAAAATCGTCATGAAACTTACGACCAAAAAAGAACAATTTAAATACACTTATAAAAAGAGATCAAACAACTTATCACAAGTAAAGAGATTTAAGTATCGGGGAATAACATTCACACCTAATCCACAGGCATATCGACCTAATTTGCTCAAAAGCACAAGCTTACCGCATATAAAAATGCCTAATAAGACCAATTCTTGATCATACATGCGCTGTTTGGTCACCCTATCATGTGCGTGATGTAAAAAAACCTGAGTCTCTTCAAAGAAAAGCAATAAGATTTATTTACGGCAGCAAGAGAAACTAAATGAAGCGTTTTCAGTGTTCTGCGATTTAAGTGATAAATGGCAAATTTAATTTCAAGAATATCGTTGTCATGACACTTACGACCAAAAAAGAACCATTTAAATACACTTATAAAAACAGATCAAACAACTTATCACAAGTAAAGAGATTTCAGTCTTCACATTCACACCTAATGCACAGGCATATCGACCTAATTTGCTCCAAAGCACAAGCTTACGGCATATAAATATGCCTAATAAGACCAATTCTTGAGCATACATGCACTGTTTGGTCACCCTATCATGTGCGTGATGTAAAAAAAACCTGAGTCTCTTCAAAGAAAAGCAATAAGATTTATTTACGGCAGGAAGAGAAACTAAATGAAGCGTTTTCAGTGTTCTGCGATTCAAGTGAGAAATGGCAAATTTGATTTCAAGAAAATCGTTGTCATGACACTTACGACCAAAAAAGAACCATTTAAATACACTTATAAAAACAGATCAAACAACTTATCACAAGAGATTTCAGTATCTGGGAGTAACATTCACATCTAATGCACAGGCATATGACCTAATTTGCTCCAAAGCACAAGCTTACCGCATATAAAAATGCCTAATAAGACCAATTCTTGATCATACATGCGCTGTTTGGTCACCCTATCATGTGCGTGATGTAAAAAAACCTGAGTCTCTTCAAAGAAAAGCAATAAGATTTATTTACGGCAGCAAGAGAAACTAAATGAAGCGTTTTCAGTGTTCTGCGATTGAAGTGATAAATGGCGAATTTAATTTCAAGAAAATCGGTGTCATGACACTTACGACCAAAAAAGAACCGTTTAAATACACTTATAAAAACAGATCAAACAACTTATCACAAGTAAAGAGATTTCAGTATCCGGGAGTAACATTCACACCTAATCCACAGGCATATCGACCTAATTTGCTCCAAAGCACAAGCTTACCGCATATAAAAATGCCTAATAAGATCAATTCTTGAGCATGCATGCGCTGTTTGGTCACCCTTTCATGTGCGTGATGTTAAAAAACCTGTGTCTCTTCAAAGAAAAGCAATAAGATTTATTTACGGCAGCAAGAGAAACTAAACGAAGCGTTTTCAGTGTTTTGCGATCGAAGTGAGAAATGCAAATTTAATTTCAAGAAAGCCGTTGTCATGACACTTACGACCAAAAAAGAACCATTTAAATACACTTATAAAAACACATCAAACAACTTATCACAAGTAAAGAGATTTCAGTCTTCACATTCACACCTAATGCACAGGCATATCGACCTAATTTGCTCTAAAGCACCAGCTTACCGCATATAAAAATGCCTAATAAGACCAATTCTTGAGCATACATGCGCTGTTTGGTCACCCTATCATGTGCGTGATGTAAAAAACCTGAGTCTCTTCAAAGAAAAGCAATAAGATTTATTTACAGCAAGAGAGAAACTAAATGAAGCGTTTTCACTGTTCTGCGATTGAAGTGAGAAATGGCAAATTTAATTTCAAGAAAATCGTCATGAAACTTACGACCAAAAAAGAACCATTTAAATACACTTATAAAAAGAGATAAAACAACTTATCACAAGTAAAGAGATTTAAGTATCTGGGAATAACATTCACACCTAATCCACAGGCATATCGACCTAATTTGCTCAAAAGCACATCGCTGTTCGCTGTTTGGTCACCCTTTCATGTGCGTGATGTTAAAAAACCTGTGTCTCTTCAAAGAAAAGCAATAAGATTTATTTACGGCAGCAAGAGAAACTAAACGAAGCGTTTTCAGTGTTTTGCGATCGAAGTGAGAAATGGCAAATTTAATTTCAAGAAAGCCGTTGTCATGACACTTACGACCAAAAAAGTACCATTTAAATACACTTATAAAAACACATCAAACAACTTATCACAAGTAAAGAGATTTCAGTCTTCACATTCACACCTAATGCACAGGCATATCGACCTAATTTGCTCTAAAGCACCAGCTTACCCCATATAAAAATGCCTAATAAGACCAATTCTTGAGCATACATGCGCTGTTTGGTCACCCTATCATGTGCGTGATGTAAAAAACCTGAGTCTCTTCAAAGAAAAGCAATAAGATTTATTTACAGCAAGAGAGAAACTAAATGAAGCGTTTTCACTGTTCTGCGATTGAAGTGAGAAATGGCAAATTTAATTTCAAGAAAATCGTCATGAAACTTACGACCAAAAAAGAACCATTTAAATACACTTATAAAAAGAGATCAAACAACTTATCACAAGTAAAGAGATTTAAGTATCGGGGAATAACATTCACACCTAATCCACAGGCATATCGACCTAATTTGCTCAAAAGCACAAGCTTACCGCATATAAAAATGCCTAATAAGACCAATTCTTGATCATACATGCGCTGTTTGGTCACCCTATCATGTGCGTGATGTAAAAAAACCTGAGTCTCTTCAAAGAAAAGCAATAAGATTTATTTACGGCAGCAAGAGAAACTAAATGAAGCGTTTTCAGTGTTCTGCGATTTAAGTGATAAATGGCAAATTTAATTTCAAGAATATCGTTGTCATGACACTTACGACCAAAAAAGAACCATTTAAATACACTTATAAAAACAGATCAAACAACTTATCACAAGTAAAGAGATTTCAGTCTTCACATTCACACCTAATGCACAGGCATATCGACCTAATTTGCTCCAAAGCACAAGCTTACGGCATATAAATATGCCTAATAAGACCAATTCTTGAGCATACATGCACTGTTTGGTCACCCTATCATGTGCGTGATGTAAAAAAAACCTGAGTCTCTTCAAAGAAAAGCAATAAGATTTATTTACGGCAGGAAGAGAAACTAAATGAAGCGTTTTCAGTGTTCTGCGATTCAAGTGAGAAATGGCAAATTTGATTTCAAGAAAATCGTTGTCATGACACTTACGACCAAAAAAGAACCATTTAAATACACTTATAAAAACAGATCAAACAACTTATCACAAGAGATTTCAGTATCTGGGAGTAACATTCACATCTAATGCACAGGCATATGACCTAATTTGCTCCAAAGCACAAGCTTACCGCATATAAAAATGCCTAATAAGACCAATTCTTGATCATACATGCGCTGTTTGGTCACCCTATCATGTGCGTGATGTAAAAAAACCTGAGTCTCTTCAAAGAAAAGCAATAAGATTTATTTACGGCAGCAAGAGAAACTAAATGAAGCGTTTTCAGTGTTCTGCGATTGAAGTGATAAATGGCGAATTTAATTTCAAGAAAATCGTCATGAAACTTACGACCAAAAAAGAACCATTTAAATACACTTATAAAAAGAGATAAAACAACTTATCACAAGTAAAGAGATTTAAGTATCTGGGAATAACATTCACACCTAATCCACAGGCATATCGACCTAATTTGCTCCAAAGCACAAGCGCACCGCATATAAAAATGCCTAATAAGACCAATTCTTGATCATACATGCGCTGTTTGGTCACCCTATCATGTGCGTGATGTAAAAAAACCTGAGTCTCTTCAAATAAAAGCAATAAGATTTATTTACGGCAGCAAGAGAAACTAAATGAAGCGTTTTCAGTGTTCTGCGATTGAAGTGATAAATGGCGAATTTAATTTCAAGAAAATCGGTGTCATGACACTTACGACCAAAAAAGAACCGTTTAAATACACTTATAAAAACAGATCAAACAACTTATCACAAGTAAAGAGATTTCAGTATCCGGGAGTAACATTCACACCTAATCCACAGGCATATCGACCTAATTTGCTCCAAAGCACAAGCTTACCGCATATAAAAATGCCTAATAAGATCAATTCTTGAGCATGCATGCGCTGTTTGGTCACCCTTTCATGTGCGTGATGTTAAAAAACCTGTGTCTCTTCAAAGAAAAGCAATAAGATTTATTTACGGCAGCAAGAGAAACTAAACGAAGCGTTTTCAGTGTTTTGCGATCGAAGTGAGAAATGGCAAATTTAATTTCAAGAAAGCCGTTGTCATGACACTTACGACCAAAAAAGTACCATTTAAATACACTTATAAAAACACATCAAACAACTTATCACAAGTAAAGAGATTTCAGTCTTCACATTCACACCTAATCCACAGGCATATCGACCTAATTTGCTCAAAAGCACATCGCTGTTCGCTGTTTGGTCACCCTTTCATGTGCGTGATGTTAAAAAACCTGTGTCTCTTCAAAGAAAAGCAATAAGATTTATTTACGGCAGCAAGAGAAACTAAACGAAGCGTTTTCAGTGTTTTGCGATCGAAGTGAGAAATGGCAAATTTAATTTCAAGAAAGCCGTTGTCATGACACTTACGACCAAAAAAGTACCATTTAAATACACTTATAAAAACACATCAAACAACTTATCACAAGTAAAGAGATTTCAGTCTTCACATTCACACCTAATGCACAGGCATATCGACCTAATTTGCTCTAAAGCACCAGCTTACCCCATATAAAAATGCCTAATAAGACCAATTCTTGAGCATACATGCGCTGTTTGGTCACCCTATCATGTGCGTGATGTAAAAAACCTGAGTCTCTTCAAAGAAAAGCAATAAGATTTATTTACAGCAAGAGAGAAACTAAATGAAGCGTTTTCACTGTTCTGCGATTGAAGTGAGAAATGGCAAATTTAATTTCAAGAAAATCGTCATGAAACTTACGACCAAAAAAGAACCATTTAAATACACTTATAAAAAGAGATCAAACAACTTATCACAAGTAAAGAGATTTAAGTATCGGGGAATAACATTCACACCTAATCCACAGGCATATCGACCTAATTTGCTCAAAAGCACAAGCTTACCGCATATAAAAATGCCTAATAAGACCAATTCTTGATCATACATGCGCTGTTTGGTCACCCTATCATGTGCGTGATGTAAAAAAACCTGAGTCTCTTCAAAGAAAAGCAATAAGATTTATTTACGGCAGCAAGAGAAACTAAATGAAGCGTTTTCAGTGTTCTGCGATTTAAGTGATAAATGGCAAATTTAATTTCAAGAATATCGTTGTCATGACACTTACGACCAAAAAAGAACCATTTAAATACACTTATAAAAACAGATCAAACAACTTATCACAAGTAAAGAGATTTCAGTCTTCACATTCACACCTAATGCACAGGCATATCGACCTAATTTGCTCCAAAGCACAAGCTTACGGCATATAAATATGCCTAATAAGACCAATTCTTGAGCATACATGCACTGTTTGGTCACCCTATCATGTGCGTGATGTAAAAAAAACCTGAGTCTCTTCAAAGAAAAGCAATAAGATTTATTTACGGCAGGAAGAGAAACTAAATGAAGCGTTTTCAGTGTTCTGCGATTCAAGTGAGAAATGGCAAATTTGATTTCAAGAAAATCGTTGTCATGACACTTACGACCAAAAAAGAACCATTTAAATACACTTATAAAAACAGATCAAACAACTTATCACAAGAGATTTCAGTATCTGGGAGTAACATTCACATCTAATGCACAGGCATATGACCTAATTTGCTCCAAAGCACAAGCTTACCGCATATAAAAATGCCTAATAAGACCAATTCTTGATCATACATGCGCTGTTTGGTCACCCTATCATGTGCGTGATGTAAAAAAACCTGAGTCTCTTCAAAGAAAAGCAATAAGATTTATTTACGGCAGCAAGAGAAACTAAATGAAGCGTTTTCAGTGTTCTGCGATTGAAGTGATAAATGGCGAATTTAATTTCAAGAAAATCGTCATGAAACTTACGACCAAAAAAGAACCATTTAAATACACTTATAAAAAGAGATAAAACAACTTATCACAAGTAAAGAGATTTAAGTATCTGGGAATAACATTCACACCTAATCCACAGGCATATCGACCTAATTTGCTCCAAAGCACAAGCTTACCGCATATAAAAATGCCTAATAAGACCAATTCTTGATCATACATGCGCTGTTTGGTCACCCTATCATGTGCGTGATGTAAAAAAACCTGAGTCTCTTCAAATAAAAGCAATAAGATTTATTTACGGCAGCAAGAGAAACTAAATGAAGCGTTTTCAGTGTTCTGCGATTGAAGTGATAAATGGCGAATTTAATTTCAAGAAAATCGGTGTCATGACACTTACGACCAAAAAAGAACCGTTTAAATACACTTATAAAAACAGATCAAACAACTTATCACAAGTAAAGAGATTTCAGTATCCGGGAGTAACATTCACACCTAATCCACAGGCATATCGACCTAATTTGCTCCAAAGCACAAGCTTACCGCATATAAAAATGCCTAATAAGATCAATTCTTGAGCATGCATGCGCTGTTTGGTCACCCTTTCATGTGCGTGATGTTAAAAAACCTGTGTCTCTTCAAAGAAAAGCAATAAGATTTATTTACGGCAGCAAGAGAAACTAAACGAAGCGTTTTCAGTGTTTTGCGATCGAAGTGAGAAATGGCAAATTTAATTTCAAGAAAGCCGTTGTCATGACACTTACGACCAAAAAAGTACCATTTAAATACACTTATAAAAACACATCAAACAACTTATCACAAGTAAAGAGATTTCAGTCTTCACATTCACACCTAATGCACAGGCATATCGATCTAATTTGCTCTAAAGCACCAGCTTACCCCATATAAAAATGCCTAATAAGACCAATTCTTGAGCATACATGCGCTGTTTGGTCACCCTATCATGTGCGTGATGTAAAAAACCTGAGTCTCTTCAAAGAAAAGCAATAAGATTTATTTACAGCAAGAGAGAAACTAAATGAAGCGTTTTCACTGTTCTGCGATTGAAGTGAGAAATGGCAAATTTAATTTCAAGAAAATCGTCATGAAACTTACGACCAAAAAAGAACCATTTAAATACACTTATAAAAAGAGATCAAACAACTTATCACAAGTAAAGAGATTTAAGTATCGGGGAATAACATTCACACCTAATCCACAGGCATATCGACCTAATTTGCTCAAAAGCACAAGCTTACCGCATATAAAAATGCCTAATAAGACCAATTCTTGATCATACATGCGCTGTTTGGTCACCCTATCATGTGCGTGATGTAAAAAAACCTGAGTCTCTTCAAAGAAAAGCAATAAGATTTATTTACGGCAGCAAGAGAAACTAAATGAAGCGTTTTCAGTGTTCTGCGATTTAAGTGATAAATGGCAAATTTAATTTCAAGAATATCGTTGTCATGACACTTACGACCAAAAAAGAACCATTTAAATACACTTATAAAAACAGATCAAACAACTTATCACAAGTAAAGAGATTTCAGTCTTCACATTCACACCTAATGCACAGGCATATCGACCTAATTTGCTCCAAAGCACAAGCTTACGGCATATAAATATGCCTAATAAGACCAATTCTTGAGCATACATGCACTGTTTGGTCACCCTATCATGTGCGTGATGTAAAAAAAACCTGAGTCTCTTCAAAGAAAAGCAATAAGATTTATTTACGGCAGGAAGAGAAACTAAATGAAGCGTTTTCAGTGTTCTGCGATTCAAGTGAGAAATGGCAAATTTGATTTCAAGAAAATCGTTGTCATGACACTTACGACCAAAAAAGAACCATTTAAATACACTTATAAAAACAGATCAAACAACTTATCACAAGAGATTTCAGTATCTGGGAGTAACATTCACATCTAATGCACAGGCATATGACCTAATTTGCTCCAAAGCACAAGCTTACCGCATATAAAAATGCCTAATAAGACCAATTCTTGATCATACATGCGCTGTTTGGTCACCCTATCATGTGCGTGATGTAAAAAAACCTGAGTCTCTTCAAAGAAAAGCAATAAGATTTATTTACGGCAGCAAGAGAAACTAAATGAAGCGTTTTCAGTGTTCTGCGATTGAAGTGATAAATGGCAAATTTAATTTCAAGAAAATCGTCATGAAACTTACGACCAAAAAAGAACCATTTAAATACACTTATAAAAAGAGATAAAACAACTTATCACAAGTAAAGAGATTTAAGTATCTGGGAATAACATTCACACCTAATCCACAGGCATATCGACCTAATTTGCTCAAAAGCACAAGCTTACCGCATATAAAAATGCCTAATAAGACCAATTCTTGATCATACATGCGCTGTTTGGTCACCCTATCATGTGCGTGATGTAAAAAAACCTGAGTCTCTTCAAAGAAAAGCAATAAGATTTATTTACGGCAGCAAGAGAAACTAAATGAAGCGTTTTCAGTGTTCTGCGATTGAAGTGATAAATGGCAAATTTAATTTCAAGAATATCGTTGTCATGACACTTACGACCAAAAAGAACCATTTAAATACACTTATAAAAACAGATCAAACAACTTATCACAAGTAAAGAGATTTCAGTCTTCACATTCACACCTAATGCACAGGCATATCGACCTAATTTGCTCCAAAGCACAAGCTTACCGCATATAAATATGCCTAATAAGACCAATTCTTGAGCATACATGCACTGTTTGGTCACCCTATCATGTGCGTGATGTAAAAAAAACCTGAGTCTCTTCAAAGAAAAGCAATAAGATTTATTTACGGCAGGAAGAGAAACTAAATGAAGCGTTTTCAGTGTTCTGCGATTCAAGTGAGAAATGGCAAATTTGATTTCAAGAAAATCGTTGTCATGACACTTACGACCAAAAAAACCATTTAAATACACTTATAAAAACAGATCAAACAACTTATCACAAGTAAAGAGATTTCAGTATCTGGGAATAACATTAACACCTAATCCACAGGCATATCGACTTAATTTGCTCAAAAGCACAAGCTTACCGCATATAAAAATGCCTAATAAGACCAATTCTTGATCATACATGCGCTGTTTGGTCACCCTATCATGTGCGTGATGTAAAAAAACCTGAGTCTCTTCAAAGAAAAGCAATAAGATTTATTTACGGCAGCAAGAGAAACTAAATGAAGCGTTTTCAGTGTTCTGCGATTGAAGTGATAAATGGCAAATTTAATTTCAAGAAAATCGTTGTCATGACACTTACGACCAAAAAAGAAACATTTAAATACACTTATAAAAACAGATCAAACAACTTATCACAAGTAAAGAGATTTCAGTATCTGGGAGTAACATTCACATCTAATGCACAGGCATATGAGCTAATTTGCTCCAAAGCACAAGCTTACCGCAATAAAAATGCCTAATAAGACCAATTCTTGATCATACATGCGCTGTTTGGTCACCCTATCATGTGCGTGATGTAAAAAAACCTGAGTCTCTTCAAAGAAAAGCAATAAGATTTATTTACGGCAGCAAGAGAAACTAAATGAAGCGTTTTCAGTGTTTTGCGATCGAAGTGAGAAATGGCAAATTTAATTTCAAGAAAGCCGTTGTCATGACACTTACGACCAAAAAAGTACCATTTAAATACACTTATAAAAACACATCAAACAACTTATCACAAGTAAAGAGATTTCAGTCTTCACATTCACACCTAATGCACAGGCATATCGACCTAATTTGCTCTAAAGCACCAGCTTACCGCATATAAAAATGCCTAATAAGACCAATTCTTGAGCATACATGCGCTGTTTGGTCACCCTATCATGTGCGTGATGTAAAAAACCTGAGTCTCTTCAAAGAAAAGCAATAAGATTTATTTACAGCAAGAGAGAAACTAAATGAAGCGTTTTCACTGTTCTGCGATTGAAGTGAGAAATGGCAAATTTAATTTCAAGAAAATCGTCATGAAACTTACGACCAAAAAAGAACCATTTAAATACACTTATAAAAAGAGATAAAACAACTTATCACAAGTAAAGAGATTTAAGTATCGGGGAATAACATTCACACCTAATCCACAGGCATATCGACCTAATTTGCTCAAAAGCACAAGCTTACCGCATATAAAAATGCCTAATAAGACCAATTCTTGATCATACATGCGCTGTTTGGTCACCCTATCATGTGCGTGATGTAAAAAAACCTGAGTCTCTTCAAAGAAAAGCAATAAGATTTATTTACGGCAGCAAGAGAAACTAAATGAAGCGTTTTCAGTGTTCTGCGATTGAAGTGATAAATGGCAAATTTAATTTCAAGAATATCGTTGTCATGACACTTACGACCAAAAAAGAACCATTTAAATACACTTATAAAAACAGATCAAACAACTTATCACAAGTAAAGAGATTTCAGTCTTTGGGAGTAACATTCACACCTAATGCACAGGCATATCAACCTAATTTGCTCCAAAGCACAAGCAAACCGCATATAAAAATGCCTAATAAGATCAATTCTAGACCATACATACCCTGTTTGGTCACCCTATCATGTGAGTGATGTAAAAAAAACCTGAGTCTCTTCAAAAAAAAGCAATAAGATTTATTTACGGCAGCAAGAGAAACTAAATGAAGCGTTTTCAGTGTTCTCCAAAAAAGAACCATTTAAATACACTTATAAAAACACATCAAACAACTTATCACAAGTAAAGAGATTTCAGTCTTCACATTCACACCTAATGCACAGGCATATCGACCTAATTTGCTCCAAAGCACCAGCTTACCGCATATAAAAATGCCTAATAAGACCAATTCTTGAGCATACATGCGCTGTTTGGTCACCCTATCATGTGCGTGATGTAAAAAAACCTGAGTCTCTTCAAAGAAAAGCAATAAGATTTATTTACAGCAGCAAGAGAAACTAAATGAAGCGTTTTCACTGTTCTGCGATTGAAGTGAGAAATGGCAAATTTAATTTCAAGAAAATCGTCATGAAACTTACGACCAAAAAAGAACCATTTAAATACACTTATAAAAAGAGATCAAACAACTTATCACAAGTAAAGAGATTTAAGTATCGGGGAATAACATTCACACCTAATCCACAGGCATATCGACCTAATTTGCTCAAAAGCACAAGCTTACCGCATATAAAAATGCCTAATAAGACCAATTCTTGATCATACATGCGCTGTTTGGTCACCCTATCATGTGCGTGATGTAAAAAAACCTGAGTCTCTTCAAAGAAAAGCAATAAGATTTATTTACGGCAGCAAGAGAAACTAAATGAAGCGTTTTCAGTGTTCTGCGATTTAAGTGATAAATGGCAAATTTAATTTCAAGAATATCGTTGTCATGACACTTACGACCAAAAAAGAACCATTTAAATACACTTATAAAAACAGATCAAACAACTTATCACAAGTAAAGAGATTTCAGTCTTCACATTCACACCTAATGCACAGGCATATCGACCTAATTTGCTCCAAAGCACAAGCTTACGGCATATAAATATGCCTAATAAGACCAATTCTTGAGCATACATGCACTGTTTGGTCACCCTATCATGTGCGTGATGTAAAAAAAACCTGAGTCTCTTCAAAGAAAAGCAATAAGATTTATTTACGGCAGGAAGAGAAACTAAATGAAGCGTTTTCAGTGTTCTGCGATTCAAGTGAGAAATGGCAAATTTGATTTCAAGAAAATCGTTGTCATGACACTTACGACCAGAAAAGAACCATTTAAATACACTTATAAAAACAGATCAAACAACTTATCACAAGAGATTTCAGTATCTGGGAGTAACATTCACATCTAATGCACAGGCATATGACCTAATTTGCTCCAAAGCACAAGCTTACCGCATATAAAAATGCCTAATAAGACCAATTCTTGATCATACATGCGCTGTTTGGTCACCCTATCATGTGCGTGATGTAAAAAAACCTGAGTCTCTTCAAAGAAAAGCAATAAGATTTATTTACGGCAGCAAGAGAAACTAAATGAAGCGTTTTCAGTGTTCTGCGATTTAAGTGATAAATGGCAAATTTAATTTCAAGAATATCGTTGTCATGACACTTACGACCAAAAAAGAACCATTTAAATACACTTATAAAAACAGATCAAACAACTTATCACAAGTAAAGAGATTTCAGTCTTCACATTCACACCTAATGCACAGGCATATCGACCTAATTTGCTCCAAAGCACAAGCTTACGGCATATAAATATGCCTAATAAGACCAATTCTTGAGCATACATGCACTGTTTGGTCACCCTATCATGTGCGTGATGTAAAAAAACCTGAGTCTCTTCAAAGAAAAGCAATAAGATTTATTTACGGCAGCAAGAGAAACTAAATGAAGCGTTTTCAGTGTTCTGCGATTCAAGTGAGAAATGGCAAATTTGATTTCAAGAAAATCGTTGTCATGACACTTACGACCAGAAAAGAACCATTTAAATACACTTATAAAAACAGATCAAACAACTTATCACAAGAGATTTCAGTATCTGGGAGTAACATTCACATCTAATGCACAGGCATATGACCTAATTTGCTCCAAAGCACAAGCTTACCGCATATAAAAATGCCTAATAAGACCAATTCTTGATCATACATGCGCTGTTTGGTCACCCTATCATGTGCGTGATGTAAAAAAACCTGAGTCTCTTCAAATAAAAGCAATAAGATTTATTTACGGCAGCAAGAGAAACTAAATGAAGCGTTTTCAGTGTTCTCCAAAAAAGAACCATTTAAATACACTTATAAAAACACATCAAACAACTTATCACAAGTAAAGAGATTTCAGTCTTCACATTCACACCTAATGCACAGGCATATCGACCTAATTTGCTCCAAAGCACCAGCTTACCGCATATAAAAATGCCTAATAAGACCAATTCTTGAGCATACATGCGCTGTTTGGTCACCCTATCATGTGCGTGATGTAAAAAAACCTGAGTCTCTTCAAAGAAAAGCAATAAGATTTATTTACAGCAGCAAGAGAAACTAAATGAAGCGTTTTCACTGTTCTGCGATTGAAGTGAGAAATGGCAAATTTAATTTCAAGAAAATCGTCATGAAACTTACGACCAAAAAAGAACCATTTAAATACACTTATAAAAAGAGATCAAACAACTTATCACAAGTAAAGAGATTTAAGTATCGGGGAATAACATTCACACCTAATCCACAGGCATATCGACCTAATTTGCTCAAAAGCACAAGCTTACCGCATATAAAAATGCCTAATAAGACCAATTCTTGATCATACATGCGCTGTTTGGTCACCCTATCATGTGCGTGATGTAAAAAAACCTGAGTCTCTTCAAAGAAAAGCAATAAGATTTATTTACGGCAGCAAGAGAAACTAAATGAAGCGTTTTCAGTGTTCTGCGATTTAAGTGATAAATGGCAAATTTAATTTCAAGAATATCGTTGTCATGACACTTACGACCAAAAAAGAACCATTTAAATACACTTATAAAAACAGATCAAACAACTTATCACAAGTAAAGAGATTTCAGTCTTCACATTCACACCTAATGCACAGGCATATCGACCTAATTTGCTCCAAAGCACAAGCTTACGGCATATAAATATGCCTAATAAGACCAATTCTTGAGCATACATGCACTGTTTGGTCACCCTATCATGTGCGTGATGTAAAAAAAACCTGAGTCTCTTCAAAGAAAAGCAATAAGATTTATTTACGGCAGGAAGAGAAACTAAATGAAGCGTTTTCAGTGTTCTGCGATTCAAGTGAGAAATGGCAAATTTGATTTCAAGAAAATCGTTGTCATGACACTTACGACCAGAAAAGAACCATTTAAATACACTTATAAAAACAGATCAAACAACTTATCACAAGAGATTTCAGTATCTGGGAGTAACATTCACATCTAATGCACAGGCATATGACCTAATTTGCTCCAAAGCACAAGCTTACCGCATATAAAAATGCCTAATAAGACCAATTCTTGATCATACATGCGCTGTTTGGTCACCCTATCATGTGCGTGATGTAAAAAAACCTGAGTCTCTTCAAAGAAAAGCAATAAGATTTATTTACGGCAGCAAGAGAAACTAAATGAAGCGTTTTCAGTGTTCTGCGATTTAAGTGATAAATGGCAAATTTAATTTCAAGAATATCGTTGTCATGACACTTACGACCAAAAAAGAACCATTTAAATACACTTATAAAAACAGATCAAACAACTTATCACAAGTAAAGAGATTTCAGTCTTCACATTCACACCTAATGCACAGGCATATCGACCTAATTTGCTCCAAAGCACAAGCTTACGGCATATAAATATGCCTAATAAGACCAATTCTTGAGCATACATGCACTGTTTGGTCACCCTATCATGTGCGTGATGTAAAAAAACCTGAGTCTCTTCAAAGAAAAGCAATAAGATTTATTTACGGCAGCAAGAGAAACTAAATGAAGCGTTTTCAGTGTTCTGCGATTCAAGTGAGAAATGGCAAATTTGATTTCAAGAAAATCGTTGTCATGACACTTACGACCAGAAAAGAACCATTTAAATACACTTATAAAAACAGATCAAACAACTTATCACAAGAGATTTCAGTATCTGGGAGTAACATTCACATCTAATGCACAGGCATATGACCTAATTTGCTCCAAAGCACAAGCTTACCGCATATAAAAATGCCTAATAAGACCAATTCTTGATCATACATGCGCTGTTTGGTCACCCTATCATGTGCGTGATGTAAAAAAACCTGAGTCTCTTCAAATAAAAGCAATAAGATTTATTTACGGCAGCAAGAGAAACTAAATGAAGCGTTTTCAGTGTTCTGCGATTGAAGTGATAAATGGCGAATTTAATTTCAAGAAAATCGGTGTCATGACACTTACGACCAAAAAAGAACCGTTTAAATACACTTATAAAAACAGATCAAACAACTTATCACAAGTAAAGAGATTTCAGTATCCGGGAGTAACATTCACACCTAATCCACAGGCATATCGACCTAATTTGCTCCAAAGCACAAGCTTACCGCATATAAAAATGCCTAATAAGATCAATTCTTGAGCATGCATGCGCTGTTTGGTCACCCTTTCATGTGCGTGATGTTAAAAAACCTGTGTCTCTTCAAAGAAAAGCAATAAGATTTATTTACGGCAGCAAGAGAAACTAAACGAAGCGTTTTCAGTGTTTTGCGATCGAAGTGAGAAATGGCAAATTTAATTTCAAGAAAGCCGTTGTCATGACACTTACGACCAAAAAAGTACCATTTAAATACACTTATAAAAACACATCAAACAACTTATCACAAGTAAAGAGATTTCAGTCTTCACATTCACACCTAATGCACAGGCATATCGACCTAATTTGCTCTAAAGCACCAGCTTACCGCATATAAAAATGCCTAATAAGACCAATTCTTGAGCATACATGCGCTGTTTGGTCACCCTATCATGTGCGTGATGTAAAAAACCTGAGTCTCTTCAATGAAAAGCAATAAGATTTATTTACAGCAAGAGAGAAACTAAATGAAGCGTTTTCACTGTTCTGCGATTGAAGTGAGTAATGGCAAATTTAATTTCAAGAAAATCGTCATGAAACTTACGACCAAAAAAGAACCATTTAAATACACTTATAAAAAGAGATAAAACAACTTATCACAAGTAAAGAGATTTAAGTATCTGAGAATAACATTCACACCTAATCCACAGGCATATCGACCTAATTTGCTCAAAAGCACAAGCTTACCGCATATAAAAATGCCTAATAAGACCAATTCTTGATCATACATGCGCTGTTTGGTCACCCTATCATGTGCGTGATGTAAAAAAACCTGAGTCTCTTCAAAGAAAAGCAATAAGATTTATTTACGGCAGCAAGAGAAACTAAATGAAGCGTTTTCAGTGTTCTGCGATTGAAGTGATAAATGGCAAATTTAATTTCAAGAATATCGTTGTCATGACACTTACGACCAAAAAAGAACCATTTAAATACACTTATAAAAACAGCTCAAACAACTTATCACAAGTAAAGAGATTTCAGTCTTTGGGAGTAACATTCACACCTAATGCACAGGCATATCAACCTAATTTGCTCCAAAGCACAAGCAAACCGCATATAAAAATGCCTAATAAGATCAATTCTAGACCATACATACCCTGTTTGGCCACCCTATCATGTGAGTGATGTAAAAAAAACCTGAGTCTCTTCAAAAAAAGCAATAAGATTTATTTACGGCAGCAAGAGAAACTAAATGAAGCGTTTTCAGTGTTCTCCAAAAAAGAACCATTTAAATACACTTATAAAAACACATCAAACAACTTATCACAAGTAAAGAGATTTCAGTCTTCACATTCACACCTAATGCACAGGCATATCGACCTAATTTGCTCCAAAGCACCAGCTTACCGCATATAAAAATGCCTAATAAGACCAATTCTTGAGCATACATGCGCTGTTTGGTCACCCTATCATGTGCGTGATGTAAAAAAACCTGAGTCTCTTCAAAGAAAAGCAATAAGATTTATTTACAGCAGCAAGAGAAACTAAATGAAGCGTTTTCACTGTTCTGCGATTGAAGTGAGAAATGGCAAATTTAATTTCAAGAAAATCGTCATGAAACTTACGACCAAAAAAGAACCATTTAAATACACTTATAAAAAGAGATCAAACAACTTATCACAAGTAAAGAGATTTAAGTATCGGGGAATAACATTCACACCTAATCCACAGGCATATCGACCTAATTTGCTCAAAAGCACAAGCTTACCGCATATAAAAATGCCTAATAAGACCAATTCTTGATCATACATGCGCTGTTTGGTCACCCTATCATGTGCGTGATGTAAAAAAACCTGAGTCTCTTCAAAGAAAAGCAATAAGATTTATTTACGGCAGCAAGAGAAACTAAATGAAGCGTTTTCAGTGTTCTGCGATTCAAGTGATAAATGGCAAATTTAATTTCAAGAATATCGTTGTCATGACACTTACGACCAAAAAAGAACCATTTTAATACACTTATAAAAACAGATCAAACAACTTATCACAAGTAAAGAGATTTCAGTCTTCACATTCACACCTAATGCACAGGCATATCGACCTAATTTGCTCCAAAGCACAAGCTTACCGCATATAAATATGCCTAATAAGACCAATTCTTGAGCATACATGCACTGTTTGGTCACCCTATCATGTGCGTGATGTAAAAAAAACCTGAGTCTCTTCAAAGAAAAGCAATAAGATTTATTTACGGCAGGAAGAGAAACTAAATGAAGCGTTTTCGGTGTTCTGCGATTCAAGTGAGAAATGGCAAATTTAATTTCAAGAAAATCGTTGTCATGACACTTACGACCAAAAAAACCATTTAAATACACTTATAAAAACAGCTCAAACAACTTATCACAAGTAAAGAGATTTCAGTCTTTGGGAGTAACATTCACACCTAATGCACAGGCATATCGACCTAATTTGCTCCAAAGCACAAGCAAACCTCATATAAAAATGCCTAATAAGATCAATTCTAGAGCATACATACCCTGTTTGGTCACCCTATCATGTGAGTGATGTAAAAAAAACCTGAGTCTCTTCAAAAAAAGCAATAAGATTTATTTACGGCAGCAAGAGAAACTAAATGAAGCGTTTTCAGTGTTCTGCGATTCAAGTGAGAAATGGCAAATTTAATTTCAAGAAAATCGTTGTCATGACACTTACGACCAAAAACGAACCATTTAAATACACTTATAAAAACAGATCAAACAACTTATCACAAGTAAAGAGATTTCAGTATCTGGGAATAACATTAACACCTAATCCACAGGCATATCGACTTAATTTGCTCAAAAGCATAAGCTTACCGCATATAAAAATGCCTAATAAGACCAATTCTTGATCATACATGCGCTGTTTGGTCACCCTATCATGTGCGTGATGTAAAAAAACCTGAGTCTCTTCAAAGAAAAGCAATAAGATTTATTTACGGCAGCAAGAGAAACTAAATGAAGCGTTTTCAGTGTTCTGCGATTGAAGTGATAAATGGCAAATTTAATTTCAAGAAAATCGTTGTCATGACACTTACGACCAAAAAAGAACCATTTAAATACACTTATAAAAACAGATCAAACAACTTATCACAAGAGATTTCAGTATCTGGGAGTAACATTCACATCTAATGCACAGGCATATGACCTAATTTGCTCCAAAGCACAAGCTTACCGCATATAAAAATGCCTAATAAGACCAATTCTTGATCATACATGCGCTGTTTGGTCACCCTATCATGTGCGTGATGTAAAAAAACCTGAGTCTCTTCAAATAAAAGCAATAAGATTTATTTACGGCAGCAAGAGAAACTAAATGAAGCGTTTTCAGTGTTCTGCGATTGAAGTGATAAATGGCGAATTTAATTTCAAGAAAATCGGTGTCATGACACTTACGACCAAAAAAGAACTGTTTAAATACACTTATAAAAACAGATCAAACAACTTATCACAAGTAAAGAGATTTCAGTATCCGGGAGTAACATTCACACCTAATCCACAGGCATATCGACCTAATTTGCTCCAAAGCACAAGCTTACCGCATATAAAAATGCCTAATAAGATCAATTCTTGAGCATGCATGCGCTGTTTGGTCACCCTTTCATGTGCGTGATGTTAAAAAACCTGTGTCTCTTCAAAGAAAAGCAATAAGATTTATTTACGGCAGCAAGAGAAACTAAACGAAGCGTTTTCAGTGTTTTGCGATCGAAGTGAGAAATGGCAAATTTAATTTCAAGAAAGCCGTTGTCATGACACTTACGACCAAAAAAGTACCATTTAAATACACTTATAAAAACACATCAAACAACTTATCACAAGTAAAGAGATTTCAGTCTTCACATTCACACCTAATGCACAGGCATATCGACCTAATTTGCTCTAAAGCACCAGCTTACCGCATATAAAAATGCCTAATAAGACCAATTCTTGAGCATACATGCGCTGTTTGGTCACCCTATCATGTGCGTGATGTAAAAAACCTGAGTCTCTTCAATGAAAAGCAATAAGATTTATTTACAGCAAGAGAGAAACTAAATGAAGCGTTTTCACTGTTCTGCGATTGAAGTGAGTAATGGCAAATTTAATTTCAAGAAAATCGTCATGAAACTTACGACCAAAAAAGAACCATTTAAATACACTTATAAAAAGAGATAAAACAACTTATCACAAGTAAAGAGATTTAAGTATCTGAGAATAACATTCACACCTAATCCACAGGCATATCGACCTAATTTGCTCAAAAGCACAAGCTTACCGCATATAAAAATGCCTAATAAGACCAATTCTTGATCATACATGCGCTGTTTGGTCACCCTATCATGTGCGTGATGTAAAAAAACCTGAGTCTCTTCAAAGAAAAGCAATAAGATTTATTTACGGCAGCAAGAGAAACTAAATGAAGCGTTTTCAGTGTTCTGCGATTGAAGTGATAAATGGCAAATTTAATTTCAAGAATATCGTTGTCATGACACTTACGACCAAAAAAGAACCATTTAAATACACTTATAAAAACAGCTCAAACAACTTATCACAAGTAAAGAGATTTCAGTCTTTGGGAGTAACATTCACACCTAATGCACAGGCATATCAACCTAATTTGCTCCAAAGCACAAGCAAACCGCATATAAAAATGCCTAATAAGATCAATTCTAGACCATACATACCCTGTTTGGCCACCCTATCATGTGAGTGATGTAAAAAAAACCTGAGTCTCTTCAAAAAAAGCAATAAGATTTATTTACGGCAGCAAGAGAAACTAAATGAAGCGTTTTCAGTGTTCTCCAAAAAAGAACCATTTAAATACACTTATAAAAACACATCAAACAACTTATGACAAGTAAAGAGATTTCAGTCTTCACATTCACACCTAATGCACAGGCATATCGACCTAATTTGCTCCAAAGCACCAGCTTACCGCATATAAAAATGCCTAATAAGACCAATTCTTGAGCATACATGCGCTGTTTGGTCACCCTATCATGTGCGTGATGTAAAAAAACCTGAGTCTCTTCAAAGAAAAGCAATAAGATTTATTTACAGCAGCAAGAGAAACTAAATGAAGCGTTTTCACTGTTCTGCGATTGAAGTGAGAAATGGCAAATTTAATTTCAAGAAAATCGTCATGAAACTTACGACCAAAAAAGAACCATTTAAATACACTTATAAAAAGAGATCAAACAACTTATCACAAGTAAAGAGATTTAAGTATCGGGGAATAACATTCACACCTAATCCACAGGCATATCGACCTAATTTGCTCAAAAGCACAAGCTTACCGCATATAAAAATGCCTAATAAGACCAATTCTTGATCATACATGCGCTGTTTGGTCACCCTATCATGTGCGTGATGTAAAAAAACCTGAGTCTCTTCAAAGAAAAGCAATAAGATTTATTTACGGCAGCAAGAGAAACTAAATGAAGCGTTTTCAGTGTTCTGCGATTCAAGTGATAAATGGCAAATTTAATTTCAAGAATATCGTTGTCATGACACTTACGACCAAAAAAGAACCATCTAAATACACTTATAAAAACAGATCAAACAACTTATCACAAGTAAAGAGATTTCAGTCTTCACATTCACACCTAATGCACAGGCATATCGACCTAATTTGCTCCAAAGCACAAGCTTACCGCATATAAATATGCCTAATAAGACCAATTCTTGAGCATACATGCACTGTTTGGTCACCCTATCATGTGCGTGATGTAAAAAAAACCTGAGTGTCTTCAAAGAAAAGCAATAAGATTTATTTACGGCAGGAAGAGAAACTAAATGAAGCGTTTTCAGTGTTCTGCGATTCAAGTGAGAAATGGCAAATTTAATTTCAAGAAAATCGTTGTCATGACACTTACGACCAAAAAAACCATTTAAATACACTTATAAAAACAGATCAAACAACTTATCACAAGTAAAGAGATTTCAGTATCTGGGAATAACATTAACACCTAATCCACAGGCATATCGACTTAATTTGCTCAAAAGCACAAGCTTACCGCATATAAAAATGCCTAATAAGACCAATTCTTGATCATACATACGCTGTTTGGTCACCCTATCATGTGCGTGATGTAAAAAAACCTGAGTCTCTTCAAAGAAAAGCAATAAGATTTATTTACGGCAGCAAGAGAAACTAAATGAAGCGTTTTCAGTGTTCTGCGATTGAAGTGATAAATGGCAAATTTAATTTCAAGAAAATCGTTGTCATGACACTTACGACCAAAAAAGAACCATTTAAATACACTTATAAAAACAGATCAAACAACTTATCACAAGTAAAGAGATTTCAGTATCTGGGAGTAACATTCACATCTAATGCACAGGCATATGACCTTATTTGCTCCAAAGCACAAGCTTACCGCATATAAAAATGCCTAATAAGACCAATTCTTGATCATACATGCGCTGTTTGGTCACCCTATCATGTGCGTGATGTAAAAAAACCTGAGCATCTTCAAAGAAAAGCAATAAGATTTATTTACGGCAGCAAGACAAAACTAAATGAAGCGTTTTCAGTGTTCTGCGATTGAAGTGATAAATGGCGAATTTAATTTCAAGAAAATCGTTGTCATGACACTTAAGACCAAAAAAGAACCGTTTAAATACACTTATAAAAACAGATCAAACAACTTATCACAAGTAAAGAGATTTCAGTATCCGGGAGTAACATTCACACCTAATCCACAGGCATATCGACCTAATTTGCTCCAAAGCACAAGCTTACCGCATATAAAAATGCCTAATAAGATCAATTCTTGAGCATGCATGCGCTGTTTGGTCACCCTTTCATGTGCGTGATGTTAAAAAACCTGTGTCTCTTCAAAGAAAAGCAATAAGATTTATTTACGGCAGCAAGAGAAACTAAATGAAGCGTTTTCAGTGCTTTGCGATCGAAGTGAGAAATGGCAAATTTAATTTCAAGAAAACCGTTGTCATGACACTTACGACCAAAAAAGAACCATTTAAATACACTTATAAAAACACATCAAACAACTTATCAGAAGTAAAGAGATTTCAGTCTTCACATTCACACCTAATGCACAGGCATATCGACCTAATTTGCTCTAAAGCACCAGCTTACCGCATATAAAAATGCCTAATAAGACCAATTCTTGAGCATACATGCGCTGTTTGGTCACCCTATCATGTGCGTGATGTAAAAAAACCTGAGTCTCTTCAAAAAAAGCAATAAGATTTATTTACGGCAGCAAGAGAAACTAAATGAAGCGTTTTCAGTGTTCTGCGATTCAAGTGAGAAATGGCAAATTTAATTTCAAGAAAATCGTTGTCATGACACTTACGACCAAAAACGAACCATTTAAATACACTTATAAAAACAGATCAAACAACTTATCACAAGTAAAGAGATTTCAGTATCTGGGAATAACATTAACACCTAATCCACAGGCATATCGACTTAATTTGCTCAAAAGCACAAGCTTACCGCATATAAAAATGCCTAATAAGACCAATTCTTGATCATACATGCGCTGTTTGGTCACCCTATCATGTGCGTGATGTAAAAAAACCTGAGTCTCTTCAAAGAAAAGCAATAAGATTTATTTACGGCAGCAAGAGAAACTAAATGAAGCGTTTTCAGTGTTCTGCGATTTAAGTGATAAATGGCAAATTTAATTTCAAGAATATCGTTGTCATGACACTTACGACCAAAAAAGAACCATTTAAATACACTTATAAAAACAGATCAAACAACTTATCACAAGTAAAGAGATTTCAGTCTTCACATTCACACCTAATGCACAGGCATATCGACCTAATTTGCTCCAAAGCACAAGCTTACGGCATATAAATATGCCTAATAAGACCAATTCTTGAGCATACATGCACTGTTTGGTCACCCTATCATGTGCGTGATGTAAAAAAAACCTGAGTCTCTTCAAAGAAAAGCAATAAGATTTATTTAAGGCAGGAAGAGAAACTAAATGAAGCGTTTTCAGTGTTCTGCGATTCAAGTGAGAAATGGCAAATTTGATTTCAAGAAAATCGTTGTCATGACACTTACGACCAAAAAAGAACCATTTAAATACACTTATAAAAACAGATCAAACAACTTATCACAAGAGATTTCAGTATCTGGGAGTAACATTCACATCTAATGCACAGGCATATGACCTAATTTGCTCCAAAGCACAAGCTTACCGCATATAAAAATGCCTAATAAGACCAATTCTTGATCATACATGCGCTGTTTGGTCACCCTATCATGTGCGTGATGTAAAAAAACCTGAGTCTCTTCAAAGAAAAGCAATAAGATTTATTTACGGCAGCAAGAGAAACTAAATGAAGCGTTTTCAGTGTTCTGCGATTGAAGTGATAAATGGCGAATTTAATTTCAAGAAAATCGGTGTCATGACACTTACGACCAAAAAAGAACCGTTTAAATACACTTATAAAAACAGATCAAACAACTTATCACAAGTAAAGAGATTTCAGTATCCGGGAGTAACATTCACACCTAATCCACAGGCATATCGACCTAATTTGCTCCAAAGCACAAGCTTACCGCATATAAAAATGCCTAATAAGATCAATTCTTGAGCATGCATGCGCTGTTTGGTCACCCTTTCATGTGCGTGATGTTAAAAAACCTGTGTCTCTTCAAAGAAAAGCAATAAGATTTATTTACGGCAGCAAGAGAAACTAAACGAAGCGTTTTCAGTGTTTTGCGATCGAAGTGAGAAATGGCAAATTTAATTTCAAGAAAGCCGTTGTCATGACACTTACGACCAAAAAATAACCATTTAAATACACTTATAAAAACACATCAAACAACTTATCACAAGTAAAGAGATTTCAGTCTTCACATTCACACCTAATGCACAGGCATATCGACCTAATTTGCTCTAAAGCACCAGCTTACCGCATATAAAAATGCCTAATAAGACCAATTCTTGAGCATACATGCGCTGTTTGGTCACCCTATCATGTGCGTGATGTAAAAAACCTGAGTCTCTTCAAAGAAAAGCAATAAGATTTATTTACAGCAAGAGAGAAACTAAATGAAGCGTTTTCACTGTTCTGCGATTGAAGTGAGAAATGGCAAATTTAATTTCAAGAAAATCGTCATGAAACTTACGACCAAAAAAGAACCATTTAAATACACTTATAAAAAGAGATAAAACAACTTATCACAAGTAAAGAGATTTAAGTATCTGGGAATAACATTCACACCTAATCCACAGGCATATCGACCTAATTTGCTCAAAAGCACAAGCTTACCGCATATAAAAATGCCTAATAAGACCAATTCTTGATCATACATGCGCTGTTTGGTCACCCTATCATGTGCGTGATGTAAAAAAACCTGAGTCTCTTCAAAGAAAAGCAATAAGATTTATTTACGGCAGCAAGAGAAACTAAATGAAGCGTTTTCAGTGTTCTGCGATTGAAGTGATAAATGGCAAATTTAATTTCAAGAATATCGTTGTCATGACACTTACGACCAAAAAGAACCATTTAAATACACTTATAAAAACAGATCAAACAACTTATCACAAGTAAAGAGATTTCAGTCTTCACATTCACACCTAATGCACAGGCATATCGACCTAATTTGCTCCAAAGCACAAGCTTACCGCATATAAATATGCCTAATAAGACCAATTCTTGAGCATACATGCACTGTTTGGTCACCCTATCATGTGCGTGATGTAAAAAAAACCTGAGTCTCTTCAAAGAAAAGCAATAAGATTTATTTACGGCAGGAAGAGAAACTAAATGAAGCGTTTTCAGTGTTCTGCGATTCAAGTGAGAAATGGCAAATTTGATTTCAAGAAAATCGTTGTCATGACACTTACGACCAAAAAAACCATTTAAATACACTTATAAAAACAGATCAAACAACTTATCACAAGTAAAGAGATTTCAGTATCTGGGAATAACATTAACACCTAATCCACAGGCATATCGACTTAATTTGCTCAAAAGCACAAGCTTACCGCATATAAAAGTGCCTAATAAGACCAATTCTTGATCATACATGCGCTGTTTGGTCACCCTATCATGTGCGTGATGTAAAAAAACCTGAGTCTCTTCAAAGAAAAGCAATAAGATTTATTTACGGCAGCAAGAGAAACTAAATGAAGCGTTTTCAGTGTTTTGCGATTGAAGTGATAAATGGCAAATTTAATTTCAAGAAAATCGTTGTCATGACACTTACGACCAAAAAAGAAACATTTAAATACACTTATAAAAACAGATCAAACAACTTATCACAAGTAAAGAGATTTCAGTATCTGGGAGTAACATTCACATCTAATGCACAGGCATATGAGCTAATTTGCTCCAAAGCACAAGCTTACCGCAATAAAAATGCCTAATAAGACCAATTCTTGATCATACATGCGCTGTTTGGTCACCCTATCATGTGCGTGATGTAAAAAAACCTGAGTCTCTTCAAAGAAAAGCAATAAGATTTATTTACGGCAGCAAGAGAAACTAAATGAAGCGTTTTCAGTGTTTTGCGATCGAAGTGAGAAATGGCAAATTTAATTTCAAGAAAGCCGTTGTCATGACACTTACGACCAAAAAAGTACCATTTAAATACACTTATAAAAACACATCAAACAACTTATCACAAGTAAAGAGATTTCAGTCTTCACATTCACACCTAATGCACAGGCATATCGACCTAATTTGCTCTAAAGCACCAGCTTACCGCATATAAAAATGCCTAATAAGACCAATTCTTGAGCATACATGCGCTGTTTGGTCACCCTATCATGTGCGTGATGTAAAAAACCTGAGTCTCTTCAAAGAAAAGCAATAAGATTTATTTACAGCAAGAGAGAAACTAAATGAAGCGTTTTCACTGTTCTGCGATTGAAGTGAGAAATGGCAAATTTAATTTCAAGAAAATCGTCATGAAACTTACGACCAAAAAAGAACCATTTAAATACACTTATAAAAAGAGATAAAACAACTTATCACAAGTAAAGAGATTTAAGTATAGGGGAATAACATTCACACCTAATCCACAGGCATATCGACCTAATTTGCTCAAAAGCACAAGCTTACCGCATATAAAAATGCCTAATAAGACCAATTCTTGATCATACATGCGCTGTTTGGTCACCCTATCATGTGCGTGATGTAAAAAAACCTGAGTCTCTTCAAAGAAAAGCAATAAGATTTATTTACGGCAGCAAGAGAAACTAAATGAAGCGTTTTCAGTGTTCTGCGATTGAAGTGATAAATGGCAAATTTAATTTCAAGAATATCGTTGTCATGACACTTACGACCAAAAAAGAACCATTTAAATACACTTATAAAAACAGATCAAACAACTTATCACAAGTAAAGAGATTTCAGTCTTTGGGAGTAACATTCACACCTAATGCACAGGCATATCAACCTAATTTGCTCCAAAGCACAAGCAAACCGCATATAAAAATGCCTAATAAGATCAATTCTAGACCATACATACCCTGTTTGGTCACCCTATCATGTGAGTGATGTAAAAAAAACCTGAGTCTCTTCAAAAAAAGCAATAAGATTTATTTACAGCAGCAAGAGAAACTAAATGAAGCGTTTTCACTGTTCTGCGATTGAAGTGAGAAATGGCAAATTTAATTTCAAGAAAATCGTCATGAAACTTACGACCAAAAAAGAACCATTTAAATACACTTATAAAAAGAGATCAAACAACTTATCACAAGTAAAGAGATTTAAGTATCGGGGAATAACATTCACACCTAATCCACAGGCATATCGACCTAATTTGCTCAAAAGCACAAGCTTACCGCATATAAAAATGCCTAATAAGACCAATTCTTGATCATACATGCGCTGTTTGGTCACCCTATCATGTGCGTGATGTAAAAAAACCTGAGTCTCTTCAAAGAAAAGCAATAAGATTTATTTACGGCAGCAAGAGAAACTAAATGAAGCGTTTTCAGTGTTCTGCGATTGAAGTGATAAATGGCAAATTTAATTTCAAGAATATCGTTGTCATGACACTTACGACCAAAAAGAACCATTTAAATACACTTATAAAAACAGATCAAACAACTTATCACAAGTAAAGAGATTTCAGTCTTCACATTCACACCTAATGCACAGGCATATCGACCTAATTTGCTCCAAAGCACAAGCTTACCGCATATAAATATGCCTAATAAGACCAATTCTTGAGCATACATGCACTGTTTGGTCACCCTATCATGTGCGTGATGTAAAAAAAACCTGAGTCTCTTCAAAGAAAAGCAATAAGATTTATTTACGGCAGGAAGAGAAACTAAATGAAGCGTTTTCAGTGTTCTGCGATTCAAGTGAGAAATGGCAAATTTGATTTCAAGAAAATCGTTGTCATGACACTTACGACCAAAAAAACCATTTAAATACACTTATAAAAACAGATCAAACAACTTATCACAAGTAAAGAGATTTCAGTATCTGGGAATAACATTAACACCTAATCCACAGGCATATCGACTTAATTTGCTCAAAAGCACAAGCTTACCGCATATAAAAGTGCCTAATAAGACCAATTCTTGATCATACATGCGCTGTTTGGTCACCCTATCATGTGCGTGATGTAAAAAAACCTGAGTCTCTTCAAAGAAAAGCAATAAGATTTATTTACGGCAGCAAGAGAAACTAAATGAAGCGTTTTCAGTGTTTTGCGATTGAAGTGATAAATGGCAAATTTAATTTCAAGAAAATCGTTGTCATGACACTTACGACCAAAAAAGAAACATTTAAATACACTTATAAAAACAGATCAAACAACTTATCACAAGTAAAGAGATTTCAGTATCTGGGAGTAACATTCACATCTAATGCACAGGCATATGAGCTAATTTGCTCCAAAGCACAAGCTTACCGCAATAAAAATGCCTAATAAGACCAATTCTTGATCATACATGCGCTGTTTGGTCACCCTATCATGTGCGTGATGTAAAAAAACCTGAGTCTCTTCAAAGAAAAGCAATAAGATTTATTTACGGCAGCAAGAGAAACTAAATGAAGCGTTTTCAGTGTTTTGCGATCGAAGTGAGAAATGGCAAATTTAATTTCAAGAAAGCCGTTGTCATGACACTTACGACCAAAAAAGTACCATTTAAATACACTTATAAAAACACATCAAACAACTTATCACAAGTAAAGAGATTTCAGTCTTCACATTCACACCTAATGCACAGGCATATCGACCTAATTTGCTCTAAAGCACCAGCTTACCGCATATAAAAATGCCTAATAAGACCAATTCTTGAGCATACATGCGCTGTTTGGTCACCCTATCATGTGCGTGATGTAAAAAACCTGAGTCTCTTCAAAGAAAAGCAATAAGATTTATTTACAGCAAGAGAGAAACTAAATGAAGCGTTTTCACTGTTCTGCGATTGAAGTGAGAAATGGCAAATTTAATTTCAAGAAAATCGTCATGAAACTTACGACCAAAAAAGAACCATTTAAATACACTTATAAAAAGAGATAAAACAACTTATCACAAGTAAAGAGATTTAAGTATAGGGGAATAACATTCACACCTAATCCACAGGCATATCGACCTAATTTGCTCAAAAGCACAAGCTTACCGCATATAAAAATGCCTAATAAGACCAATTCTTGATCATACATGCGCTGTTTGGTCACCCTATCATGTGCGTGATGTAAAAAAACCTGAGTCTCTTCAAAGAAAAGCAATAAGATTTATTTACGGCAGCAAGAGAAACTAAATGAAGCGTTTTCAGTGTTCTGCGATTGAAGTGATAAATGGCAAATTTAATTTCAAGAATATCGTTGTCATGACACTTACGACCAAAAAAGAACCATTTAAATACACTTATAAAAACAGATCAAACAACTTATCACAAGTAAAGAGATTTCAGTCTTTGGGAGTAACATTCACACCTAATGCACAGGCATATCAACCTAATTTGCTCCAAAGCACAAGCAAACCGCATATAAAAATGCCTAATAAGATCAATTCTAGACCATACATACCCTGTTTGGTCACCCTATCATGTGAGTGATGTAAAAAAAACCTGAGTCTCTTCAAAAAAAGCAATAAGATTTATTTACAGCAGCAAGAGAAACTAAATGAAGCGTTTTCACTGTTCTGCGATTGAAGTGAGAAATGGCAAATTTAATTTCAAGAAAATCGTCATGAAACTTACGACCAAAAAAGAACCATTTAAATACACTTATAAAAAGAGATCAAACAACTTATCACAAGTAAAGAGATTTAAGTATCGGGGAATAACATTCACACCTAATCCACAGGCATATCGACCTAATTTGCTCAAAAGCACAAGCTTACCGCATATAAAAATGCCTAATAAGACCAATTCTTGATCATACATGCGCTGTTTGGTCACCCTATCATGTGCGTGATGTAAAAAAACCTGAGTCTCTTCAAAGAAAAGCAATAAGATTTATTTACGGCAGCAAGAGAAACTAAATGAAGCGTTTTCAGTGTTCTGCGATTTAAGTGATAAATGGCAAATTTAATTTCAAGAATATCGTTGTCATGACACTTACGACCAAAAAAGAACCATTTAAATACACTTATAAAAACAGATCAAACAACTTATCACAAGTAAAGAGATTTCAGTCTTCACATTCACACCTAATGCACAGGCATATCGACCTAATTTGCTCCAAAGCACAAGCTTACGGCATATAAATATGCCTAATAAGACCAATTCTTGAGCATACATGCACTGTTTGGTCACCCTATCATGTGCGTGATGTAAAAAAAACCTGAGTCTCTTCAAAGAAAAGCAATAAGATTTATTTACGGCAGGAAGAGAAACTAAATGAAGCGTTTTCAGTGTTCTGCGATTCAAGTGAGAAATGGCAAATTTGATTTCAAGAAAATCGTTGTCATGACACTTACGACCAAAAAAACCATTTAAATACACTTATAAAAACAGATCAAACAACTTATCACAAGTAAAGAGATTTCAGTATCTGGGAATAACATTAACACCTAATCCACAGGCATATCGACTTAATTTGCTCAAAAGCACAAGCTTACCGCATATAAAAATGCCTAATAAGACCAATTCTTGATCATACATGCGCAGTTTGGTCACCCTATCATGTGCGTGATGTAAAAAAACCTGAGTCTCTTCAAAGAAAAGCAATAAGATTTATTTACGGCAGCAAGAGAAACTAAATGAAGCGTTTTCAGTGTTCTGCGATTGAAGTGATAAATGGCAAATTTAATTTCAAGAAAATCGTTGTCATGACACTTACGACCAAAAAAGAAACATTTAAATACACTTATAAAAACAGATCAAACAACTTATCACAAGTAAAGAGATTTCAGTATCTGGGAGTAACATTCACATCTAATGCACAGGCATATGACCTAATTTGCTCCAAAGCACAAGCTTACCGCAATAAAAATGCCTAATAAGACCAATTCTTGATCATACATGCGCTGTTTGGTCACCCTATCATGTGCGTGATGTAAAAAAACCTGAGTCTCTTCAAAGAAAAGCAATAAGATTTATTTACGGCAGCAAGAGAAACTAAATGAAGCGTTTTCAGTGTTCTGCGATTGAAGTGATAAGTGGCAAATTTAAGTTCAAGAATATCGTTGTCATGACACTTACGACCAAAAAAGAACCATTTTAATACACTTATAAAAACAGATCAAACAACTTATCACAAGTAAAGAGATTTCAGTCTTCACATTCACACCTAATGCACAGGCATATCGACCTAATTTGCTCCAAAGCACAAGCTTACCGCATATAAATATGCCTAATAAGACCAATTCTTGAGCATACATGCACTGTTTGGTCACCCTATCATGTGCGTGATGTAAAAAAAACCTGAGTCTCTTCAAAGAAAAGCAATAAGATTTATTTACGGCAGGAAGAGAAACTAAATGAAGCGTTTTCAGTGTTCTGCGATTCAAGTGAGAAATGGCAAATTTAATTTCAAGAAAATCGTTGTCATGACACTTACGACCAAAAAAACCATTTAAATACACTTATAAAAACAGCTCAAACAACTTATCACAAGTAAAGAGATTTCAGTCTTTGGGAGTAACATTCACACCTAATGCACAGGCATATCGACCTAATTTGCTCCAAAGCACAAGCAAACCGCATATAAAAATGCCTAATAAGATCAATTCTAGAGCATACATACCCTGTTTGGTCACCCTATCATGTGAGTGATGTAAAAAAAACCTGAGTCTCTTCAAAAAAAGCAATAAGATTTATTTACGGCAGCAAGAGAAACTAAATGAAGCGTTTTCAGTGTTCTGCGATTCAAGTGAGAAATGGCAAATTTAATTTCAAGAAAATCGTTGTCATGACACTTACGACCAAAAACGAACCATTTAAATACACTTATAAAAACAGATCAAACAACTTATCACAAGTAAAGAGATTTCAGTATCTGGGAATAACATTAACACCTAATCCACAGGCATATCGACTTAATTTGCTCAAAAGCATAAGCTTACCGCATATAAAAATGCCTAATAAGACCAATTCTTGATCATACATGCGCTGTTTGGTCACCCTATCATGTGCGTGATGTAAAAAAACCTGAGTCTCTTCAAAGAAAAGCAATAAGATTTATTTACGGCAGCAAGAGAAACTAAATGAAGCGTTTTCAGTGTTCTGCGATTGAAGTGATAAATGGCAAATTTAATTTCAAGAAAATCGTTGTCATGACACTTACGACCAAAAAAGAACCATTTAAATACACTTATAAAAACAGATCAAACAACTTATCACAAGAGATTTCAGTATCTGGGAGTAACATTCACATCTAATGCACAGGCATATGACCTAATTTGCTCCAAAGCACAAGCTTACCGCATATAAAAATGCCTAATAAGACCAATTCTTGATCATACATGCGCTGTTTGGTCACCCTATCATGTGCGTGATGTAAAAAAACCTGAGTCTCTTCAAATAAAAGCAATAAGATTTATTTACGGCAGCAAGAGAAACTAAATGAAGCGTTTTCAGTGTTCTGCGATTGAAGTGATAAATGGCGAATTTAATTTCAAGAAAATCGGTGTCATGACACTTACGACCAAAAAAGAACCGTTTAAATACACTTATAAAAACAGATCAAACAACTTATCACAAGTAAAGAGATTTCAGTATCCGGGAGTAACATTCACACCTAATCCACAGGCATATCGACCTAATTTGCTCCAAAGCACAAGCTTACCGCATATAAAAATGCCTAATAAGATCAATTCTTGAGCATGCATGCGCTGTTTGGTCACCCTTTCATGTGCGTGATGTTAAAAAACCTGTGTCTCTTCAAAGAAAAGCAATAAGATTTATTTACGGCAGCAAGAGAAACTAAACGAAGCGTTTTCAGTGTTTTGCGATCGAAGTGAGAAATGGCAAATTTAATTTCAAGAAAGCCGTTGTCATGACACTTACGACCAAAAAAGTACCATTTAAATACACTTATAAAAACACATCAAACAACTTATCACAAGTAAAGAGATTTCAGTCTTCACATTCACACCTAATGCACAGGCATATCGACCTAATTTGCTCTAAAGCACCAGCTTACCGCATATAAAAATGCCTAATAAGACCAATTCTTGAGCATACATGCGCTGTTTGGTCACCCTATCATGTGCGTGATGTAAAAAACCTGAGTCTCTTCAAAGAAAAGCAATAAGATTTATTTACAGCAAGAGAGAAACTAAATGAAGCGTTTTCACTGTTCTGCGATTGAAGTGAGAAATGGCAAATTTAATTTCAAGAAAATCGTCATGAAACTTACGACCAAAAAAGAACCATTTAAATACACTTATAAAAAGAGATAAAACAACTTATCACAAGTAAAGAGATTTAAGTATCTGAGAATAACATTCACACCTAATCCACAGGCATATCGACCTAATTTGCTCAAAAGCACAAGCTTACCGCATATAAAAATGCCTAATAAGACCAATTCTTGATCATACATGCGCTGTTTGGTCACCCTATCATGTGCGTGATGTAAAAAAACCTGAGTCTCTTCAAAGAAAAGCAATAAGATTTATTTACGGCAGCAAGAGAAACTAAATGAAGCGTTTTCAGTGTTCTGCGATTGAAGTGATAAATGGCAAATTTAATTTCAAGAATATCGTTGTCATGACACTTACGACCAAAAAAGAACCATCTAAATACACTTATAAAAACAGATCAAACAACTTATCACAAGTAAAGAGATTTCAGTCTTCACATTCACACCTAATGCACAGGCATATCGACCTAATTTGCTCCAAAGCACAAGCTTACCGCATATAAATATGCCTAATAAGACCAATTCTTGAGCATACATGCACTGTTTGGTCACCCTATCATGTGCGTGATGTAAAAAAAACCTGAGTCTCTTCAAAGAAAAGCAATAAGATTTATTTACGGCAGGAAGAGAAACTAAATGAAGCGTTTTCAGTGTTCTGCGATTCAAGTGAGAAATGGCAAATTTAATTTCAAGAAAATCGTTGTCATGACACTTACGACCAAAAAAACCATTTAAATACACTTATAAAAACAGATCAAACAACTTATCACAAGTAAAGAGATTTCAGTATCTGGGAATAACATTAACACCTAATCCACAGGCATATCGACTTAATTTGCTCAAAAGCACAAGCTTACCGCATATAAAAATGCCTAATAAGACCAATTCTTGATCATACATGCGCTGTTTGGTCACCCTATCATGTGCGTGATGTAAAAAAACCTGAGTCTCTTCAAAGAAAAGCAATAAGATTTATTTACGGCAGCAAGAGAAACTAAATGAAGCGTTTTCAGTGTTCTGCGATTGAAGTGATAAATGGCAAATTTAATTTCAAGAAAATCGTTGTCATGACACTTACGACCAAAAAAGAACCATTTAAATACACTGGAATGAAGAAGAAGATCCAGCACCGCCACCAACGACGACGAAGCGCTAGCGCCGCCCGCGAAAGGCTCGTGCTGGAGAACTGCCGCTTGTGTGCCGGTCTCTCGCCTCGCTGGTTCCTAGACGACTTGCGCCCGGGTCTTCGTTGCCGGCGCTTCAACGTGCCAATAAACCACTCTTCATTTGGTGGAGGTTGCTGCGTTCACCGTTCCCCATCACCGTGGACCTTCGCAGCCGCACCATCCCGATGTCCAAGACCAGTCAACAGCCCGCACCCCCGCCGCAGCCCGTCATCTGCTCCGGTGCCGTCCGGCAGCGCGACCCCGCTGTTTTCAGCGGCCACAGCGACCAGGATGTAGAAGATTGGCTGGAATCATACGAACGGGTGAGCCGCCATAACAATTGGGATGACAGCGTCAAACTGACCAACGTTATATTCTACCTGAGCGACGTAGCGAACCTGTGGTTCCGAAACCACGAGGCCGACATCCCCACCTGGGCCGTTTTCAAGAGCACACTTGCGGAGGTTTTCGGCCGTCCCGCCGTCCGGAAACTGCGCGCTGAGCAAAGCTTGCGTGTCCGAGCTCAGCACAAGGACGAGACTTTCACGAGCTACATTGAAGATGTAGTTGACCTATGCAAGCGTGTTGATCCAGCTATGTCCGAAGCTGACAAGATTAAGCACGTCCTGAAAGGCATCGACGACGACGCTTTTCAGATGTTGCTGGCGAAGAGCCCCACCACCGTCGCCTCGGTTTATACACTGTGCCAAAGTTTTGACGAGTTGCGCAAGCAACGTCTTTGTGCTCGTCGCCTTTCCCCCCCTGCCGACTCCATCTCCGGCCTGGGCATCAACCACGACTTGCTAGCCACAATCAAAGACTTCGTGCGGGAAGAGGTCGCCCGGCAGCTATCGCTCATATCTAACCCACACCCGTCACCGCCCGTCCTCAGTCCTGAGATCCGGACTGCCATCACGCAGGAGGTCGCCGATGCACTTCCTAGTCTTCGGCAACCGGCACCCTTGGCTCCCCAGGCCGGTCTACTCCCGATCCAGCCCACCCCAGTTGCCGCCCCGTTAAGCTACGACCCTCCAGTAAGCGTGCCGCCTGCGCCCGCACCCGTGCCTCTCACGTATGCCGAGGCTGTCAGAAGACCACCGCGGCCGCAGGCCTATGCCTATGCTCCTCCTGCGGTGCCTGCGCCTGTTGTTTCCCGACAGCGTTTCGCGCCCGCTGCCTACAATCCTTGGCGCACGGCTGACAACCGACCGATCTGCTACGCCTGCGGTTTTCCAGGCCACGTCGCTCGCCTATGTCGACGTACTCTGCCTGCGCCTCTCCACCCTCTGCCGGACTACCGCGATACAGATCGCACCTTTCGCGCACCTTTCGAACCACCGCATCAGGGGACCTCACCTGACCGCGCGCTTGGTCGCCAGCCCTACGTTTCCCACCGCTCGCCCTCCCCTCGCCGCCGCTCCTTGTCGCCCATGAGGCGTCGCCCCGTCTCCGCCGATTCGGAAAACTAGCAGCCGCAGTTCCTGGGGCACGAACTGCGCTATCATCGCCCTGCTTAAGTCCTCGCCTTTCACCGCCGAATCTTCTTGACGTGTTTGTAGACGGCGTCAGGACACTTGCGCTTGTGGACACTGGGGCCTCCGTTTCTGTCATTAACGAAAACTTCTGCCGTTCACTTCGAAAAGTTACCACCCCATCTTCTGGACTCTCCCTCCGTACAGCTAGCGCCGAGCCCGTTCATCCGTCTGCCGCTTGCACAGCACGAGTAGTCATCGCCGATGTTTTATATGTTGTCGAATTTTTAGTTCTCCGTGCAAGCTCCCATGACGTCATCCTTGGCTGGGATTTTCTATCCCGCCACAGCGCCGTCATTGACTGCGCCCGTGCGCATGTCGTCTTTTCTACGCTCTGTGATGCTGCCTTCGACGAGCCTTCGATTCGCCGTAATGCTAAGGTTGTTGTCGCCGAGGACACTCACATTCCCCCTGACAGTGCTGTGCTTGTCCCTGTTTGCGCCGCCTCTGTTTCTGACGCCACCGTTCTCTTCACGCCTTCCCCCATCCTTACTTCTCGCCGACGCCTCTCTGTTCCCTTTGCCGTCATCGACATTCAACACGGTACTGCCGCCATCCTCGTCTTTAACACCTCCTTCTCTGCCCTCTCCCTGCTCCGTGGCGAGTGCCTTGGCCATTTTGAAACCGCTACCTTGATCACTTCCTTGGACACCGATGTGACCTCCTCCAGTCCCGACATCGCTGCCCTCACCCCACGTGGCCCTACTCCCGATCACCCACTGCCTTCGGACATTTTCGACCGCTCTATTGACCCCGCCCTCGACACAGCTCAACACGCGCAGCTTCTTGCCCTGCTCAACCAGTTTCGCTCCTCGTTTGACCACCAGTCCTCTTCTTTGGGCCGTGCGACCAATGTCGAGCACCACATTGAAACCGGTACCCATACTCCTCTCCGCCAGCGCCCCTACCGTGTGTCACTTCCCGAGCGCCGCCTCATCGCTGAGCAAGTGGACGACATGCTACAACGCGGCATTATTCAGCCATCTGCCAGTCCTTGGTCGTCCCCAGTGGTGCTGGTGAAGAAGAAGGATGGCTCGATACGATTTTGCGTGGACTATCGCCGGCTCAACAAAATTACGCGCAAAGACGTCTACCCGCTACCCCGCATTGACGACGCCCTAGACTGCTTGCAAGGCGCCGAATTCTTCTCCTCTCTGGATCTCCGTTCCGGCTATTGGCAAGTGCCGATGTCTGAGTCCGACCGTCCTAAAACGGCATTCGTTACCCCTGACGGCCTATATGAATTCACCGTCATGCCATTCGGTCTGTGTAACGCTCCCGCCACGTTCGAACGAATGATGGACAATGTATTGCGCGGGCTCAAGTGGAACATTTGTCTCTGCTACTTGGATGATGTTGTTGTGTTTTCGCCCGATTTTCCGACGCACCTCCAGCGCTTGCGCCAGATATTGAGCTGCCTCACCCGTGCTGGCCTTCAGCTTAACCTCAAGAAATGTCACTTTGGTGCCCGGCAACTGACAATACTCGGCCACCTCGTATCCAAAGATGGCGTCCTACCTGATCCTGACAAACTCCGGGCTGTGGCTGAATTCCCTAAACCGACCTCTACGAAACAGGTGCGCCGATTTGTGGGCCTCTGCTCCTATTTTCGGCGCTTTGTCCCTAATTTCGCCTCCATCGTCGCGCCCCTTACGAAACTCCTCAATGGTCCCGCCGACCTGTCTACGTGGGACTCTGCCTGCGATGAAGCTTTTGCTGCGCTCCGTCGTCGTCTTACTTCACCCCCTATTCTTCGGCACTATGACCCCAGTGCTCCTACTGAGGTGCACACCGATGCAAGCGGAATTGGCCTCGGTGCTGTCCTGGCCCAGCGCAAGCCCGAATTTTCTGAATACGTTGTTGCGTACGCCAGCCGTGCTCTCACCAAAGCAGAGTCGAACTACAGCGTGACTGAAAAGGAGTGTCTGGCCGTAGTGTGGGCTCTCACAAAATTCCGCCCTTACTTATATGGCCGCCCTTTCACCGTCGTTACGGATCACCACGCCTTGTGTTGGTTGGCCTCCCTCAAAGATCCCTCAGGACGCCTTGGCCGCTGGGCACTCCGTCTTCAGGAATTCGATGTTACCGTTGTCTACCGGTCGGGCCGCAAGCACTCCGACGCCGACGCCTTGTCACGCTCGCCACTGCCCTCTCCTGCGCCCTCTTCCCTCTTATCTGATTCCCCACTCGCAGCGCTCACTGCTATCGACATGCCCAATCAACAACGCCAGGATCCATGGATTTCTTCCTTGCTGGATGCCCTTCGTGCGCACTCTACGTCCTCCTTCCCTCGGGCCCTTCGTCGCCAAGCTTCCCATTTCGCCATCCGCGACGATCTCCTATACCGCCGCAACTATCGTCCGGACGGCCGAAAGTGGCTCCTCGTGATTCCCCGCCATCTTCGGTCTGAGATCTGTGCGCACTACCACGCCGACCCTCAAAGCGCTCACGCTGGATCGCTAAAAACCTACGAGCGGCTACGCCAGAGGTACTACTGGCGGGGCATGTACAACTTTGTTCGTCGATTCGTTCGCTCCTGCACAGCCTGTCAGCAGCGGAAGTCGTCACCTCGACCCTCGACTGCCCCGTTACAGCCATTACCGTGCCCGGCTCGCCCTTTCGATCGTGTGGGCATCGACCTATATGGGCCGCTCCCCTTCACGACCGCCGGGAATCGATGGATTATAGTCGCCGTGGACCACCTCACTCGGTATGCTGAGACCGCTGCCCTACCTGCGGCTACTGCTCGCGACGTCGCCTTCTTCCTTCTTCATCACTTCGTCCTGCGTCACGGCGCTCCGCGAGAACTTCTCAGTGACCGCGGCCGTGTTTTCTTGTCAGAAGTTGTTCGCGAGCTTCTCGATGCGTGCCACTCAGTCCACCGTACCACTACCGCTTACCACCCCCAAACCAACGGCCTCACCGAACGATTCAACCGCACTCTTGGGGACATGATCGCCATGTACATTAGCTCCGACAGCTCTAATTGGGATCAAGTCCTTCCGTTCGTGACCTATGCATATAACACCGCATCCCAGGCAACCACCGGCTTTTCCCCATTCTTTCTTTTATTTGGGCGCGAGCCTTCCTGTCTGCTGGACACAATCCTTCCCTACCACCCCGACAGCTCAGAATATACTTCCATTTCTGACATTACCCGCCATGCTGAGCAGTGCCGCCAGTTGGCTCGCTCCTTCACCGCCGAACGTCAAGGGCTCCGGACACATGAGTCGGACCAAGACACGCCCGCTACACACTTCTCCACTGGATCATTGGTCTGGCTCTCTGTTCCGGCTGCGTCCAAATTTTCGGCCAAGCACATTGGTCCTTACCGCATCTTAGAGCGTACGTCACCAGTGAACTATATCATCGAACCAGTGACACCTTCTTTGGACCATCGCCGCCGTGGTCGCGACGTCGTTCATGTCAGCCGCTTGAAGCCTTATTACAGCCCTCTCGTCGTCTCCTCGCCTTGAGTCGCCAGGATGGCTCCCTCTTTCCGCCGGGGCAGTTGGAATGAAGAAGAAGATCCAGCACCGCCACCAACGACGACGAAGCGCTAGCGCCGCCCGCGAAAGGCTCGTGCTGGAGAACTGCCGCTTGTGTGCCGGTCTCTCGCCTCGCTGGTTCCTAGACGACTTGCGCCCGGGTCTTCGTTGCCGGCGCTTCAACGTGCCAATAAACCACTCTTCAACACTTATAAAAACAGATCAAACAACTTATCACAAGTAAAGAGATTTCAGTATCTGGGAGTAACATTCACATCTAATGCACAGGCATATGACCTTATTTGCTCCAAAGCACAAGCTTACCGCATATAAAAGTGCCTAATAAGACCAATTCTTGATCATACATGCGCTGTTTGGTCACCCTATCATGTGCGTGATGTAAAAAAACCTGAGCATCTTCAAAGAAAAGCAATAAGATTTATTTACGGCAGCAAGAGAAACTAAATGAAGCGTTTTCAGTGTTCTGCGATTGAAGTGATAAATGGCGAATTTAATTTCAAGAAAATCGTTGTCATGACACTTAAGACCAAAAAAGAACCGTTTAAATACACTTATAAAAACAGATCAAACAACTTATCACAAGTAAAGAGATTTCAGTATCCGGGAGTAACATTCACACCTAATCCACAGGCATATCGACCTAATTTGCTCCAAAGCACAAGCTTACCGCATATAAAAATGCCTAATAAGATCAATTCTTGAGCATGCATGCGCTGTTTGGTCACCCTTTCATGTGCGTGATGTTAAAAAACCTGTGTCTCTTCAAAGAAAAGCAATAAGATTTATTTACGGCAGCAAGAGAAACTAAATGAAGCGTTTTCAGTGCTTTGCGATCGAAGTGAGAAATGGCAAATTTAATTTCAAGAAAACCGTTGTCATGACACTTACGACCAAAAAAGAACCATTTAAATACACTTATAAAAACACATCAAACAACTTATCAGAAGTAAAGAGATTTCAGTCTTCACATTCACACCTAATGCACAGGCATATCGACCTAATTTGCTCTAAAGCACCAGCTTACCGCATATAAAAATGCCTAATAAGACCAATTCTTGAGCATACATGCGCTGTTTGGTCACCCTATCATGTGCGTGATGTAAAAAAACCTGAGTCTCTTCAAAAAAAGCAATAAGATTTATTTACGGCAGCAAGAGAAACTAAATGAAGCGTTTTCAGTGTTCTGCGATTCAAGTGAGAAATGGCAAATTTAATTTCAAGAAAATCGTTGTCATGACACTTACGACCAAAAACGAACCATTTAAATACACTTATAAAAACAGATCAAACAACTTATCACAAGTAAAGAGATTTCAGTATCTGGGAATAACATTAACACCTAATCCACAGGCATATCGACTTAATTTGCTCAAAAGCACAAGCTTACCGCATATAAAAATGCTTAATAAGACCAATTCTTGATCATACATGCGCTGTTTGGTCACCCTATCATGTGCGTGATGTAAAAAAACCTGAGTCTCTTCTAAGAAAAGCAATAAGATTTATTTACGGCAGCAAGAGAAACTAAATGAAGCGTTTTCAGTGTTCTGCGATTGAAGTGAGAAATGGCAAATTTAATTTCAAGAAAGCCGTTGTCATGACACTTACGACCAAAAAAGTACCATTTAAATACACTTATAAAAACACATCAAACAACTTATCACAAGTAAAGAGATTTCAGTCTTCACATTCACACCTAATGCACAGGCATATCGACCTAATTTGCTCTAAAGCACCAGCTTACCGCATATAAAAATGCCTAATAAGACCAATTCTTGAGCATACATGCGCTGTTTGGTCACCCTATCATGTGCGTGATGTAAAAAACCTGAGTCTCTTCAAAGAAAAGCAATAAGATTTATTTACAGCAAGAGAGAAACTAAATGAAGCGTTTTCACTGTTCTGCGATTGAAGTGAGAAATGGCAAATTTAATTTCAAGAAAATCGTCATGAAACTTACGACCAAAAAAGAACCATTTAAATACACTTATAAAAAGAGATAAAACAACTTATCACAAGTAAAGAGATTTAAGTATCTGAGAATAACATTCACACCTAATCCACAGGCATATCGACCTAATTTGCTCAAAAGCACAAGCTTACCGCATATAAAAATGCCTAATAAGACCAATTCTTGATCATACATGCGCTGTTTGGTCACCCTATCATGTGCGTGATGTAAAAAAACCTGAGTCTCTTCAAAGAAAAGCAATAAGATTTATTTACGGCAGCAAGAGAAACTAAATGAAGCGTTTTCAGTGTTCTGCGATTGAAGTGATAAATGGCAAATTTAATTTCAAGAATATCGTTGTCATGACACTTACGACCAAAAAAGAACCATCTAAATACACTTATAAAAACAGATCAAACAACTTATCACAAGTAAAGAGATTTCAGTCTTCACATTCACACCTAATGCACAGGCATATCGACCTAATTTGCTCCAAAGCACAAGCTTACCGCATATAAATATGCCTAATAAGACCAATTCTTGAGCATACATGCACTGTTTGGTCACCCTATCATGTGCGTGATGTAAAAAAAACCTGAGTCTCTTCAAAGAAAAGCAATAAGATTTATTTACGGCAGGAAGAGAAACTAAATGAAGCGTTTTCAGTGTTCTGCGATTCAAGTGAGAAATGGCAAATTTAATTTCAAGAAAATCGTTGTCATGACACTTACGACCAAAAAAACCATTTAAATACACTTATAAAAACAGATCAAACAACTTATCACAAGTAAAGAGATTTCAGTATCTGGGAATAACATTAACACCTAATCCACAGGCATATCGACTTAATTTGCTCAAAAGCACAAGCTTACCGCATATAAAAATGCCTAATAAGACCAATTCTTGATCATACATGCGCTGTTTGGTCACCCTATCATGTGCGTGATGTAAAAAAACCTGAGTCTCTTCAAAGAAAAGCAATAAGATTTATTTACGGCAGCAAGAGAAACTAAATGAAGCGTTTTCAGTGTTCTGCGATTGAAGTGATAAATGGCAAATTTAATTTCAAGAAAATCGTTGTCATGACACTTACGACCAAAAAAGAACCATTTAAATACACTGGAATGAAGAAGAAGATCCAGCACCGCCACCAACGACGACGAAGCGCTAGCGCCGCCCGCGAAAGGCTCGTGCTGGAGAACTGCCGCTTGTGTGCCGGTCTCTCGCCTCGCTGGTTCCTAGACGACTTGCGCCCGGGTCTTCGTTGCCGGCGCTTCAACGTGCCAATAAACCACTCTTCATTTGGTGGAGGTTGCTGCGTTCACCGTTCCCCATCACCGTGGACCTTCGCAGCCGCACCATCCCGATGTCCAAGACCAGTCAACAGCCCGCACCCCCGCCGCAGCCCGTCATCTGCTCCGGTGCCGTCCGGCAGCGCGACCCCGCTGTTTTCAGCGGCCACAGCGACCAGGATGTAGAAGATTGGCTGGAATCATACGAACGGGTGAGCCGCCATAACAATTGGGATGACAGCGTCAAACTGACCAACGTTATATTCTACCTGAGCGACGTAGCGAACCTGTGGTTCCGAAACCACGAGGCCGACATCCCCACCTGGGCCGTTTTCAAGAGCACACTTGCGGAGGTTTTCGGCCGTCCCGCCGTCCGGAAACTGCGCGCTGAGCAAAGCTTGCGTGTCCGAGCTCAGCACAAGGACGAGACTTTCACGAGCTACATTGAAGATGTAGTTGACCTATGCAAGCGTGTTGATCCAGCTATGTCCGAAGCTGACAAGATTAAGCACGTCCTGAAAGGCATCGACGACGACGCTTTTCAGATGTTGCTGGCGAAGAGCCCCACCACCGTCGCCTCGGTTTATACACTGTGCCAAAGTTTTGACGAGTTGCGCAAGCAACGTCTTTGTGCTCGTCGCCTTTCCCCCCCTGCCGACTCCATCTCCGGCCTGGGCATCAACCACGACTTGCTAGCCACAATCAAAGACTTCGTGCGGGAAGAGGTCGCCCGGCAGCTATCGCTCATATCTAACCCACACCCGTCACCGCCCGTCCTCAGTCCTGAGATCCGGACTGCCATCACGCAGGAGGTCGCCGATGCACTTCCTAGTCTTCGGCAACCGGCACCCTTGGCTCCCCAGGCCGGTCTACTCCCGATCCAGCCCACCCCAGTTGCCGCCCCGTTAAGCTACGACCCTCCAGTAAGCGTGCCGCCTGCGCCCGCACCCGTGCCTCTCACGTATGCCGAGGCTGTCAGAAGACCACCGCGGCCGCAGGCCTATGCCTATGCTCCTCCTGCGGTGCCTGCGCCTGTTGTTTCCCGACAGCGTTTCGCGCCCGCTGCCTACAATCCTTGGCGCACGGCTGACAACCGACCGATCTGCTACGCCTGCGGTTTTCCAGGCCACGTCGCTCGCCTATGTCGACGTACTCTGCCTGCGCCTCTCCACCCTCTGCCGGACTACCGCGATACAGATCGCACCTTTCGCGCACCTTTCGAACCACCGCATCAGGGGACCTCACCTGACCGCGCGCTTGGTCGCCAGCCCTACGTTTCCCACCGCTCGCCCTCCCCTCGCCGCCGCTCCTTGTCGCCCATGAGGCGTCGCCCCGTCTCCGCCGATTCGGAAAACTAGCAGCCGCAGTTCCTGGGGCACGAACTGCGCTATCATCGCCCTGCTTAAGTCCTCGCCTTTCACCGCCGAATCTTCTTGACGTGTTTGTAGACGGCGTCAGGACACTTGCGCTTGTGGACACTGGGGCCTCCGTTTCTGTCATTAACGAAAACTTCTGCCGTTCACTTCGAAAAGTTACCACCCCATCTTCTGGACTCTCCCTCCGTACAGCTAGCGCCGAGCCCGTTCATCCGTCTGCCGCTTGCACAGCACGAGTAGTCATCGCCGATGTTTTATATGTTGTCGAATTTTTAGTTCTCCGTGCAAGCTCCCATGACGTCATCCTTGGCTGGGATTTTCTATCCCGCCACAGCGCCGTCATTGACTGCGCCCGTGCGCATGTCGTCTTTTCTACGCTCTGTGATGCTGCCTTCGACGAGCCTTCGATTCGCCGTAATGCTAAGGTTGTTGTCGCCGAGGACACTCACATTCCCCCTGACAGTGCTGTGCTTGTCCCTGTTTGCGCCGCCTCTGTTTCTGACGCCACCGTTCTCTTCACGCCTTCCCCCATCCTTACTTCTCGCCGACGCCTCTCTGTTCCCTTTGCCGTCATCGACATTCAACACGGTACTGCCGCCATCCTCGTCTTTAACACCTCCTTCTCTGCCCTCTCCCTGCTCCGTGGCGAGTGCCTTGGCCATTTTGAAACCGCTACCTTGATCACTTCCTTGGACACCGATGTGACCTCCTCCAGTCCCGACATCGCTGCCCTCACCCCACGTGGCCCTACTCCCGATCACCCACTGCCTTCGGACATTTTCGACCGCTCTATTGACCCCGCCCTCGACACAGCTCAACACGCGCAGCTTCTTGCCCTGCTCAACCAGTTTCGCTCCTCGTTTGACCACCAGTCCTCTTCTTTGGGCCGTGCGACCAATGTCGAGCACCACATTGAAACCGGTACCCATACTCCTCTCCGCCAGCGCCCCTACCGTGTGTCACTTCCCGAGCGCCGCCTCATCGCTGAGCAAGTGGACGACATGCTACAACGCGGCATTATTCAGCCATCTGCCAGTCCTTGGTCGTCCCCAGTGGTGCTGGTGAAGAAGAAGGATGGCTCGATACGATTTTGCGTGGACTATCGCCGGCTCAACAAAATTACGCGCAAAGACGTCTACCCGCTACCCCGCATTGACGACGCCCTAGACTGCTTGCAAGGCGCCGAATTCTTCTCCTCTCTGGATCTCCGTTCCGGCTATTGGCAAGTGCCGATGTCTGAGTCCGACCGTCCTAAAACGGCATTCGTTACCCCTGACGGCCTATATGAATTCACCGTCATGCCATTCGGTCTGTGTAACGCTCCCGCCACGTTCGAACGAATGATGGACAATGTATTGCGCGGGCTCAAGTGGAACATTTGTCTCTGCTACTTGGATGATGTTGTTGTGTTTTCGCCCGATTTTCCGACGCACCTCCAGCGCTTGCGCCAGATATTGAGCTGCCTCACCCGTGCTGGCCTTCAGCTTAACCTCAAGAAATGTCACTTTGGTGCCCGGCAACTGACAATACTCGGCCACCTCGTATCCAAAGATGGCGTCCTACCTGATCCTGACAAACTCCGGGCTGTGGCTGAATTCCCTAAACCGACCTCTACGAAACAGGTGCGCCGATTTGTGGGCCTCTGCTCCTATTTTCGGCGCTTTGTCCCTAATTTCGCCTCCATCGTCGCGCCCCTTACGAAACTCCTCAATGGTCCCGCCGACCTGTCTACGTGGGACTCTGCCTGCGATGAAGCTTTTGCTGCGCTCCGTCGTCGTCTTACTTCACCCCCTATTCTTCGGCACTATGACCCCAGTGCTCCTACTGAGGTGCACACCGATGCAAGCGGAATTGGCCTCGGTGCTGTCCTGGCCCAGCGCAAGCCCGAATTTTCTGAATACGTTGTTGCGTACGCCAGCCGTGCTCTCACCAAAGCAGAGTCGAACTACAGCGTGACTGAAAAGGAGTGTCTGGCCGTAGTGTGGGCTCTCACAAAATTCCGCCCTTACTTATATGGCCGCCCTTTCACCGTCGTTACGGATCACCACGCCTTGTGTTGGTTGGCCTCCCTCAAAGATCCCTCAGGACGCCTTGGCCGCTGGGCACTCCGTCTTCAGGAATTCGATGTTACCGTTGTCTACCGGTCGGGCCGCAAGCACTCCGACGCCGACGCCTTGTCACGCTCGCCACTGCCCTCTCCTGCGCCCTCTTCCCTCTTATCTGATTCCCCACTCGCAGCGCTCACTGCTATCGACATGCCCAATCAACAACGCCAGGATCCATGGATTTCTTCCTTGCTGGATGCCCTTCGTGCGCACTCTACGTCCTCCTTCCCTCGGGCCCTTCGTCGCCAAGCTTCCCATTTCGCCATCCGCGACGATCTCCTATACCGCCGCAACTATCGTCCGGACGGCCGAAAGTGGCTCCTCGTGATTCCCCGCCATCTTCGGTCTGAGATCTGTGCGCACTACCACGCCGACCCTCAAAGCGCTCACGCTGGATCGCTAAAAACCTACGAGCGGCTACGCCAGAGGTACTACTGGCGGGGCATGTACAACTTTGTTCGTCGATTCGTTCGCTCCTGCACAGCCTGTCAGCAGCGGAAGTCGTCACCTCGACCCTCGACTGCCCCGTTACAGCCATTACCGTGCCCGGCTCGCCCTTTCGATCGTGTGGGCATCGACCTATATGGGCCGCTCCCCTTCACGACCGCCGGGAATCGATGGATTATAGTCGCCGTGGACCACCTCACTCGGTATGCTGAGACCGCTGCCCTACCTGCGGCTACTGCTCGCGACGTCGCCTTCTTCCTTCTTCATCACTTCGTCCTGCGTCACGGCGCTCCGCGAGAACTTCTCAGTGACCGCGGCCGTGTTTTCTTGTCAGAAGTTGTTCGCGAGCTTCTCGATGCGTGCCACTCAGTCCACCGTACCACTACCGCTTACCACCCCCAAACCAACGGCCTCACCGAACGATTCAACCGCACTCTTGGGGACATGATCGCCATGTACATTAGCTCCGACAGCTCTAATTGGGATCAAGTCCTTCCGTTCGTGACCTATGCATATAACACCGCATCCCAGGCAACCACCGGCTTTTCCCCATTCTTTCTTTTATTTGGGCGCGAGCCTTCCTGTCTGCTGGACACAATCCTTCCCTACCACCCCGACAGCTCAGAATATACTTCCATTTCTGACATTACCCGCCATGCTGAGCAGTGCCGCCAGTTGGCTCGCTCCTTCACCGCCGAACGTCAAGGGCTCCGGACACATGAGTCGGACCAAGACACGCCCGCTACACACTTCTCCACTGGATCATTGGTCTGGCTCTCTGTTCCGGCTGCGTCCAAATTTTCGGCCAAGCACATTGGTCCTTACCGCATCTTAGAGCGTACGTCACCAGTGAACTATATCATCGAACCAGTGACACCTTCTTTGGACCATCGCCGCCGTGGTCGCGACGTCGTTCATGTCAGCCGCTTGAAGCCTTATTACAGCCCTCTCGTCGTCTCCTCGCCTTGAGTCGCCAGGATGGCTCCCTCTTTCCGCCGGGGCAGTTGGAATGAAGAAGAAGATCCAGCACCGCCACCAACGACGACGAAGCGCTAGCGCCGCCCGCGAAAGGCTCGTGCTGGAGAACTGCCGCTTGTGTGCCGGTCTCTCGCCTCGCTGGTTCCTAGACGACTTGCGCCCGGGTCTTCGTTGCCGGCGCTTCAACGTGCCAATAAACCACTCTTCAACACTTATAAAAACAGATCAAACAACTTATCACAAGTAAAGAGATTTCAGTATCTGGGAGTAACATTCACATCTAATGCACAGGCATATGACCTTATTTGCTCCAAAGCACAAGCTTACCGCATATAAAAGTGCCTAATAAGACCAATTCTTGATCATACATGCGCTGTTTGGTCACCCTATCATGTGCGTGATGTAAAAAAACCTGAGCATCTTCAAAGAAAAGCAATAAGATTTATTTACGGCAGCAAGAGAAACTAAATGAAGCGTTTTCAGTGTTCTGCGATTGAAGTGATAAATGGCGAATTTAATTTCAAGAAAATCGTTGTCATGACACTTAAGACCAAAAAAGAACCGTTTAAATACACTTATAAAAACAGATCAAACAACTTATCACAAGTAAAGAGATTTCAGTATCCGGGAGTAACATTCACACCTAATCCACAGGCATATCGACCTAATTTGCTCCAAAGCACAAGCTTACCGCATATAAAAATGCCTAATAAGATCAATTCTTGAGCATGCATGCGCTGTTTGGTCACCCTTTCATGTGCGTGATGTTAAAAAACCTGTGTCTCTTCAAAGAAAAGCAATAAGATTTATTTACGGCAGCAAGAGAAACTAAATGAAGCGTTTTCAGTGCTTTGCGATCGAAGTGAGAAATGGCAAATTTAATTTCAAGAAAACCGTTGTCATGACACTTACGACCAAAAAAGAACCATTTAAATACACTTATAAAAACACATCAAACAACTTATCAGAAGTAAAGAGATTTCAGTCTTCACATTCACACCTAATGCACAGGCATATCGACCTAATTTGCTCTAAAGCACCAGCTTACCGCATATAAAAATGCCTAATAAGACCAATTCTTGAGCATACATGCGCTGTTTGGTCACCCTATCATGTGCGTGATGTAAAAAAACCTGAGTCTCTTCAAAAAAAGCAATAAGATTTATTTACGGCAGCAAGAGAAACTAAATGAAGCGTTTTCAGTGTTCTGCGATTCAAGTGAGAAATGGCAAATTTAATTTCAAGAAAATCGTTGTCATGACACTTACGACCAAAAACGAACCATTTAAATACACTTATAAAAACAGATCAAACAACTTATCACAAGTAAAGAGATTTCAGTATCTGGGAATAACATTAACACCTAATCCACAGGCATATCGACTTAATTTGCTCAAAAGCACAAGCTTACCGCATATAAAAATGCTTAATAAGACCAATTCTTGATCATACATGCGCTGTTTGGTCACCCTATCATGTGCGTGATGTAAAAAAACCTGAGTCTCTTCTAAGAAAAGCAATAAGATTTATTTACGGCAGCAAGAGAAACTAAATGAAGCGTTTTCAGTGTTCTGCGATTGAAGTGATAAATGGCAAATTTAATTTCAAGAAAATCGTTGTCATGACACTTACGACCAAAAAAGAACCATTTAAATACACTTATAAAACAGATCAAACAACTTCTCACAAGTAAAGAGATTTCAGTATCTGGGAGTAACATTCACATCTAATGCACAGGCATATGACCTAATTTGCTCCAAAGCACAAGCTTACCGCATATAAAAATGCCTAATAAGACCAATTCTTGATCATACATGCGCTGTTTCGTCACCCTATCATGTGCGTGATGTAAAAAAACCTGAGTCTCTTCAAAGAAAAGTAATAAGATTTATTTACGGCAGCAAGAGAAACTAAATGAAGCGTTTTCAGTGTTCTGCGATTGAAGTGATAAATGGCGAATTTAATTTCAAGAAAATCGTTGTCATGACACTTACGACCAAAAAAGAACCGTTTAAATACACTTATAAAACCAGATCAAACAACTTATCACAAGTAAAGAGATTTCAGTATCCGGGAGTAACATTCACACCTAATCCACAGGCATATCGACCTAATTTGCTCCAAAGCACAAGCTTACCGCATATAAAAATGCCTAATAAGATCAATTCTTAAAGCATGCATGCGCTGTTTGGTCACCCTTTCATGTGCGTGATGTTAAAAAACCTGTGTCTCTTCAAAGAAAAGCAATAAGATTTATTTACGGCAGCAAGAGAAACTAAATGAAGCGTTTTCAGTGTTTTGCGATCGAAGTGAGAAATGGCAAATTTAATTTCAAGAAAACCGTTGTCATGACACTTACGACCAAAAAAGAACCATTTAAATACACTTATAAAAACACATCAAACAACTTATCACAAGTAAAGAGATTTCAGTCTTCACATTCACACCTAATGCACAGGCATATCGACCTAATTTGCTCCAAAGCACCAGCTTACCGCATATAAAAATGCCTAATAAGACCAATTCTTGATCATACATGCGCTGTTTGGTCACCCTATCATGTGCGTGATGTAAAAAAACCTGAGTCTCTTCAAAGAAAAGCAATAAGATTTATTTACGGCAGCAAGAGAAACTAAATGAAGCGTTTTCAGTGTTCTGCGATTGAAGTGATAAATGGCAAATTTAATTTCAAGAAAATCGTTGTCATGACACTTACGACCAAAAAAGAACCATTTAAATACACTTATAAAAACAGATCAAACAACTTATCACAAGTAAAGAGATTTCAGTATCTGGGAGTAACATTCACATCTAATGCACAGGCATATGACCTAATTTGCTCCAAAGCACAAGCTTACCGCATATAAAAATGCCTAATAAGACCAATTCTTGATCATACATGCGCTGTTTGGTCACCCTATCATGTGCGTGATGTAAAAAAACCTGAGTTTCTTCAAAGAAAAGCAATAGGATTTATTTACGGCAGCAAGAGAAACTAAATGAAGCGTTTTCAATGTTCTGCGATTGAAGTGATAAATGGCGAATTTAATTTCAAGAAAATCGTTGTCATGACACTTACGACCAAAAAAGAACCGTTTAAATACACTTATAAAAACAGATCAAACAACTTATCACAAGTAAAGAGATTTAAGTATCTGGGAATAACATTCACACCTAATCCACAGGCATATCGACCTAATTTGCTCAAAAGCACAAGCTTACCGCATATAAAAATGCCTAATAAGACCAATTCTTGATCATACATGCGCTGTTTGGTCACCCTATCATGTGAGTGATGTAAAAAAAACCTGAGTCTCTTCAAAAAAAGCAATAAGATTTATTTACGGCAGCAAGAGAAACTAAATGAAGCGTTTTCAGTGTTCTGCGATTCAAGTGAGAAATGGCAAATTTAATTTCAAGAAAATCGTTGTCATGACACTTACGACCAAAAACGAACCATTTAAATACACTTATAAAAACAGATCAAACAACTTATCACAAGTAAAGAGATTTCAGTATCTGGGAATAACATTAACACCTAATCCACAGGCATATCGACTTAATTTGCTCAAAAGCATAAGCTTACCGCATATAAAAATGCCTAATAAGACCAATTCTTGATCATACATGCGCTGTTTGGTCACCCTATCATGTGCGTGATGTAAAAAAACCTGAGTCTCTTCAAAGAAAAGCAATAAGATTGATTTACGGCAGCAAGATAAACTAAATGAAGCGTTTTCAGTGTTCTGCGATTGAAGTGATAAATGGCAAATTTAATTTCAAGAAAATCGTTGTCATGACACTTACGACCAAAAAAGAACCATTTAAATACACTTATAAAAACAGATCAAACAACTTATCACAAGTAAAGAGATTTCAGTATCTGGGAGTAACATTCACATCTAATGCACAGGCATATGACCTAATTTGCTCCAAAGCACAAGCTTACCGCATATAAAAATGCCTAATAAGACCAATTCTTGATCATACATGCGCTGTTTGGTCACCCTATCATGTGCGTGATGTAAAAAAACCTGAGTCTCTTCAAAGAAAAGCAATAAGATTTATTTACGGCAGCAAGAGAAACTAAATGAAGCGTTTTCAGTGTTCTGCGATTGAAGTGATAAATGGCAAATTTAATTTCAAGAATATCGTTGTCATGACACTTACGACCAAAAAAGAACCATTTAAATACACTTATAAAAACAGATCAAACAACTTATCACAAGTAAAGAGATTTCAGTCTTCACATTCACACCTAATGCACAGGCATATCGACCTAATTTGCTCCAAAGCACAAGCTTACCGCATATAAATATGCCTAATAAGACCAATTCTTGAGCATACATGCACTGTTTGGTCACCCTATCATGTGCGTGATGTAAAAAAAACCTGAGTCTCTTCAAAGAAAAGCAATAAGATTTATTTACGGCAGGAAGAGAAACTAAATGAAGCGTTTTCAGTGTTCTGCGATTCAAGTGAGAAATGGCAAATTTAATTTCAAGAAAATCGTTGTCATGACACTTACGACCAAAAAAACCATTTAAATACACTTATAAAAACAGCTCAAACAACTTATCACAAGTAAAGAGATTTCAGTCTTTGGGAGTAACATTCACACCTAATGCACAGGCATATCGACCTAATTTGCTCCAAAGCACAAGCAAACCGCATATAAAAATGCCTAATAAGATCAATTCTAGAGCATACATACCCTGTTTGGTCACCCTATCATGTGAGTGATGTAAAAAAAACCTGAGTCTCTTCAAAAAAAGCAATAAGATTTATTTACGGCAGCAAGAGAAACTAAATGAAGCGTTTTCAGTGTTCTGCGATTCAAGTGAGAAATGGCAAATTTAATTTCAAGAAAATCGTTGTCATGACACTTACGACCAAAAACGAACCATTTAAATACACTTATAAAAACAGATCAAACAACTTATCACAAGTAAAGAGATTTCAGTATCCGGGAGTAACATTCACACCTAATCCACAGGCATATCGACCTAATTTGCTCCAAAGCACAAGCTTACCGCATATAAAAATGCCTAATAAGATCAATTCTTAAAGCATGCATGCGCTGTTTGGTCACCCTTTCATGTGCGTGATGTTAAAAAACCTGTGTCTCTTCAAAGAAAAGCAATAAGATTTATTTACGGCAGCAAGAGAAACTAAATGAAGCGTTTTCAGTGTTTTGCGATCGAAGTGAGAAATGGCAAATTTAATTTCAAGAAAACCGTTGTCATGACACTTACGACCAAAAAAGAACCATTTAAATACACTTATAAAAACACATCAAACAACTTATCACAAGTAAAGAGATTTCAGTCTTCACATTCACACCTAATGCACAGGCATATCGACCTAATTTGCTCCAAAGCACCAGCTTACCGCATATAAAAATGCCTAATAAGACCAATTCTTGATCATACATGCGCTGTTTGGTCACCCTATCATGTGCGTGATGTAAAAAAACCTGAGTCTCTTCAAAGAAAAGCAATAAGATTTATTTACGGCAGCAAGAGAAACTAAATGAAGCGTTTTCAGTGTTCTGCGATTGAAGTGATAAATGGCAAATTTAATTTCAAGAAAATCGTTGTCATGACACTTACGACCAAAAAAGAACCATTTAAATACACTTATAAAAACAGATCAAACAACTTATCACAAGTAAAGAGATTTCAGTATCTGGGAGTAACATTCACATCTAATGCACAGGCATATGACCTAATTTGCTCCAAAGCACAAGCTTACCGCATATAAAAATGCCTAATAAGACCAATTCTTGATCATACATGCGCTGTTTGGTCACCCTATCATGTGCGTGATGTAAAAAAACCTGAGTTTCTTCAAAGAAAAGCAATAGGATTTATTTACGGCAGCAAGAGAAACTAAATGAAGCGTTTTCAATGTTCTGCGATTGAAGTGATAAATGGCGAATTTAATTTCAAGAAAATCGTTGTCATGACACTTACGACCAAAAAAGAACCGTTTAAATACACTTATAAAAACAGATCAAACAACTTATCACAAGTAAAGAGATTTAAGTATCTGGGAATAACATTCACACCTAATCCACAGGCATATCGACCTAATTTGCTCAAAAGCACAAGCTTACCGCATATAAAAATGCCTAATAAGACCAATTCTTGATCATACATGCGCTGTTTGGTCACCCTATCATGTGAGTGATGTAAAAAAAACCTGAGTCTCTTCAAAAAAAGCAATAAGATTTATTTACGGCAGCAAGAGAAACTAAATGAAGCGTTTTCAGTGTTCTGCGATTCAAGTGAGAAATGGCAAATTTAATTTCAAGAAAATCGTTGTCATGACACTTACGACCAAAAACGAACCATTTAAATACACTTATAAAAACAGATCAAACAACTTATCACAAGTAAAGAGATTTCAGTATCTGGGAATAACATTAACACCTAATCCACAGGCATATCGACTTAATTTGCTCAAAAGCATAAGCTTACCGCATATAAAAATGCCTAATAAGACCAATTCTTGATCATACATGCGCTGTTTGGTCACCCTATCATGTGCGTGATGTAAAAAAACCTGAGTCTCTTCAAAGAAAAGCAATAAGATTGATTTACGGCAGCAAGATAAACTAAATGAAGCGTTTTCAGTGTTCTGCGATTGAAGTGATAAATGGCAAATTTAATTTCAAGAAAATCGTTGTCATGACACTTACGACCAAAAAAGAACCATTTAAATACACTTATAAAAACAGATCAAACAACTTATCACAAGTAAAGAGATTTCAGTATCTGGGAGTAACATTCACATCTAATGCACAGGCATATGACCTAATTTGCTCCAAAGCACAAGCTTACCGCATATAAAAATGCCTAATAAGACCAATTCTTGATCATACATGCGCTGTTTGGTCACCCTATCATGTGCGTGATGTAAAAAAACCTGAGTCTCTTCAAAGAAAAGCAATAAGATTTATTTACGGCAGCAAGAGAAACTAAATGAAGCGTTTTCAGTGTTCTGCGATTGAAGTGATAAATGGCAAATTTAATTTCAAGAATATCGTTGTCATGACACTTACGACCAAAAAAGAACCATTTAAATACACTTATAAAAACAGATCAAACAACTTATCACAAGTAAAGAGATTTCAGTCTTCACATTCACACCTAATGCACAGGCATATCGACCTAATTTGCTCCAAAGCACAAGCTTACCGCATATAAATATGCCTAATAAGACCAATTCTTGAGCATACATGCACTGTTTGGTCACCCTATCATGTGCGTGATGTAAAAAAAACCTGAGTCTCTTCAAAGAAAAGCAATAAGATTTATTTACGGCAGGAAGAGAAACTAAATGAAGCGTTTTCAGTGTTCTGCGATTCAAGTGAGAAATGGCAAATTTAATTTCAAGAAAATCGTTGTCATGACACTTACGACCAAAAAAACCATTTAAATACACTTATAAAAACAGCTCAAACAACTTATCACAAGTAAAGAGATTTCAGTCTTTGGGAGTAACATTCACACCTAATGCACAGGCATATCGACCTAATTTGCTCCAAAGCACAAGCAAACCGCATATAAAAATGCCTAATAAGATCAATTCTAGAGCATACATACCCTGTTTGGTCACCCTATCATGTGAGTGATGTAAAAAAAACCTGAGTCTCTTCAAAAAAAGCAATAAGATTTATTTACGGCAGCAAGAGAAACTAAATGAAGCGTTTTCAGTGTTCTGCGATTCAAGTGAGAAATGGCAAATTTAATTTCAAGAAAATCGTTGTCATGACACTTACGACCAAAAACGAACCATTTAAATACACTTATAAAAACAGATCAAACAACTTATCACAAGTAAAGAGATTTCAGTATCTGGGAATAACATTAACACCTAATCCACAGGCATATGACCTAATTTGCTCCAAAGCACAAGCTTACCGCATATAAAAATGCCTAATAAGACCAATTCTTGATCATACATGCGCTGTTTGGTCACCCTATCATGTGCGTGATGTAAAAAAACCTGAGTCTCTTCAAAGAAAAGCAATAAGATTTATTTACGGCAGCAACAGAAACTAAATGAAGCGTTTTCAGTGTTCTGCGATTGAAGTGATAAATGGCGAATTTAATTTCAAGAAAATCGGTGTCATGACACTTACGACCAAAAAAGAACCGTTTAATTACACTTATAAAAACAGATCAAACAACTTATCACAAGTAAAGAGATTTCAGTATCCGGGAGTAACATTCACACCTAATCCACAGGCATATCGACCTAATTTGCTCAAAAGCACAAGCTTACCGCATATAAAAATGCCTAATAAGACCAATTCTTGATCATACATGCGCTGTTTGGTCACCCTATCATGTGCGTGATGTAAAAAAACCTGAGTCTCTTCAAAGAAAAGCAATAAGATTTATTTACGGCAGCAAGAGAAACTAAATGAAGCGTTTTCAGTGTTCTGCGATTGAAGTGATAAATGGCAAATTTAATTTCAAGAATATCGTTGTCATGACACTTACGACCAAAAAAGAACCATTTAAATACACTTATAAAAACAGATCAAACAACTTATCACAAGTAAAGAGATTTCAGTCTTCACATTCACACCTAATGCAAAGGCATATCGACTTAATTTGCTCCAAAGCACAAGCTTACCGCATATAAATATGCCTAATAAGACCAATTCTTGAGCATACATGCACTGTTTGGTCACCCTATCATGTGCGTGATGTAAAAAAAACCTGAGTCTCTTCAAAGAAAAGCAATAAGATTTATTTACGGCAGCAAGAGAAACTAAATGAAGCGTTTTCAGTGTTCTGCGATTGAAGTGATAAATGGCAAATTTAATTTCAAGAATATCGTTGTCATGACACTTACGACTAAAAAAGAACCATTTAAATACACTTATAAAAACAGATCAAACAACTTATCACAAGTAAAGAGATTTCAGTCTTCACATTCACACCTAATGCAAAGGCATATCGACTTAATTTGCTCCAAAGCACAAGCTTACCGCATATAAATATGCCTAATAAGACCAATTCTTGAGCATACATGCACTGTTTGGTCACCCTATCATGTGCGTGATGTAAAAAAAACCTGAGTCTCTTCAAAGAAAAGCAATAAGATTTATTTACGGCAGGAAGAGAAACTAAATGAAGCGTTTTCAGTGTTCTGTGATTCAAGTGAGAAATGGCAAATTTGATTTCAAGAAAATCGTTGTCATGACACTTACGACTAAAAAAACCATTTAAATACACTTATAAAAACAGATCAAACAACTTATCACAAGTAAAGAGATTTCAGTATCTGGGAATAACATTAACACCTAATCCACAGGCATATCGACTTAATTTGCTCAAAAGCACAAGCTTACCGCATATAAAAATGCCTAATAAGACCAATTCTTGATCATACATGCGCTGTTTGGTCACCCTATCATGTGCGTGATGTAAAAAAACCTGAGTCTCTTCAAAGAAAAGCAATAAGATTTATTTACGGCAGCAAGAGAAACTAAATGAAGCGTTTTCAGTGTTCTGCGATTGAAGTGATAAATGGCAAATTTAATTTCAAGAAAATCGTTGTCATGACACTTACGACCAAAAAAGAACCATTTAAATACACTTATAAAAACAGATCAAACAACTTATCACAAGTAAAGAGATTTCAGTATCTGGGAGTAACATTCACATCTAATGCACAGGCATATGACCTAATTTGCTCCAAAGCACAAGCTTACCGCATATAAAAATGCCTAATAAGACCAATTCTTGAGCATACATGCGCTGTTTGGTCACCCTATCATGTGCGTGATGTAAAAAACCTGAGTCTCTTCAAAGAAAAGCAATAAGATTTATTTACAGCAAGAGAGAAACTAAATGAAGCGTTTTCACTGTTCTGCGATTGAAGTGAGAAATGGCAAATTTAATTTCAAGAAAATCGTCATGAAACTTACGACCAAAAAAGAACCATTTAAATACACTTATAAAAAGAGATAAAACAACTTATCACAAGTAAAGAGATTTAAGTATCTGGGAAGAACATTCACACCTAATCCACAGGCATATCGACCTAATTTGCTCAAAAGCACAAGCTTACCGCATATAAAAATGCCTAATAAGACCAATTCTTGATCATACATGTGCTGTTTGGTCACCCTATCATGTGCGTGATGTAAAAAAACCTGAGTCTCTTCAAAGAAAAGCAATAAGATTTATTTACGGCAGCAAGAGAAACTAAATGAAGCGTTTTCAGTGTTCTGCGATTGAAGTGATAAATGGCAAATTTAATTTCAAGAATATCGTTGTCATGACACTTACGACCAAAAAAGAACCATTTAAATACACTTATAAAAACAGCTCAAACAACTTATCACAAGTAAAGAGATTTCAGTCTTTGGGAGTAACATTCACACCTAATGCACAGGCATATCAACCTAATTTGCTCCAAAGCACAAGCAAACCGCATATAAAAATGCCTAATAAGATCAATTCTAGACCATACATACCCTGTTTGGTCACCCTATCATGTGAGTGATGTAAAAAAAACCTGAGTCTCTTCAAAGAAAAGCAATAAGATTTATTTACGGCAGCAAGAGAAACTAAATGAAGCGTTTTCAGTGTTCTGCGATTGAAGTGATAAATGGCAAATTTAATTTCAAGAATATCGTTGTCATGACACTTACGACCAAAAAAGAACCATTTAAATACACTTATAAAAACAGATCAAACAACTTATCACAAGTAAAGAGATTTCAGTCTTCACATTCACACCTAATGCAAAGGCATATCGACTTAATTTGCTCCAAAGCACAAGCTTACCGCATATAAATATGCCTAATAAGACCAATTCTTGAGCATACATGCACTGTTTGGTCACCCTATCATGTGCGTGATGTAAAAAAAACCTGAGTCTCTTCAAAGAAAAGCAATAAGATTTATTTACGGCAGCAAGAGAAACTAAATGAAGCGTTTTCAGTGTTCTGCGATTGAAGTGATAAATGGCAAATTTAATTTCAAGAATATCGTTGTCATGACACTTACGACTAAAAAAGAACCATTTAAATACACTTATAAAAACAGATCAAACAACTTATCACAAGTAAAGAGATTTCAGTCTTCACATTCACACCTAATGCAAAGGCATATCGACTTAATTTGCTCCAAAGCACAAGCTTACCGCATATAAATATGCCTAATAAGACCAATTCTTGAGCATACATGCACTGTTTGGTCACCCTATCATGTGCGTGATGTAAAAAAAACCTGAGTCTCTTCAAAGAAAAGCAATAAGATTTATTTACGGCAGGAAGAGAAACTAAATGAAGCGTTTTCAGTGTTCTGTGATTCAAGTGAGAAATGGCAAATTTGATTTCAAGAAAATCGTTGTCATGACACTTACGACTAAAAAAACCATTTAAATACACTTATAAAAACAGATCAAACAACTTATCACAAGTAAAGAGATTTCAGTATCTGGGAATAACATTAACACCTAATCCACAGGCATATCGACTTAATTTGCTCAAAAGCACAAGCTTACCGCATATAAAAATGCCTAATAAGACCAATTCTTGATCATACATGCGCTGTTTGGTCACCCTATCATGTGCGTGATGTAAAAAAACCTGAGTCTCTTCAAAGAAAAGCAATAAGATTTATTTACGGCAGCAAGAGAAACTAAATGAAGCGTTTTCAGTGTTCTGCGATTGAAGTGATAAATGGCAAATTTAATTTCAAGAAAATCGTTGTCATGACACTTACGACCAAAAAAGAACCATTTAAATACACTTATAAAAACAGATCAAACAACTTATCACAAGTAAAGAGATTTCAGTATCTGGGAGTAACATTCACATCTAATGCACAGGCATATGAACTTATTTGCTCCAAAGCACAAGCTTACCGCATATAAAAATGCCTAATAAGACCAATTCTTGAGCATACATGCGCTGTTTGGTCACCCTATCATGTGCGTGATGTAAAAAACCTGAGTCTCTTCAAAGAAAAGCAATAAGATTTATTTACAGCAAGAGAGAAACTAAATGAAGCGTTTTCACTGTTCTGCGATTGAAGTGAGAAATGGCAAATTTAATTTCAAGAAAATCGTCATGAAACTTACGACCAAAAAAGAACCATTTAAATACACTTATAAAAAGAGATAAAACAACTTATCACAAGTAAAGAGATTTAAGTATCTGGGAAGAACATTCACACCTAATCCACAGGCATATCGACCTAATTTGCTCAAAAGCACAAGCTTACCGCATATAAAAATGCCTAATAAGACCAATTCTTGATCATACATGCGCTGTTTGGTCACCCTATCATGTGCGTGATGTAAAAAAACCTGAGTCTCTTCAAAGAAAAGCAATAAGATTTATTTACGGCAGCAAGAGAAACTAAATGAAGCGTTTTCAGTGTTCTGCGATTGAAGTGATAAATGGCAAATTTAATTTCAAGAATATCGTTGTCATGACACTTACGACCAAAAAAGAACCATTTAAATACACTTATAAAAACAGCTCAAACAACTTATCACAAGTAAAGAGATTTCAGTCTTTGGGAGTAACATTCACACCTAATGCACAGGCATATCAACCTAATTTGCTCCAAAGCACAAGCAAACCGCATATAAAAATGCCTAATAAGATCAATTCTAGACCATACATACCCTGTTTGGTCACCCTATCATGTGAGTGATGTAAAAAAAACCTGAGTCTCTTCAAAAAAAGCAATAAGATTTATTTACGGCAGCAAGAGAAACTAAATGAAGCGTTTTCAGTGTTCTCCAAAAAAGAACCATTTAAATACACTTATAAAAACACATCAAACAACTTATCACAAGTAAAGAGATTTCAGTCTTCACATTCACACCTAATGCACAGGCATATCGACCTAATTTGCTCCAAAGCACAAGCTTACCGCATATAAAAATGCCTAATAAGACCAATTCTTGAGCATACATGCGCTGTTTGGTCACCCTATCATGTGCGTGATGTAAAAAAACCTGAGTCTCTTCAAAGAAAAGCAATAAGATTTATTTACAGCAGCAAGAGAAACTAAATGAAGCGTTTTCACTGTTCTGCGATTGAAGTGAGAAATGGCAAATTTAATTTCAAGAAAATCGTCATGAAACTTACGACCAAAAAAGAACCATTTAAATACACTTATAAAAAGAGATCAAACAACTTATCACAAGTAAAGAGATTTAAGTATCGGGGAATAACATTCACACCTAATCCACAGGCATATCGACCTAATTTGCTCAAAAGCACAAGCTTACCGCATATAAAAATGCCTAATAAGACCAATTCTTGATCATACATGCGCTGTTTGGTCACCCTATCATGTGCGTGATGTAAAAAAACCTGAGTCTCTTCAAAGAAAAGCAATAAGATTTATTTACGGCAGCAAGAGAAACTAAATGAAGCGTTTTCAGTGTTCTGCGATTGAAGTGATAAATGGCAAATTTAATTTCAAGAATATCGTTGTCATGACACTTACGACCAAAAAAGAACCATTTAAATACACTTATAAAAACAAATCAAACAACTTATCACAAGTAAAGAGATTTCAGTCTTCACATTCACACCTAATGCACAGGCATATCGACCTAATTTGCTCCAAACCACAAGCTTACCGCATATAAATATGCCTAATAAGACCAATTCTTGAGCATACATGCACTGTTTGGTCACCCTATCATGTGCGTGATGTAAAAAAAACCTGAGTCTCTTCAAAGAAAAGCAATAAGATTTATTTACGGCAGGAAGAGAAACTAAATGAAGCGTTTTCAGTGTTCTGCGATTCAAGTGAGAAATGGCAAATTTAATTTCAAGAAAATCGTTGTCATGACACTTACGACGAAAAAAACCATTTAAATACACTTATAAAAACAGATCAAACAACTTATCACAAGTAAAGAGATTTCAGTATCTGGGAATAACATTAACACCTAATCCACAGGCATATCGACTTAATTTGCTCAAAAGCACAAGCTTACCGCATATAAAAATGCCTAATAAGACCAATTCTTGATCATACATGCGCTGTTTGGTCACCCTATCATGTGCGTGATGTAAAAAAACCTGAGTCTCTTCAAAGAAAAGCAATAAGATTTATTTACGGCAGCAAGAGAAACTAAATGAAGTGTTTTCAGTGTTCTGCGATTGAAGTGATAAATGGCAAATTTAATTTCAAGAAAATCGTTGTCATGACACTTACGACCAAAAAAGAACCATTTAAATACACTTATAAAAACAGATCAAACAACTTATCACAAGTAAAGAGATTTCAGTATCTGGGAGTAACATTCACATCTAATGCACAGGCATATGACCTAATTTGCTCCAAAGCACAAGATTACCGCATATAAAAATGCCTAATAAGACCAATTTTGGAGCATACATGCGCTGTTTGGTCACCCTATCATGTGCGTGATGTAAAAAACCTGAGTCTCTTCAAAGAAAAGCAATAAGATTTATTTACAGCAAGAGAGAAACTAAATGAAGCGTTTTCACTGTTCTGCGATTGAAGTGAGAAATGGCAAATTTAATTTCAAGAAAATCGTCATGAAACTTACGACCAAAAAAGAACCATTTAAATACACTTATAAAAAGAGATAAAACAACTTATCACAAGTAAAGAGATTTAAGTATCTGGGAATAACATTCACACCTAATCCACAGGCATATCGACCTAATTTGCTCAAAAGCACAAGCTTACCGCATATAAAAATGCCTAATAAGACCAATTCTTGATCATACATGCGCTGTTTGGTCACCCTATCATGTGCGTGATGTAAAAAAACCTGAGTCTCTTCAAAGAAAAGCAATAAGATTTATTTACGGCAGCAAGAGAAACTAAATGAAGCGTTTTCAGTGTTCTGCGATTGAAGTGATAAATGGCAAATTTAATTTCAAGAATATCGTTGTCATGACACTTACGACCAAAAAAGAACCATTTAAATACACTTATAAAAACAGCTCAAACAACTTATCACAAGTAAAGAGATTTCAGTCTTTGGGAGTAACATTCACACCTAATGCACAGGCATATCAACCTAATTTGCTCCAAAGCACAAGCAAACCGCATATAAAAATGCCTAATAAGATCAATTCTAGACCATACATACCCTGTTTGGTCACCCTATCATGTGAGTGATGTAAAAAAAACCTGAGTCTCTTCAAAAAAAGCAATAAGATTTATTTACGGCAGCAAGAGAAACTAAATGAAGCGTTTTCAGTGTTCTCCAAAAAAGAACCATTTAAATACACTTATAAAAACACATCAAACAACTTATCACAAGTAAAGAGATTTCAGTCTTCACATTCACACCTAATGCACAGGCATATCGACCTAATTTGCTCCAAAGCACCAGCTTACCGCATATAAAAATGCCTAATAAGACCAATTCTTGAGCATACATGCGCTGTTTGGTCACCCTATCATGTGCGTGATGTAAAAAAACCTGAGTCTCTTCAAAGAAAAGCAATAAGATTTATTTACAGCAGCAAGAGAAACTAAATGAAGCGTTTTCACTGTTCTGCGATTGAAGTGAGAAATGGCAAATTTAATTTCAAGAAAATCGTCATGAAACTTACGACCAAAAAAGAACCATTTAAATACACTTATAAAAAGAGATCAAACAACTTATCACAAGTAAAGAGATTTAAGTATCGGGGAATAACATTCACACCTAATCCACAGGCATATCGACCTAATTTGCTCAAAAGCACAAGCTTACCGCATATAAAAATGCCTAATAAGACCAATTCTTGATCATACATGCGCTGTTTGGTCACCCTATCATGTGCGTGATGTAAAAAAACCTGAGTCTCTTCAAAGAAAAGCAATAAGATTTATTTACGGCAGCAAGAGAAACTAAATGAAGCGTTTTCAGTGTTCTGCGATTGAAGTGATAAATGGCAAATTTAATTTCAAGAATATCGTTGTCATGACACTTACGACCAAAAAAGAACCATTTAAATACACTTATAAAAACAGATCAAACAACTTATCACAAGTAAAGAGATTTCAGTCTTCACATTCACACCTAATGCACAGGCATATCGACCTAATTTGCTCCAAAGCACAAGCTTACCGCATATAAATATGCCTAATAAGACCAATTCTTGAGCATACATGCACTGTTTGGTCACCCTATCATGTGCGTGATGTAAAAAAAAACCTGAGTCTCTTCAAAGAAAAGCAATAAGATTTATTTACGGCAGGAAGAGAAACTAAATGAAGCGTTTTCAGTGTTCTGCGATTCAAGTGAGAAATGGCAAATTTAATTTCAAGAAAATCGTTGTCATGACACTTACGACCAAAAAAACCATTTAAATACACTTATAAAAACAGATCAAACAACTTATCACAAGTAAAGAGATTTCAGTATCTGGGAATAACATTAACACCTAATCCACAGGCATATCGACTTAATTTGCTCAAAAGCACAAGCTTACCGCATATAAAAATGCCTAATAAGACCAATTCTTGATCATACATGCGCTGTTTGGTCACCCTATCATGTGCGTGATGTAAAAAAACCTGAGTCTCTTCAAAGAAAAGCTATAAGATTTATTTACGGCAGCAAGAGAAACTAAATGAAGCGTTTTCAGTGTTCTGCGATTGAAGTGATAAATGGCAAATTTAATTTCAAGAAAATCGTTGTCATGACACTTACGACCAAAAAAGAAACATTTAAATACACTTATAAAAACAGATCAAACAACTTATCACAAGTAAAGAGATTTCAGTATCTGGGAGTAACATTCACATCTAATGCACAGGCATATGACCTTATTTGCTCCAAAGCACAAGCTTACCGCATATAAAAATGCCTAATAAGAAAAAATTCTTGATCATACATGCGCTGTTTGGTCACCCTATCATGTGCGTGATGTAAAAAAACCTGAGCATCTTCAAAGAAAAGCAATAAGATTTATTTACGGGAGCAAGCGAAACTAAATGAAGCGTTTTCAGTGTTCTGCGATTGAAGTGATAAATGGCGAATTTAATTTCAAGAAAATCGTTGTCATGACACTTAAGACCAAAAAAGAACCGTTTAAATACACTTATAAAAACAGATCAAACAACTTATCACAAGTAAAGAGATTTCAGTATCCGGGAGTAACATTCACACCTAATCCACAGGCATATCGACCTAATTTGCTCCAAAGCACAAGCTTACCGCATATAAAAATGCCTAATAAGATCAATTCTTGAGCATGCATGCGCTGTTTGGTCACCCTTTCATGTGCGTGATGTTAAAAAACCTGTGTCTCTTCAAAGAAAAGCAATATGATTTATTTACGGCAGCAAGAGAAACTAAATGAAGCGTTTTCAGTGCTTTGCGATCGAAGTGAGAAATGGCAAATTTAATTTCAAGAAAACCGTTGTCATGACAATTACGACCAAAAAAGAACCATTTAAATACACTTATAAAAACACATCAAACAACTTATCAGAAGTAAAGAGATTTCAGTCTTCACATTCACACCTAATGCACAGGCATATCGACCTAATTTGCTCTAAAGCACCAGCTTACCGCATATAAAAATGCCTAATAAGACCAATTCTTGAGCATACATGCGCTGTTTGGTCACCCTATCATGTGCGTGATGTAAAAAAACCTGAGTCTCTTCAAAAAAAGCAATAAGATTTATTTACGGCAGCAAGAGAAACTAAATGAAGCGTTTTCAGTGTTCTGCGATTCAAGTGAGAAATGGCAAATTTAATTTCAAGAAAATCGTTGTCATGACACTTACGACCAAAAACGAACAATTTAAATACACTTATAAAAACAGATCAAACAACTTATCACAAGTAAAGAGATTTCAGTATCTGGGAATAACATTAACACCTAATCCACAGGCATATCGACTTAATTTGCTCAAAAGCACAAGCTTACCGCATATAAAAATGCTTAATAAGACCAATTCTTGATCATACATGCGCTGTTTGGTCACCCTATCATGTGCGTGATGTAAAAAAACCTGAGTCTCTTCAAAGAAAAGCAATAAGATTTATTTACGGCAGCAAGAGAAACTAAATGAAGCGTTTTCAGTGTTCTGCGATTGAAGTGATAAATGGCAAATTTAATTTCAAGAAAATCGTTGTCATGACACTTACGACCAAAAAAGAATCATTTAAATACACTTATAAAACAGATCAAACAACTTCTCACAAGTAAAGAGATTTCAGTATCTGGGAGTAACATTCACATCTAATGCACAGGCATATGACCTAATTTGCTCCAAAGCACAAGCTTACCGCATATAAAAATGCCTAATAAGACCAATTCTTGATCATACATGCGCTGTTTGGTCACCCTATCATGTGCGTGATGTAAAAAAACCTGAGTCTCTTCAAAGAAAAGTAATAAGATTTATTTACGGCAGCAAGAGAAACTAAATGAAGCGTTTTCAGTGTTCTGCGATTGAAGTGATAAATGGCGAATTTAATTTCAAGAAAATCGTTGTCATGACACTTACGACCAAAAAAGAACCGTTTAAATACACTTATAAAACCAGATCAAACAACTTATCACAAGTAAAGAGATTTCAGTATCCGGGAGTAACATTCACACCTAATCCACAGGCATATCGACCTAATTTGCTCCAAAGCACAAGCTTACCGCATATAAAAATGCCTAATAAGATCAATTCTTGAGCATGCATGCGCTGTTTGGTCACCCTTTCATGTGCGTGATGTTAAAAAACCTGTGTCTGTTCAAAGAAAAGCAATAAGATTTATTTACGGCAGCAAGAGAAACTAAATGAAGCGTTTTCAGTGTTTTGCGATCGAAGTGAGAAATGGCAAATTTAATTTCAAGAAAACCGTTGTCATGACACTTACGACCAAAAAAGAACCATTTAAATACACTTATAAAAACACATCAAACAACTTATCACAAGTAAAGGGATTTCAGTCTTCACATTCACACCTAATGCACAGGCATATCGACCTAATTTGCTCCAAAGCACCAGCTTACCGCATATAAAAATGCCTAATAAGACCAATTCTTGATCATACATGCGCTGTTTGGTCACCCTATCATGTGCGTGATGTAAAAAAACCTGAGTCTCTTCAAAGAAAAGCAATAAGATTTATTTACGGCAGCAAGAGAAACTAAATGAAGCGTTTTCAGTGTTCTGCGATTGAAGTGATAAATGGCAAATTTAATTTCAAGAAAATCGTTGTCATGACACTTACGACCAAAAAAGAACCATTTAAATACACTTATAAAAACAGATCAAACAACTTATCACAAGTAAAGAGATTTCAGTATCCGGGAGTAACATTCACATCTAATGCACAGGCATATGACCTAATTTGCTCCAAAGCACAAGCTTACCGCATATAAAAATGCCTAATAAGACCAATTCTTGATCATACATGCGCTGTTTGGTCACCCTATCATGTGCGTGATGTAAAAAAACCTGAGTCTCTTCAAAGAAAAGCAATAGGATTTATTTACGGCAGCAAGAGAAACTAAATGAAGCGTTTTCAGTGTTCTGCGATTGAAGTGATAAATGGCGAATTTAATTTCAAGAAAATCGTTGTCATGACACTTACGACCAAAAAAGAACCGTTTAAATACACTTATAAAAACAGATCAAACAACTTATCACAAGTAAAGAGATTTAAGTATCTGCGAATAACATTCACACCTAATCCACAGGCATATCACCTAATTTGCTCAAAAGCACAAGCTTACCGCATATAAAAATGCCTAATAAGACCAATTCTTGATCATACATGCGCTGTTTGGTCACCCTATCATGTGCGTGATGTAAAAAAACCTGAGTCTCTTCAAAGAAAAGCAATAAGATTTATTTACGGCAGCAAGAGAAACTAAATGAAGCGTTTTCAGTGTTCTGCGATTGAAGTGATAAATGGCAAATTTAATTTCAAGAATATCGTTGTCATGACACTTACGACCAAAAAAGAACCATTTAAATACACTTATAAAAACAGATCAGACAACTTATCACAAGTAAAGAGATTTCAGTCTTCACATTCACACCTAATGCACAGGCATATCGACCTAATTTGCTCCAAAGCACAAGCTTACCGCATATAAATATGCCTAATAAGACCAATTCTTGAGCATACATGCACTGTTTGGTCACCCTATCATGTGCGTGATGTAAAAAAAACCGGAGTCTCTTCAAAGAAAAGCAATAAGATTTATTTACGGCAGGAAGAGAAACTAAATGAAGCGTTTTCAGTGTTCTGCGATTCAAGTGAGAAATGGCGAATTTAATTTCAAGAAAATCGGTGTCATGACACTTACGACCAAAAAAGAATCGTTTAAATACACTTATAAAAACAGATCAAACAACTTATCACAAGTAAAGAGATTTCAGTATCTGGGAGTAACATTCACACCTAATCCACAAGCATATCGACCTAATTTGCTCAAAAGCACAAGCTTACCGCATATAAAAATGCCTAATAAGACCAATTCTTGATCATACATGCGCTGTTTGGTCACCCTATCATGTGCGTGATGTAAAAATCCTGAGTCTCTTCAAAGAAAAGCAATAAGATTTATTTACGGCAGCAAGAGAAACTAAATGAAGCGTTTTCAGTGTTCTGCGATTCAAGTGAGAAATGGCAAATTTAATTTCAAGAAAATCGTTGTCATGACACTTACGACCAAAAAAACCATTTAAATACACTTATAAAAACAGCTCAAACAACTTATCACAAGTAAAGAGATTTCAGTCTTTGGGAGTAACATTCACACCTAATGCACAGGCATATCGACCTAATTTGCTCCAAAGCACAAGCAAACCGCATATAAAAATGCCTAATAAGATCAATTCTAGAGCATACATACCCTGTTTGGTCACCCTATCATGTGAGTGATGTAAAAAAAACCTGAGTCTCTTCAAAAAAAGCAATAAGATTTATTTACGGCAGCAAGAGAAACTAAATGAAGCGTTTTCAGTGTTCTGCGATTCAAGTGAGAAATGGCAAATTTAATTTCAAGAAAATCGTTGTCATGACACTTACGACCAAAAACGAACCATTTAAATACACTTATAAAAACAGATCAAACAACTTATCACAAGTAAAGAGATTTCTGTATCTGGGAATAACATTAACACCTAATCCACAGGCATATCGACTTAATTTGCTCAAAAGCATAAGCTTAGCGCATATAAAAATGCCTAATAAGACCAATTCTTGATCATACATGCGCTGTTTGGTCACCCTATCATGTGCGTGATGTAAAAAAACCTGAGTCTCTTCAAAGAAAAGCAATAAGATTTATTTACGGCAGCAAGAGAAACTAAATGAAGCGTTTTCAGTGTTCTGCGATTGAAGTGATAAATGGCAAATTTAATTTCAAGAAAATCGTTGTCATGACACTTACGACCAAAAAAGAACCATTTAAATACACTTATAAAAACAGATCAAACAACTTATCACAAGTAAAGAGATTTCAGTATCTGGGAGTAACATTCACATCTAATGCACAGGCATATGACCTAATTTGCTCCAAAGCACAAGCTTACCGCATATAAAAATGCCTAATAAGACCAATTCTTGATCATACATGCGCTGTTTGGTCACCCTATCATGTGCGTGATGTAAAAAAACCTGAGTCTCTTCAAAGAAAAGCAATAAGATTTATTTACGGCAGCAAGAGAAACTAAATGAAGCGTTTTCAGTGTTCTGCGATTGAAGTGATAAATGGCGAATTTAATTTCAAGAAAATCGGTGTCATGACACTTACGACCAAAAAAGAACCATTTAAATACACTTATAAAAACACATCAAACAACTTATCACAAGTAAAGAGATTTCAGTCTTCACATTCACACCTAATGCACAGGCATATCGACCTAATTTGCTCTAAAGCACCAGCTTACCGCATATAAAAATGCCTAATAAGACCAATTCTTGAGCATACATGCGCTGTTTGGTCACCCTATCATGTGCGTGATGTAAAAAACCTGAGTCTCTTCAAAGAAAAGCAATAAGATTTATTTACAGCAAGAGAGAAACTAAATGAAGCGTTTTCACTGTTCTGCGATTGAAGTGAGAAATGGCAAATTTAATTTCAAGAAAATCGTCATGAAACTTACGACCAAAAAAGAACCATTTAAATACACTTATAAAAAGAGATAAAACAACTTATCACAAGTAAAGAGATTTAAGTATCTGGGAATAACATTCACACCTAATCCACAGGCATATCGACCTAATTTGCTCAAAAGCACAAGCTTACCGCATATAAAAATGCCTAATAAGACCAATTCTTGATCATACATGCGCTGTTTGGTCACCCTATCATGTGCGTGATGTAAAAAAACCTGAGTCTCTTCAAAGAAAAGCAATAAGATTTATTTACGGCAGCAAGAGAAACTAAATGAAGCGTTTTCAGTGTTCTCCAAAAAAGAACCATTTAAATACACTTATAAAAACACATCAAACAACTTATCACAAGTAAAGAGATTTCAGTCTTCACATTCACACCTAATGCACAGGCATATCGACCTAATTTGCTCCAAAGCACCAGCTTACCGCATATAAAAATGCCTAATAAGACCAATTCTTGAGCATACATGCGCTGTTTGGTCACCCTATCATGTGCGTGATGTAAAAAAACCTGAGTCTCTTCAAAGAAAAGCAATAAGATTTATTTACAGCAGCAAGAGAAACTAAATGAAGCGTTTTCACTGTTCTGCGATTGAAGTGAGAAATGGCAAATTTAATTTCAAGAAAATCGTCATGAAACTTACGACCAAAAAAGAACCATTTAAATACACTTATAAAAAGAGATCAAACAACTTATCACAAGTAAAGAGATTTAAGTATCGGGGAATAACATTCACACCTAATCCACAGGCATATCGACCTAATTTGCTCAAAAGCACAAGCTTACCGCATATAAAAATGCCTAATAAGACCAATTCTTGATCATACATGCGCTGTTTGGTCACCCTATCATGTGCGTGATGTAAAAAAACCTGAGTCTCTTCAAAGAAAAGCAAATAGATTTATTTACGGCAGCAAGAGAAACTAAATGAAGCGTTTTCAGTGTTCTGCGATTGAAGTGATAAATGGCAAATTTAATTTCAAGAATATCGTTGTCATGACACTTACGACCAAAAAAGAACCATTTAAATACACTTATAAAAACAGATCAAACAACTTATCACAAGTAAAGAGATTTCAGTCTTCACATTCACACCTAATGCACAGGCATATCGACCTAATTTGCTCCAAAGCACAAGCTTACCGCATATAAATATGCCTAATAAGACCAATTCTTGAGCATACATGCACTGTTTGGTCACCCTATCATGTGCGTGATGTAAAAAAAACCTGAGTCTCTTCAAAGAAAAGCAATAAGATTTATTTACGGCAGGAAGAGAAACTAAATGAAGCGTTTTGAGTGTTCTGCGATTCAAGTGAGAAATGGCAAATTTAATTTCAAGAAAATCGTTGTCATGACACTTACGACCAAAAAAACCATTTAAATACACTTATAAAAACAGATCAAACAACTTATCACAAGTAAAGAGATTTCAGTATCTGGGAATAACATTAACACCTAATCCACAGGCATATCGACTTAATTTGCTCAAAAGCACAAGCTTACCGCATATAAAAATGCCTAATAAGACCAATTCTTGATCATACATGCGCTGTTTGGTCACCCTATCGTGTGCGTGATGTAAAAAAACCTGAGTCTCTTCAAAGAAAAGCAATAAGATTTATTTACGGCAGCAAGAGAAACTAAATGAAGCGTTTTCAGTGTTCTGCGATTGAAGTGATAAATGGCAAATTTAATTTCAAGAAAATCGTTGTCATGACACTTACGACCAAAAAAGAACCATTTAAATACACTTATAAAAACAGATCAAACAACTTATCACAAGTAAAGAGATTTCAGTATCTGGGAGTAACATTCACATCTAATGCACAGGCATATGACCTAATTTGCTCCAAAGCACAAGCTTACCGCATATAAAAATGCCTAATAAGACCAATTCTTGATCATACATGCGCTGTTTGGTCACCCTATCATGTGCGTGATGTAAAAAAACCTGAGTCTCTTCAAAGAAAAGTAATAAGATTTATTTACGTAGCAAGAGAAACTAAATGAAGCGTTTTCAGTGTTCTGCGATTGAAGTGATAAATGGCGAATTTAATTTCAAGACAATCGTTGTCATGACACTTACGACCAAAAAAGAACCGTTTAAATACACTTATAAAACCAGATCAAACAACTTATCACAAGTAAAGAGATTTCAGTATCCGGGAGTAACATTCACACCTAATCCACAGGCATATCGACCTAATTTGCTCCAAAGCACAAGCTTACCGCATATAAAAATGCCTAATAAGATCAATTCTTGAGCATGCATGCACTGTTTGGTCACCCTATCATGTGCGTGATGTTAAAAAACCTGTGTCTCTTCAAAGAAAAGCAATAAGATTTATTTACGGCAGCAAGAGAAACTAAATGAAGCGTTTTCAGTGTTTTGCGATCGAAGTGAGAAATGGCAAATTTAATTTCAAGAAAACCGTTGTCATGACACTTACGACCAAAAAATAACCATTTAAATACACTTATAAAAACAGATCAAACAACTTATCACAAGTAAAGAGATTTCAGTCTTCACATTCACACCTAATGCACAGGCATATCGACCTAATTTGCTCCAAAGCACAAGCTTACCGCATATAAATATGCCTAATAAGACCAATTCTTGAGCATACATGCACTGTTTGGTCACCCTATCATGTGCGTGATGTTAAAAAACCTGTGTCTCTTCAAAGAAAAGCAATAAGATTTATTTACGGCAGCAAGAGAAACTAAATGAAGCGTTTTCAGTGTTTTGCGATCGAAGTGAGAAATGGCAAATTTAATTTCAAGAAAACCGTTGTCATGACACTTACGACCAAAAAAGAACCATTTAAATACACTTATAAAAACACATCAAACAACTTATCACAAGTAAAGAAATTTCAGTCTTCACATTCACACCTAATGCACAGGCATATCGACCTAATTTGCTCCAAAGCACCAGCTTACCGCATATAAAAATGCCTAATAAGACCAATTCTTGATCATACATGCCCTGTTTGGTCACCCTATCATGTGCGTGATGTAAAAAAACCTGAGTCTCTTCAAAGAAAAGCAATAAGATTTATTTACGGCAGCAAGAGAAACTAAATGAAGCGTTTTCAGTGTTCTGCGATTGAAGTGATAAATGGCAAATTTAATTTCAAGAAAATCGTTGTCATGACACTTACGACCAAAAAAGAACCATTTAAATACACTTATAAAAACAGATCAAACAACTTATCACAAGTAAAGAGATATCAGTATCTGGGAGTAACATTCACATCTAATGCACAGGCATATGACCTAATTTGCTCCAAAGCACAAGCTTACCGCATATAAAAATGCCTAATAAGACCAATTCTTGATCATACATGCGCTGTTTGGTCACCCTATCATGTGCGTGATGTAAAAAAACCTGAGTCTCTTCAAAGAAAAGCAATAGGATTTATTTACGGCAGCAAGAGAAACTAAATGAAGCGTTTTCAGTGTTCTGCGATTGAAGTGATAAATGGCGAATTTAATTTCAAGAAAATCGTTGTCATGACACTTACGACCAAAAAAGAACCATTTAAATACACTTATAAAAACAGATCAAACAACTTATCACAAGTAAAGAGATTTCAGTCTTCACATTCACACCTAATGCACAGGCATATCGACCTAATTTGCTCCAAAGCACAAGCTTACCGCATATAAATATGCCTAATAAGACCAATTCTTGAGCATACATGCACTGTTTGGTCACCCTATCATGTGCGTGATGTAAAAAAAACCTGAGTCTCTTCAAAGAAAAGCAATAAGATTTATTTACGGCAGGAAGAGAAACTAAATGAAGCGTTTTCAGTGTTCTGCGATTCAAGTGAGAAATGGCAAATTTAATTTCAAGAAAATCGTTGTCATGACACTTACGACCAAAAAACCATTTAAATACACTTATAAAAACAGCTCAAACAACTTATCACAAGTAAAGAGATTTCAGTCTTTGGGAGTAACATTCACACCTAATGCACAGGCATATCGACCTAATTTTCTCCAAAGCACAAGCAAACCTCATATAAAAATGCCTAATAAGATCAATTCTAGAGCATACATACCCTGTTTGGTCACCCTATCATGTGAGTGATGTAAAAAAAACCTGAGTCTCTTCAAAAAAAGCAATAAGATTTATTTACGGCAGCAAGAGAAACTAAATGAAGCGTTTTCAGTGTTCTGCGATTCAAGTGAGAAATGGCAAATTTAATTTCAAGAAAATCGTTGTCATGACACTTACGACCAAAAACGAACCATTTAAATACACTTATAAAAACAGATCAAACAACTTATCACAAGTAAAGAGATTTCAGTATCTGGGAATAACATTAACACCTAATCCACAGGCATATCGACTTAATTTGCTCAAAAGCATAAGCTTACCGCATATAAAAATGCCTAATAAGACCAATTCTTGATCATACATGCGCTGTTTGGTCACCCTATCATGTGCGTGATGTAAAAAAACCTGAGTCTCTTCAAAGAAAAGCAATAAGATTTATTTACGGCAGCAAGAGAAACTAAATGAAGCGTTTTCAGTGTTCTGCGATTGAAGTGATAAATGGCAAATTTAATTTCAAGAAAATCGTTGTCATGACACTTACGACCAAAAAAGAACCATTTAAATACACTTATAAAAACAGATCAAACAACTTATCACAAGTAAAGAGATTTCAGTATCTGGGAGTAACATTCACATCTAATGCACAGGCATATGACCTAATTTGCTCCAAAGCACAAGCTTACCGCATATAAAAATGCCTAATAAGACCAATTCTTGATCATACATGCGCTGTTTGGTCACCCTATCATGTGCGTGATGTAAAAAAACCTGAGTCTCTTCAAAGAAAAGCAATAAGATTTATTTACGGCAGCAAGAGAAACTAAATGAAGCGTTTTCAGTGTTCTGCGATATAAGTGATAAATGGCGAATTTAATTTCAAGAAAATCGGTGTCATGACACTTACGACCAAAAAAGAACCGTTTAAATACACTTATAAAAACAGATCAAACAACTTATTCCAAGTAAAGAGATTTCAGTATCCGGGAGTAACATTCACACCTAATCCACAGGCATATCGACCTAATTTGCTCCAAAGCACAAGCTTACCGCATATAAAAATGCCTAATAAGATCAATTCTTGAGCATGCATGCGCTGTTTGGTCACCCTTTCATGTGCGTGATGTTAAAAAACCTGTGTCTCTTCAAAGAAAAGCAATAAGATTTATTTACGGCAGCAAGAGAAACTAAACGAAGCGTTTTCAGTGTTTTGCGATCGAAGTAAGAAATGGCAAATTTAATTTCAAGAAAGCCGTTGTCATGACACTTACGACCAAAAAAGAACCATTTAAATACACTTATAAAAACACATCAAACAACTTATCACAAGTAAAGAGATTTCAGTCTTCACATTCACACCTAATGCACAGGCATATCGACCTAATTTGCTCTAAAGCACCAGCTTACCGCATATAAAAATGCCTAATAAGACCAATTCTTGATCATACATGCGCTGTTTGGTCACCCTATCATGTGCGTGATGTAAAAAAACCTGAGTCTCTTCAAAGAAAAGCAATAAGATTTATTTACGGCAGCAAGAGAAACTAAATGAAGCGTTTTCAGTGTTCTGCGATTGAAGTGATAAATGGCAAATTTAATTTCAAGAAAATCGTTGTCATGACACTTACGACCAAAAAAGAACCATTTAAATACACTTATAAAAACAGATCAAACAACTTATCACAAGTAAAGAGATTTCAGTATCTGGGAGTAACATTCACATCTAATGCACAGGCATATGACCTAATTTGCTCCAAAGCACAAGCTTACCGCATATAAAAATGCCTAATAAGACCAATTCTTGATCATACATGCGCTGTTTGGTCACCCTATCATGTGCGTGATGTAAAAAAACCTGAGTCTCTTCAAAGAAAAGCAATAGGATTTATTTACGGCAGCAAGAGAAACTAAATGAAGCGTTTTCAGTGTTCTGCGATTGAAGTGATAAATGGCGAATTTAATTTCAGGAAAATCGTTGTCATGACACTTACGACCAAAAAAGAACCGTTTAAATACACTTATAAAAACAGATCAAACAACTTATCACAAGTAAAGAGATTTAAGTATCTGGGAATAACATTCACACCTAATCCACAGGCATATCGACCTAATTTGCTCAAAAGCACAAGCTTACCGCATATAAAAATGCCTAATAAGACCAATTCTTGATCATACATGCGCTGTTTGGTCACCCTATCATGTGCGTGATGTAAAAAAACCTGAGTCTCTTCAAAGAAAAGCAATAAGATTTATTTACGGCAGCAAGAGAAACTAAATGAAGCGTTTTCAGTGTTCTGCGATTGAAGTGATAAATGGCAAATTTAATTTCAAGAATATCGTTGTCATGACACTTACGACCAAAAAAGAACCATTTAAATACACTTATAAAAACAGATCAAACAACTTATCACAAGTAAAGAGATTTCTGTCTTCACATTCACACCTAATGCACAGGCATATCGACCTAATTTGCTCCAAAGCACAAGCTTACCGCATATAAATATGCCTAATAAGACCAATTCTTGAGCATACATGCACTGTTTGGTCACCCTATCATGTGCGTGATGTAAAAAAAACCGGAGTCTCTTCAAAGAAAAGCAATAAGATTTATTTACGGCAGGAAGAGAAACTAAATGAAGCGTTTTCAGTGTTCTGCGATTCAAGTGAGAAATGGCGAATTTAATTTCAAGAAAATCGGTGTCATGACACTTACGACCAAAAAAGAATCGTTTAAATACACTTATAAAAACAGATCAAACAACTTATCACAAGTAAAGAGATTTCAGTATCTGGGAGTAACATTCACACCTAATCCACAAGCATATCGACCTAATTTGCTCAAAAGCACAAGCTTACCGCATATAAAAATGCCTAATAAGACCAATTCTTGATCATACATGCGCTGTTTGGTCACCCTATCATGTGCGTGATGTAAAAATCCTGAGTCTCTTCAAAGAAAAGCAATAAGATTTATTTACGGCAGCAAGAGAAACTAAATGAAGCGTTTTCAGTGTTCTGCGATTCAAGTGAGAAATGGCAAATTTAATTTCAAGAAAATCGTTGTCATGACACTTACGACCAAAAAAACCATTTAAATACACTTATAAAAACAGCTCAAACAACTTATCACAAGTAAAGAGATTTCAGTCTTTGGGAGTAACATTCACACCTAATGCACAGGCATATCGACCTAATTTGCTCCAAAGCACAAGCAAACCGCATATAAAAATGCCTAATAAGATCAATTCTAGAGCATACATACCCTGTTTGGTCACCCTATCATGTGAGTGATGTAAAAAAAACCTGAGTCTCTTCAAAAAAAGCAATAAGATTTATTTACGGCAGCAAGAGAAACTAAATGAAGCGTTTTCAGTGTTCTGCGATTCAAGTGAGAAATGGCAAATTTAATTTCAAGAAAATCGTTGTCATGACACTTACGACCAAAAACGAACCATTTAAATACACTTATAAAAACAGATCAAACAACTTATCACAAGTAAAGAGATTTCTGTATCTGGGAATAACATTAACACCTAATCCACAGGCATATCGACTTAATTTGCTCAAAAGCATAAGCTTAGCGCATATAAAAATGCCTAATAAGACCAATTCTTGATCATACATGCGCTGTTTGGTCACCCTATCATGTGCGTGATGTAAAAAAACCTGAGTCTCTTCAAAGAAAAGCAATAAGATTTATTTACGGCAGCAAGAGAAACTAAATGAAGCGTTTTCAGTGTTCTGCGATTGAAGTGATAAATGGCAAATTTAATTTCAAGAAAATCGTTGTCATGACACTTACGACCAAAAAAGAACCATTTAAATACACTTATAAAAACAGATCAAACAACTTATCACAAGTAAAGAGATTTCAGTATCTGGGAGTAACATTCACATCTAATGCACAGGCATATGACCTAATTTGCTCCAAAGCACAAGCTTACCGCATATAAAAATGCCTAATAAGACCAATTCTTGATCATACATGCGCTGTTTGGTCACCCTATCATGTGCGTGATGTAAAAAAACCTGAGTCTCTTCAAAGAAAAGCAATAAGATTTATTTACGGCAGCAAGAGAAACTAAATGAAGCGTTTTCAGTGTTCTGCGATTGAAGTGATAAATGGCGAATTTAATTTCAAGAAAATCGGTGTCATGACACTTACGACCAAAAAAGAACCATTTAAATACACTTATAAAAACACATCAAACAACTTATCACAAGTAAAGAGATTTCAGTCTTCACATTCACACCTAATGCACAGGCATATCGACCTAATTTGCTCTAAAGCACCAGCTTACCGCATATAAAAATGCCTAATAAGACCAATTCTTGAGCATACATGCGCTGTTTGGTCACCCTATCATGTGCGTGATGTAAAAAACCTGAGTCTCTTCAAAGAAAAGCAATAAGATTTATTTACAGCAAGAGAGAAACTAAATGAAGCGTTTTCACTGTTCTGCGATTGAAGTGAGAAATGGCAAATTTAATTTCAAGAAAATCGTCATGAAACTTACGACCAAAAAAGAACCATTTAAATACACTTATAAAAAGAGATAAAACAACTTATCACAAGTAAAGAGATTTAAGTATCTGGGAATAACATTCACACCTAATCCACAGGCATATCGACCTAATTTGCTCAAAAGCACAAGCTTACCGCATATAAAAATGCCTAATAAGACCAATTCTTGATCATACATGCGCTGTTTGGTCACCCTATCATGTGCGTGATGTAAAAAAACCTGAGTCTCTTCAAAGAAAAGCAATAAGATTTATTTACAGCAGCAAGAGAAACTAAATGAAGCGTTTTCAGTGTTCTCCAAAAAAGAACCATTTAAATACACTTATAAAAACACATCAAACAACTTATCACAAGTAAAGAGATTTCAGTCTTCACATTCACACCTAATGCACAGGCATATCGACCTAATTTGCTCCAAAGCACCAGCTTACCGCATATAAAAATGCCTAATAAGACCAATTCTTGAGCATACATGCGCTGTTTGGTCACCCTATCATGTGCGTGATGTAAAAAAACCTGAGTCTCTTCAAAGAAAAGCAATAAGATTTATTTACAGCAGCAAGAGAAACTAAATGAAGCGTTTTCACTGTTCTGCGATTGAAGTGAGAAATGGCAAATTTAATTTCAAGAAAATCGTCATGAAACTTACGACCAAAAAAGAACCATTTAAATACACTTATAAAAAGAGATCAAACAACTTATCACAAGTAAAGAGATTTAAGTATCGGGGAATAACATTCACACCTAATCCACAGGCATATCGACCTAATTTGCTCAAAAGCACAAGCTTACCGCATATAAAAATGCCTAATAAGACCAATTCTTGATCATACATGCGCTGTTTGGTCACCCTATCATGTGCGTGATGTAAAAAAACCTGAGTCTCTTCAAAGAAAAGCAAATAGATTTATTTACGGCAGCAAGAGAAACTAAATGAAGCGTTTTCAGTGTTCTGCGATTGAAGTGATAAATGGCAAATTTAATTTCAAGAATATCGTTGTCATGACACTTACGACCAAAAAAGAACCATTTAAATACACTTATAAAAACAGATCAAACAACTTATCACAAGTAAAGAGATTTCAGTCTTCACATTCACACCTAATGCACAGGCATATCGACCTAATTTGCTCCAAAGCACAAGCTTACCGCATATAAATATGCCTAATAAGACCAATTCTTGAGCATACATGCACTGTTTGGTCACCCTATCATGTGCGTGATGTAAAAAAAACCTGAGTCTCTTCAAAGAAAAGCAATAAGATTTATTTACGGCAGGAAGAGAAACTAAATGAAGCGTTTTGAGTGTTCTGCGATTCAAGTGAGAAATGGCAAATTTAATTTCAAGAAAATCGTTGTCATGACACTTACGACCAAAAAAACCATTTAAATACACTTATAAAAACAGATCAAACAACTTATCACAAGTAAAGAGATTTCAGTATCTGGGAATAACATTAACACCTAATCCACAGGCATATCGACTTAATTTGCTCAAAAGCACAAGCTTACCGCATATAAAAATGCCTAATAAGACCAATTCTTGATCATACATGCGCTGTTTGGTCACCCTATCGTGTGCGTGATGTAAAAAAACCTGAGTCTCTTCAAAGAAAAGCAATAAGATTTATTTACGGCAGCAAGAGAAACTAAATGAAGCGTTTTCAGTGTTCTGCGATTGAAGTGATAAATGGCAAATTTAATTTCAAGAAAATCGTTGTCATGACACTTACGACCAAAAAAGAACCATTTAAATACACTTATAAAAACAGATCAAACAACTTATCACAAGTAAAGAGATTTCAGTATCTGGGAGTAACATTCACATCTAATGCACAGGCATATGACCTAATTTGCTCCAAAGCACAAGCTTACCGCATATAAAAATGCCTAATAAGACCAATTCTTGATCATACATGCGCTGTTTGGTCACCCTATCATGTGCGTGATGTAAAAAAACCTGAGTCTCTTCAAAGAAAAGTAATAAGATTTATTTACGTAGCAAGAGAAACTAAATGAAGCGTTTTCAGTGTTCTGCGATTGAAGTGATAAATGGCGAATTTAATTTCAAGACAATCGTTGTCATGACACTTACGACCAAAAAAGAACCGTTTAAATACACTTATAAAACCAGATCAAACAACTTATCACAAGTAAAGAGATTTCAGTATCCGGGAGTAACATTCACACCTAATCCACAGGCATATCGACCTAATTTGCTCCAAAGCACAAGCTTACCGCATATAAAAATGCCTAATAAGATCAATTCTTGAGCATGCATGCACTGTTTGGTCACCCTATCATGTGCGTGATGTTAAAAAACCTGTGTCTCTTCAAAGAAAAGCAATAAGATTTATTTACGGCAGCAAGAGAAACTAAATGAAGCGTTTTCAGTGTTTTGCGATCGAAGTGAGAAATGGCAAATTTAATTTCAAGAAAACCGTTGTCATGACACTTACGACCAAAAAATAACCATTTAAATACACTTATAAAAACAGATCAAACAACTTATCACAAGTAAAGAGATTTCAGTCTTCACATTCACACCTAATGCACAGGCATATCGACCTAATTTGCTCCAAAGCACAAGCTTACCGCATATAAATATGCCTAATAAGACCAATTCTTGAGCATACATGCACTGTTTGGTCACCCTATCATGTGCGTGATGTTAAAAAACCTGTGTCTCTTCAAAGAAAAGCAATAAGATTTATTTACGGCAGCAAGAGAAACTAAATGAAGCGTTTTCAGTGTTTTGCGATCGAAGTGAGAAATGGCAAATTTAATTTCAAGAAAACCGTTGTCATGACACTTACGACCAAAAAAGAACCATTTAAATACACTTATAAAAACACATCAAACAACTTATCACAAGTAAAGAAATTTCAGTCTTCACATTCACACCTAATGCACAGGCATATCGACCTAATTTGCTCCAAAGCACCAGCTTACCGCATATAAAAATGCCTAATAAGACCAATTCTTGATCATACATGCCCTGTTTGGTCACCCTATCATGTGCGTGATGTAAAAAAACCTGAGTCTCTTCAAAGAAAAGCAATAAGATTTATTTACGGCAGCAAGAGAAACTAAATGAAGCGTTTTCAGTGTTCTGCGATTGAAGTGATAAATGGCAAATTTAATTTCAAGAAAATCGTTGTCATGACACTTACGACCAAAAAAGAACCATTTAAATACACTTATAAAAACAGATCAAACAACTTATCACAAGTAAAGAGATATCAGTATCTGGGAGTAACATTCACATCTAATGCACAGGCATATGACCTAATTTGCTCCAAAGCACAAGCTTACCGCATATAAAAATGCCTAATAAGACCAATTCTTGATCATACATGCGCTGTTTGGTCACCCTATCATGTGCGTGATGTAAAAAAACCTGAGTCTCTTCAAAGAAAAGCAATAGGATTTATTTACGGCAGCAAGAGAAACTAAATGAAGCGTTTTCAGTGTTCTGCGATTGAAGTGATAAATGGCGAATTTAATTTCAAGAAAATCGTTGTCATGACACTTACGACCAAAAAAGAACCATTTAAATACACTTATAAAAACAGATCAAACAACTTATCACAAGTAAAGAGATTTCAGTCTTCACATTCACACCTAATGCACAGGCATATCGACCTAATTTGCTCCAAAGCACAAGCTTACCGCATATAAATATGCCTAATAAGACCAATTCTTGAGCATACATGCACTGTTTGGTCACCCTATCATGTGCGTGATGTAAAAAAAACCTGAGTCTCTTCAAAGAAAAGCAATAAGATTTATTTACGGCAGGAAGAGAAACTAAATGAAGCGTTTTCAGTGTTCTGCGATTCAAGTGAGAAATGGCAAATTTAATTTCAAGAAAATCGTTGTCATGACACTTACGACCAAAAAACCATTTAAATACACTTATAAAAACAGCTCAAACAACTTATCACAAGTAAAGAGATTTCAGTCTTTGGGAGTAACATTCACACCTAATGCACAGGCATATCGACCTAATTTTCTCCAAAGCACAAGCAAACCGCATATAAAAATGCCTAATAAGATCAATTCTAGAGCATACATACCCTGTTTGGTCACCCTATCATGTGAGTGATGTAAAAAAAACCTGAGTCTCTTCAAAAAAAGCAATAAGATTTATTTACGGCAGCAAGAGAAACTAAATGAAGCGTTTTCAGTGTTCTGCGATTCAAGTGAGAAATGGCAAATTTAATTTCAAGAAAATCGTTGTCATGACACTTACGACCAAAAACGAACCATTTAAATACACTTATAAAAACAGATCAAACAACTTATCACAAGTAAAGAGATTTCAGTATCTGGGAATAACATTAACACCTAATCCACAGGCATATCGACTTAATTTGCTCAAAAGCATAAGCTTACCGCATATAAAAATGCCTAATAAGACCAATTCTTGATCATACATGCGCTGTTTGGTCACCCTATCATGTGCGTGATGTAAAAAAACCTGAGTCTCTTCAAAGAAAAGCAATAAGATTTATTTACGGCAGCAAGAGAAACTAAATGAAGCGTTTTCAGTGTTCTGCGATTGAAGTGATAAATGGCAAATTTAATTTCAAGAAAATCGTTGTCATGACACTTACGACCAAAAAAGAACCATTTAAATACACTTATAAAAACAGATCAAACAACTTATCACAAGTAAAGAGATTTCAGTATCTGGGAGTAACATTCACATCTAATGCACAGGCATATGACCTAATTTGCTCCAAAGCACAAGCTTACCGCATATAAAAATGCCTAATAAGACCAATTCTTGATCATACATGCGCTGTTTGGTCACCCTATCATGTGCGTGATGTAAAAAAACCTGAGTCTCTTCAAAGAAAAGCAATAAGATTTATTTACGGCAGCAAGAGAAACTAAATGAAGCGTTTTCAGTGTTCTGCGATATAAGTGATAAATGGCGAATTTAATTTCAAGAAAATCGGTGTCATGACACTTACGACCAAAAAAGAACCGTTTAAATACACTTATAAAAACAGATCAAACAACTTATTCCAAGTAAAGAGATTTCAGTATCCGGGAGTAACATTCACACCTAATCCACAGGCATATCGACCTAATTTGCTCCAAAGCACAAGCTTACCGCATATAAAAATGCCTAATAAGATCAATTCTTGAGCATGCATGCGCTGTTTGGTCACCCTTTCATGTGCGTGATGTTAAAAAACCTGTGTCTCTTCAAAGAAAAGCAATAAGATTTATTTACGGCAGCAAGAGAAACTAAACGAAGCGTTTTCAGTGTTTTGCGATCGAAGTAAGAAATGGCAAATTTAATTTCAAGAAAGCCGTTGTCATGACACTTACGACCAAAAAAGAACCATTTAAATACACTTATAAAAACACATCAAACAACTTATCACAAGTAAAGAGATTTCAGTCTTCACATTCACACCTAATGCACAGGCATATCGACCTAATTTGCTCTAAAGCACCAGCTTACCGCATATAAAAATGCCTAATAAGACCAATTCTTGATCATACATGCGCTGTTTGGTCACCCTATCATGTGCGTGATGTAAAAAAACCTGAGTCTCTTCAAAGAAAAGCAATAAGATTTATTTACGGCAGCAAGAGAAACTAAATGAAGCGTTTTCAGTGTTCTGCGATTGAAGTGATAAATGGCAAATTTAATTTCAAGAAAATCGTTGTCATGACACTTACGACCAAAAAAGAACCATTTAAATACACTTATAAAAACAGATCAAACAACTTATCACAAGTAAAGAGATTTCAGTATCTGGGAGTAACATTCACATCTAATGCACAGGCATATGACCTAATTTGCTCCAAAGCACAAGCTTACCGCATATAAAAATGCCTAATAAGACCAATTCTTGATCATACATGCGCTGTTTGGTCACCCTATCATGTGCGTGATGTAAAAAAACCTGAGTCTCTTCAAAGAAAAGCAATAGGATTTATTTACGGCAGCAAGAGAAACTAAATGAAGCGTTTTCAGTGTTCTGCGATTGAAGTGATAAATGGCGAATTTAATTTCAAGAAAATCGTTGTCATGACACTTACGACCAAAAAAGAACCGTTTAAATACACTTATAAAAACAGATCAAACAACTTATCACAAGTAAAGAGATTTAAGTATCTGGGAATAACATTCACACCTAATCCACAGGCATATCGACCTAATTTGCTCAAAAGCACAAGCTTACCGCATATAAAAATGCCTAATAAGACCAATTCTTGATCATACATGCGCTGTTTGGTCACCCTATCATGTGCGTGATGTAAAAAAACCTGAGTCTCTTCAAAGAAAAGCAATAAGATTTATTTACGGCAGCAAGAGAAACTAAATGAAGCGTTTTCAGTGTTCTGCGATTGAAGTGATAAATGGCAAATTTAATTTCAAGAATATCGTTGTCATGACACTTACGACCAAAAAAGAACCATTTAAATACACTTATAAAAACAGATCAAACAACTTATCACAAGTAAAGAGATTTCTGTCTTCACATTCACACCTAATGCACAGGCATATCGACCTAATTTGCTCCAAAGCACAAGCTTACCGCATATAAATATGCCTAATAAGACCAATTCTTGAGCATACATGCATTGTTTGGTCACCCTATCATGTGCGTGATGTAAAAAAAACCTGAGTCTCTTCAAAGAAAAGCAATAAGATTTATTTACGGCAGGAAGAGAAACTAAATGAAGCGTTTTCAGTGTTCTGCGATTCAAGTGAGAAATGGCAAATTTAATTTCAAGAAAATCGTTGTCATGACACTTACGACCAAAAAAACCATTTAAATACACTTATAAAAACAGCTCAAACAACTTATCACAAGTAAAGAGATTTCAGTCTTTGGGAGTAACATTCACACCTAATGCACAGGCATATCGACCTAAGTTTCTCCAAAGCACAAGCAAACCGCATATAAAAATGCCTAATAAGATCAATTCTAGAGCATACATACCCTGTTTGGTCACCCTATCATGTGAGTAATGTAAAAAAAACCTGAGTCTCTTCAAAAAAAGCAATAAGATTTATTTACGGCAGCAAGAGAAACTAAATGAAGCGTTTTCAGTGTTCTGCGATTCAAGTGAGAAATGGCAAATTTAATTTCAAGAAAATCGTTGTCATGACACATACGACCAAAAACGAACCATTTAAATACACTTATAAAAACAGATCAAACAACTTATCACAAGTAAAGAGATTTCAGTATCTGGGAATAACATTAACACCTAATCCACAGGCATATCGACTTAATTTGCTCAAAAGCATAAGCTTACCGCATATAAAAATGCCTAATAAGACCAATTCTTGATCATACATGCGCTGTTTGGTCACCCTATCATGTGCGTGATGTAAAAAAACCTGAGTCTCTTCAAAGAAAAGCAATAAGATTTATTTACGGCAGCAAGAGAAACTAAATGAAGCGTTTTCAGTGTTCTGCGATTGAAGTGATAAATGGCAAATTTAATTTCAAGAAAATCGTTGTCATGACACTTACGACCAAAAAAGAACCATTTAAATACACTTATAAAAACAGATCAAACAACTTATCACAAGTAAACAGATTTCAGTATCTGGGAGTAACATTCACATCTAATGCACAGGCATATGACCTAATTTGCTCCAAAGCACAAGCTTACCGCATATAAAAATGCCTAATAAGACCAATTCTTGATCATACATGCGCTGTTTGGTCACCGTATCATGTGCGTGATGTAAAAAAACCTGAGTCTCTTCAAAGAAAAGCAATAAGATTTATTTACGGCAGCAAGAGAAACTAAATGAAGCGTTTTCAGTGTTCTGCGATATAAGTGATAAATGGCGAATTTAATTTCAAGAAAATCGGTGTCATGACACTTACGACCAAAAAAGAACCGTTTAAATACACTTATAAAAACAGATCAAACAACTTATTCCAAGTAAAGAGATTTCAGTATCCGGGAGTAACATTCACACCTAATCCACAGGCATATCGACCTAATTTGCTCCAAAGCACAAGCTTACCGCATATAAAAATGCCTAATAAGATCAATTCTTGAGCATGCATGCGCTGTTTGGTCACCCTTTCATGTGCGTGATGTAAAAAAACCTGAGTCTCTTCAAAGAAAAGCAATAAGATTTATTTACGGCAGCAAGAGAAACTAAATGAAGCGTTTTCAGTGTTCTGCGATTGAAGTGATAAATGGCAAATTTAATTTCAAGAATATCGTTGTCATGACACTTACGACCAAAAAAGAACCATTTAAATACACTTATAAAAACAGATCAAACAACTTATCACAAGTAAAGAGATTTCAGTCTTCACATTCACACCTAATGCACAGGCATATCGACCTAATTTGCTCCAAAGCACAAGCTTACCGCATATAAATATGCCTAATAAGACCAATTCTTGAGCATACATGCACTGTTTGGTCACCCTATCATGTGCGTGATGTAAAAAAAACCTGAGTCTCTTCAAAGAAAAGCAATAAGATTTATTTACGGCAGGAAGAGAAACTAAATGAAGCGTTTTCAGTGTTCTGCGATTCAAGTGAGAAATGGCAAATTTAATTTCAAGAAAATCGTTGTCATGACACTTACGACCAAAAAAACCATTTAAATACACTTATAAAAACAGATCAAACAACTTATCACAAGTAAAGAGATTTCAGTATCTGGGAATAACATTAACACCTAATCCACAGGCATATCGACTTAATTTGCTCAAAAGCACAAGCTTACCGCATATAAAAATGCCTAATAAGACCAATTCTTGATCATACATGCGCTGTTTGGTCACCCTATCATGTGCGTGATGTAAAAAAACCTGAGTCTCTTCAAAGAAAAGCAATAAGATTTATTTACGGCAGCAAGAGAAACTAAATGAAGCGTTTTCAGTGTTCTGCGATTGAAGTGATAAATGGCAAATTTAATTTCAAGAAAATCGTTGTCATGACACTTACGACCAAAAAAGAACCATTTAAATACACTTATAAAAACAGATCAAACAACTTATCACAAGTAAAGAGATTTCAGTATCTGGGAGTAACATTCACATCTAATGCACAGGCATATGACCTAATTTGCTCCAAAGCACAAGCTTACCGCATATAAAAATGCCTAATAAGACCAATTCTTGATCATACATGCGCTGTTTGGTTACCCTATCATGTGCGTGATGTAAAAAAACCTGAGTCTCTTCAAAGAAAAGCAATAAGATTTATTTACGGCAGAAAGAGAAACTAAATGAAGCGTTTTCAGTGTTCTGCGATTGAAGTGATAAATGGCGAATTTAATTTCAAGAAAATCGTTGTCATGACACTTAAGACCAAAAAAGAACCGTTTAAATACACTTATAAAAACACATCAAACAACTTATCACAAGTAAAGAGATTTCAGTATCCGGGAGTAACATTCACACCTAATCCACAGGCATATCGACCTAATTTGCTCCAAAGCACAAGCTTACCGCATATAAAAATGCCTAATAAGATCAATTCTTGAGCATGCATGCGCTGTTTGGTCACCCTTTCATGTGCGTGATGTTAAAAAACCTGTGTGTCTTCAAAGAAAAGCAATAAGATTTAGTTACGGCAGCAAGAGAAACTAAATGAAGCGTTTTCAGTGCTTTGCGATCGAAGTGAGAAATGGCAAATTTAATTTCAAGAAAACCGTTGTCATGACACTTACGACCAAAAAAGAACCATTTAAATACACTTATAAAAACACATCAAACAACTTATCAGAAGTAAAGAGATTCCAGTCTTCACATTCACACCTAATGCACAGGCATATCGACCTAATTTGCTCTAAAGCACCAGCTTACCGCATATAAAAATGCCTAATAAGACCAATTCTTGAGCATACATGCGCTGTTTGGTCACCCTATCATGTGCGTGATGTAAAAAAACCTGAGTCTCTTCAAAAAAAGCAATAAGATTTATTTACGGCAGCAAGAGAAACTAAATGAAGCGTTTTCAGTGTTCTGCGATTCAAGTGAGAAATGGCAAATTTAATTTCAAGAAAATCGTTGTCATGACACTTACGACCAAAAACGAACCATTTAAATACACTTATAAAAACAGATCAAACAACTTATCACAAGTAAAGAGATTTCAGTCTTCACATTCACACCTAATGCACAGGCATATCGACCTAATTTGCTCCAAAGCACCAGCTTACCGCATATAAAAATGCCTAATAAGACCAATTCATGAGCATACATGCGCTGTTTGGTCACCCTATCATGTGCGTGATGTAAAAAAACCTGAGCCTCTTCAAAGAAAAGCAATAAGATTTATTTACAGCAGCAAGAGAAACTAAATGAAGCGTTTTCACTGTTCTGCGATTGAAGTGAGAAATGGCAAATTTAATTTCAAGAAAATCGTCATGAAACTTACGACCAAAAAAGAACCATTTAAATACACTTATAAAAAGAGATCAAACAACTTATCACAAGTAAAGATATTTAAGTATCGGGGAATAACATTCACACCTAATCCACAGGCATATCGACCTAATTTGCTCAAAAGCACAAGCTTACCGCATATAAAAATGCCTAATAGGACCAATTCTTGATCATACATGCGCTGTTTGGTCACCCTATCATGTGCGTGATGTAAAAAAACCTGAGTCTCTTCAAAGAAAAGCAATAAGATTTATTTACGGCAGCAAGAGAAACTAAATGAAGCGTTTTCAGTGTTCTGCGATTGAAGTGATAAATGGCAAATTTAATTTCAAGAATATCGTTGTCATGACACTTACGACCAAAAAAGAACCATTTAAATACACTTATAAAAACAGATCAAACAACTTATCACAAGTAAAGAGATTTCAGTCTTCACATTCACACCCAATGCACAGGCATATCGACCTAATTTGCTCCAAAGCACAAGCTTACCGCATATAAATATGCCTAATAAGACCAATTCTTGAGCATACATGCACTGTTTGGTCACCCTATCATGTGCGTGATGTAAAAAAAACCTGAGTCTCTTCAAAGAAAAGCAATAAGATTTATTTACGGCAGGAAGAGAAACTAAATGAAGCGTTTTCAGTGTTCTGCGATTCAAGTGAGAAATGGAAAATTTAATTTCAAGAAAATCGTTGTCATGACACTTACGACCAAAAAAACCATTTAAATACACTTATAAAAACAGATCAAACAACTTATCACAAGTAAAGAGATTTCAGTATCTGGGAATAACATTAACACCTAATCCACAGGCATATCGACTTAATTTGCTCAAAAGCACAAGCTTACCGCATATAAAAATGCCTAATAAGACCAATTCTTGATCATACATGCGCTGTTTGGTCACCCTATCATGTGCGTGATGTAGAAAAACCTGAGTCTCTTCAAAGAAAAGCAATAAGATTTATTTACGGCAGCAAGAGAAACTAAATGAAGCGTTTTCAGTGTTCTGCGATTGAAGTGATAAATGGCAAATTTAATTTCAAGAAAATCGTTGTCATGACACTTACGACCAAAAAAGAACCATTTAAATACACTTATAAAAACAGATCAAACAACTTATCACAAGTAAAGAGATTTCAGTATCTGGGAGTAACATTCACATCTAATGCACAGGCATATGACCTAATTTGCTCCAAAGCACAAGCTTACCGCATATAAAAATGCCTAATAAGACCAATTCTTGATCATACATGCGCTGTTTGGTCACCCTATCATGTGCGTGATGTAAAAAAACCTGAGTCTCTTCAAAGAAAAGCAATAAGATTTATTTACGGCAGCAAGAGAAACTAAATGAAGCGTTTTCGGTGTTCTGCGATTGAAGTGATAAATGGCGAATTTAATTTCAAGAAAATCGTTGTCATGACACTTAAGACCAAAAAAGAACCGTTTAAATACACTTATAAAAACACATCAAACAACTTATCACAAGTAAAGAGATTTCAGTATCCGGGAGTAACATTCACACCTAATCCACATGCATATCGACCTAATTTGCTCCAAAGCACAAGCTTACCGCATATAAAAATGCCTAATAAGATCAATTCTTGAGCATGCATGCGCTGTTTGGTCACCCTTTCATGTGCGTGATGTTAAAAAACCTGTGTCTCTTCAAAGAAAAGCAATAAGATTTATTTACGGCAGCAAGAGAAACTAAATGAAGCGTTTTCAGTGCTTTGCGATCGAAGTGAGAAATGGCAAATTTAATTTCAAGAAAACCGTTGTCATGACACTGACGACCAAAAAAGAACCATTTAAATACACTTATAAAAACACATCAAACAACTTATCAGAAGTAAAGAGATTTCAGTCTTCACATTCACACCTAATGCACAGGCATATCGACCTAATTTGCTCTAAAGCACCAGCTTACCGCATATAAAAATGCCTAATAAGACCAATTCTTGAGCATACATGCGCTGTTTGGTCACCCTATCATGTGCGTGATGTAAAAAAACCTGAGTCTCTTCAAAAAAAGCAATAAGATTTATTTACGGCAGCAAGAGAAACTAAATGAAGTGTTTTCAGTGTTCTGCGATTCAAGTGAGAAATGGCAAATTTAATTTCAAGAAAATCGTTGTCATGACACTTACGACCAAAAACGAACCTTTTAAATACACTTATAAAAACAGATCAAACAACTTATCACAAGTAAAGAGATTTCAGTATCTGGGAATAACATTAACACCTAATCCACAGGCATATCGACTTAATTTGCTCAAAAGCACAAGCTTACCGCATATAAAAATGCTTAATAAGACCAATTCTTGATCATACATGCGCTGTTTGGTCACCCTATCATGTGCGTGATGTAAAAAAACCTGAGTCTCTTCAAAGAAAAGTAATAAGATTTATTTACGGCAGCAAGAGAAACTAAATGAAGCGTTTTCAGTGTTCTGCGATTGAAGTGATAAATAGCGAATTTAATTTCAAGAAAATCGTTGTCATGACACTTACGACCAAAAAAGAACCGTTTAAATACACTTATAAAACCAGATCAAACAACTTATCACAAGTAAAGAGATTTCAGTATCCGGGAGTAACATTCACACCTAATCCACAGGCATATCGACCTAATTTGCTCCAAAGCACAAGCTTACCGCATATAAAAATGCCTAATAAGATCAATTCCTGAGCATGCATGCGCTGTTTGGTCACCCTTTCATGTGCGTGATGTTAAAAAACCTGTGTCTCTTCAAAGAAAAGCAATAAGATTTATTTACGGCAGCAAGAGAAACTAAATGAAGCGTTTTCAGTGTTTTGCGATCGAAGTGAGAAATGGCAAATTTAATTTCAAGAAAACCGTTGTCATGACACTTACGACCAAAAAAGAACCATTTAAATACACTTATAAAAACACATCAAACAACTTATCACAAGTAAAGAGATTTCAGTCTTCACATTCACACCTAATGCACAGGCATATCGACCTAATTTGCTCCAAAGCACCAACTTACCGCATATAAAAATGCCTAATAAGACCAATTCTTGATCATACATGCGCTGTTTGGTCACCCTATCATGTGCGTGATGTAAAAAAACCTGAGTCTCTTCAAAGAAAAGCAATAAGATTTATTTACGGCAGCAAGAGAAACTAAATGAAGCGTTTTCAGTGTTCTGCGATTGAAGTGATAAATGGCAAATTTAATTTCAAGAAAATCGTTGTCATGACACTTACGACCAAAAAAGAACCATTTAAATACACTTATAAAAACAGATCAAACAACTTATCACAAGTAAAGAGATTTCAGTATCTGGGAGTACCATTCACATCTAATGCACAGGCATATGACCTAATTTGCTCCAAAGCACAAGCTTACCGCATATAAAAATGCCTAATAAGACCAATTCTTGATCATACATGCGCTGTTTGGTCACCCTATCATGTGCGTGATGTAAAAAAACCTGAGTCTCTTCAAAGAAAAGCAATAAGATTTATTTACGGCAGCAAGAGAAACTAAATGAAGCGTTTTCAGTGTTCTGCGATTGAAGTGATAAATGGCAAATTTAATTTCAAGAAAATCGTTGTCATGACACTTACGACCAAAAAAGAACCATTTAAATACACTTATAAAAACAGATCAAACAACTTATCACAAGTAAAGAGATTTCAGTATCCGGGAGTAACATTCACACCTAATCCACAGGCATATCGACCTAATTTGCTCCAAAGCACAAGCTTACCGCATATAAAAATGCCTAATAAGATCAATTCCTGAGCATGCATGCGCTGTTTGGTCACCCTTTCATGTGCGTGATGTTAAAAAACCTGTGTCTCTTCAAAGAAAAGCAATAAGATTTATTTACGGCAGCAAGAGAAACTAAATGAAGCGTTTTCAGTGTTTTGCGATCGAAGTGAGAAATGGCAAATTTAATTTCAAGAAAACCGTTGTCATGACACTTACGACCAAAAAAGAACCATTTAAATACACTTATAAAAACACATCAAACAACTTATCACAAGTAAAGAGATTTCAGTCTTCACATTCACACCTAATGCACAGGCATATCGACCTAATTTGCTCCAAAGCACCAACTTACCGCATATAAAAATGCCTAATAAGACCAATTCTTGATCATACATGCGCTGTTTGGTCACCCTATCATGTGCGTGATGTAAAAAAACCTGAGTCTCTTCAAAGAAAAGCAATAAGATTTATTTACGGCAGCAAGAGAAACTAAATGAAGCGTTTTCAGTGTTCTGCGATTGAAGTGATAAATGGCAAATTTAATTTCAAGAAAATCGTTGTCATGACACTTACGACCAAAAAAGAACCATTTAAATACACTTATAAAAACAGATCAAACAACTTATCACAAGTAAAGAGATTTCAGTATCTGGGAGTACCATTCACATCTAATGCACAGGCATATGACCTAATTTGCTCCAAAGCACAAGCTTACCGCATATAAAAATGCCTAATAAGACCAATTCTTGATCATACATGCGCTGTTTGGTCACCCTATCATGTGCGTGATGTAAAAAAACCTGAGTCTCTTCAAAGAAAAGCAATAAGATTTATTTACGGCAGCAAGAGAAACTAAATGAAGCGTTTTCAGTGTTCTGCGATTGAAGTGATAAATGGCAAATTTAATTTCAAGAAAATCGTTGTCATGACACTTACGACCAAAAAAGAACCATTTAAATACACTTATAAAAACAGATCAAACAACTTATCACAAGTAAAGAGATTTCAGTATCCGGGAGTAACATTCACACCTAATCCACAGGCATATCGACCTAATTTGCTCCAAAGCACAAGCTTACCGCATATAAAAATGCCTAATAAGATCAATTCTTGAGCATGCATGCGCTGTTTGGTCACCCTTTCATGTGCGTGATGTTAAAAAACGTGTGTCTCTTCAAAGAAAAGCAATAAGATTTATTTACGGCAGCAAGAGAAACTAAATGAAGCGTTTTCAGTGTTTTGCGATCGAAGTGAGAAATGGCAAATTTAATTTCAAGAAAACCGTTGTCATGACACTTACGACCAAAAAAGAACCATTTAAATACACTTATAAAAACACATCAAACAACTTATCACAAGTAAAGAGATTTCAGTCTTCACATTCACACCTAATGCACAGGCATATCGACCTAATTTGCTCCAAAGCACCAGCTTACCGCATATAAAAATGCCTAATAAGACCAATTCTTGAGCATACATGCGCTGTTTGGTCACCCTATCATGTGCGTGATGTAAAAAAACCTGAGTCTCTTCAAAGAAAAGCAATAAGATTTATTTACAGCAGCAAGAGAAACTAAATGAAGCGTTTTCACTGTTCTGCGATTGAAGTGAGAAATGGCAAATTTAATTTCAAGAAAATCGTCATGAAACTTACGACCAAAAAAGAAGCATTTAAATACACTTATAAAAAGAGATCAAACAACTTATCACAAGTAAAGAGATTTAAGTATCTGGGAATAACATTCACACCTAATCCACAGGCATATCGACCTAATTTGCTCAAAAGCACAAGCTTACCGCATATAAAAATGCCTAATAAGACCAATTCTTGATCATACATGCGCTGTTTGGTCACCCTATCATGTGCGTGATGTAAAAAAACCTGAGTCTCTTCAAAGAAAAGCAATAAGATTTATTTACGGCAGCAAGAGAAACTAAATGAAGCGTTTTCAGTGTTCTGCGATTGAAGTGATAAATGGCAAATTTAATTTCAAGAATATCGTTGTCATGACACTTACGACCAAAAAAGAACCATTTAAATACACTTATAAAAACAGATCAAACAACTTATCACAAGTAAAGAGATTTCAGTCTTCACATTCACACCTAATGCACAGGCATATCGACCTAATTTGCTCCAAAGCACAAGCTTACCGCATATAAATATGCCTAATAAGACCAATTCTTGAGCATACATGCACTGTTTGGTCACCCTATCATGTGCGTGATGTAAAAAAAACCTGAGTCTCTTCAAAGAAAAGCAATAAGATTTATTTACGGCAGGAAGAGAAACTAAATGAAGCGTTTTCAGTGTTCTGCGATTCAAGTGAGAAATGGCAAATTTAATTTCAAGAAAATCGTTGTCATGACACTTACGACCAAAAACGAACCTTTTAAATACACTTATAAAAACAGATCAAACAACTTATCACAAGTAAAGAGATTTCAGTATCTGGGAATAACATTAACACCTAATCCACAGGCATATCGACTTAATTTGCTCAAAAGCACAAGCTTACCGCATATAAAAATGCTTAATAAGACCAATTCTTGATCATACATGCGCTGTTTGGTCACCCTATCATGTGCGTGATGTAAAAAAACCTGAGTCTCTTCAAAGAAAAGTAATAAGATTTATTTACGGCAGCAAGAGAAACTAAATGAAGCGTTTTCAGTGTTCTGCGATTGAAGTGATAAATAGCGAATTTAATTTCAAGAAAATCGTTGTCATGACACTTACGACCAAAAAAGAACCGTTTAAATACACTTATAAAACCAGATCAAACAACTTATCACAAGTAAAGAGATTTCAGTATCCGGGAGTAACATTCACACCTAATCCACAGGCATATCGACCTAATTTGCTCCAAAGCACAAGCTTACCGCATATAAAAATGCCTAATAAGATCAATTCCTGAGCATGCATGCGCTGTTTGGTCACCCTTTCATGTGCGTGATGTTAAAAAACCTGTGTCTCTTCAAAGAAAAGCAATAAGATTTATTTACGGCAGCAAGAGAAACTAAATGAAGCGTTTTCAGTGTTTTGCGATCGAAGTGAGAAATGGCAAATTTAATTTCAAGAAAACCGTTGTCATGACACTTACGACCAAAAAAGAACCATTTAAATACACTTATAAAAACACATCAAACAACTTATCACAAGTAAAGAGATTTCAGTCTTCACATTCACACCTAATGCACAGGCATATCGACCTAATTTGCTCCAAAGCACCAGCTTACCGCATATAAAAATGCCTAATAAGACCAATTCTTGATCATACATGCGCTGTTTGGTCACCCTATCATGTGCGTGATGTAAAAAAACCTGAGTCTCTTCAAAGAAAAGCAATAAGATTTATTTACGGCAGCAAGAGAAACTAAATGAAGCGTTTTCAGTGTTCTGCGATTGAAGTGATAAATGGCAAATTTAATTTCAAGAAAATCGTTGTCATGACACTTACGACCAAAAAAGAACCATTTAAATACACTTATAAAAACAGATCAAACAACTTATCACAAGTAAAGAGATTTCAGTATCTGGGAGTACCATTCACATCTAATGCACAGGCATATGACCTAATTTGCTCCAAAGCACAAGCTTACCGCATATAAAAATGCCTAATAAGACCAATTCTTGATCATACATGCGCTGTTTGGTCACCCTATCATGTGCGTGATGTAAAAAAACCTGAGTCTCTTCAAAGAAAAGCAATAAGATTTATTTACGGCAGCAAGAGAAACTAAATGAAGCGTTTTCAGTGTTCTGCGATTGAAGTGATAAATGGCAAATTTAATTTCAAGAAAATCGTTGTCATGACACTTACGACCAAAAAAGAACCATTTAAATACACTTATAAAAACAGATCAAACAACTTATCACAAGTAAAGAGATTTCAGTATCCGGGAGTAACATTCACACCTAATCCACAGGCATATCGACCTAATTTGCTCCAAAGCACAAGCTTACCGCATATAAAAATGCCTAATAAGATCAATTCTTGAGCATGCATGCGCTGTTTGGTCACCCTTTCATGTGCGTGATGTTAAAAAACGTGTGTCTCTTCAAAGAAAAGCAATAAGATTTATTTACGGCAGCAAGAGAAACTAAATGAAGCGTTTTCAGTGTTTTGCGATCGAAGTGAGAAATGGCAAATTTAATTTCAAGAAAACCGTTGTCATGACACTTACGACCAAAAAAGAACCATTTAAATACACTTATAAAAACACATCAAACAACTTATCACAAGTAAAGAGATTTCAGTCTTCACATTCACACCTAATGCACAGGCATATCGACCTAATTTGCTCCAAAGCACCAGCTTACCGCATATAAAAATGCCTAATAAGACCAATTCTTGAGCATACATGCGCTGTTTGGTCACCCTATCATGTGCGTGATGTAAAAAAACCTGAGTCTCTTCAAAGAAAAGCAATAAGATTTATTTACAGCAGCAAGAGAAACTAAATGAAGCGTTTTCACTGTTCTGCGATTGAAGTGAGAAATGGCAAATTTAATTTCAAGAAAATCGTCATGAAACTTACGACCAAAAAAGAACCATTTAAATACACTTATAAAAAGAGATCAAACAACTTATCACAAGTAAAGAGATTTAAGTATCTGGGAATAACATTCACACCTAATCCACAGGCATATCGACCTAATTTGCTCAAAAGCACAAGCTTACCGCATATAAAAATGCCTAATAAGACCAATTCTTGATCATACATGCGCTGTTTGGTCACCCTATCATGTGCGTGATGTAAAAAAACCTGAGTCTCTTCAAAGAAAAGCAATAAGATTTATTTACGGCAGCAAGAGAAACTAAATGAAGCGTTTTCAGTGTTCTGCGATTGAAGTGATAAATGGCAAATTTAATTTCAAGAATATCGTTGTCATGACACTTACGACCAAAAAAGAACCATTTAAATACACTTATAAAAACAGATCAAACAACTTATCACAAGTAAAGAGATTTCAGTCTTCACATTCACACCTAATGCACAGGCATATCGACCTAATTTGCTCCAAAGCACAAGCTTACCGCATATAAATATGCCTAATAAGACCAATTCTTGAGCATACATGCACTGTTTGGTCACCCTATCATGTGCGTGATGTAAAAAAAACCTGAGTCTCTTCAAAGAAAAGCAATAAGATTTATTTACGGCAGGAAGAGAAACTAAATGAAGCGTTTTCAGTGTTCTGCGATTCAAGTGAGAAATGGCAAATTTAATTTCAAGAAAATCGTTGTCATGACACTTACGACCAAAAACGAACCTTTTAAATACACTTATAAAAACAGATCAAACAACTTATCACAAGTAAAGAGATTTCAGTATCTGGGAATAACATTAACACCTAATCCACAGGCATATCGACTTAATTTGCTCAAAAGCACAAGCTTACCGCATATAAAAATGCTTAATAAGACCAATTCTTGATCATACATGCGCTGTTTGGTCACCCTATCATGTGCGTGATGTAAAAAAACCTGAGTCTCTTCAAAGAAAAGTAATAAGATTTATTTACGGCAGCAAGAGAAACTAAATGAAGCGTTTTCAGTGTTCTGCGATTGAAGTGATAAATAGCGAATTTAATTTCAAGAAAATCGTTGTCATGACACTTACGACCAAAAAAGAACCGTTTAAATACACTTATAAAACCAGATCAAACAACTTATCACAAGTAAAGAGATTTCAGTATCCGGGAGTAACATTCACACCTAATCCACAGGCATATCGACCTAATTTGCTCCAAAGCACAAGCTTACCGCATATAAAAATGCCTAATAAGATCAATTCCTGAGCATGCATGCGCTGTTTGGTCACCCTTTCATGTGCGTGATGTTAAAAAACCTGTGTCTCTTCAAAGAAAAGCAATAAGATTTATTTACGGCAGCAAGAGAAACTAAATGAAGCGTTTTCAGTGTTTTGCGATCGAAGTGAGAAATGGCAAATTTAATTTCAAGAAAACCGTTGTCATGACACTTACGACCAAAAAAGAACCATTTAAATACACTTATAAAAACACATCAAACAACTTATCACAAGTAAAGAGATTTCAGTCTTCACATTCACACCTAATGCACAGGCATATCGACCTAATTTGCTCCAAAGCACCAGCTTACCGCATATAAAAATGCCTAATAAGACCAATTCTTGATCATACATGCGCTGTTTGGTCACCCTATCATGTGCGTGATGTAAAAAAACCTGAGTCTCTTCAAAGAAAAGCAATAAGATTTATTTACGGCAGCAAGAGAAACTAAATGAAGCGTTTTCAGTGTTCTGCGATTGAAGTGATAAATGGCAAATTTAATTTCAAGAAAATCGTTGTCATGACACTTACGACCAAAAAAGAACCATTTAAATACACTTATAAAAACAGATCAAACAACTTATCACAAGTAAAGAGATTTCAGTATCTGGGAGTAACATTCACATCTAATGCACAGGCATATGACCTAATTTGCTCCAAAGCACAAGCTTACCGCATATAAAAATGCCTAATAAGACCAATTCTTGATCATACATGCGCTGTTTGGTCACCCTATCATGTGCGTGATGTAAAAAAACCTGAGTCTCTTCAAAGAAAAGCAATAAGATTTATTTACGGCAGCAAGAGAAACTAAATGAAGCGTTTTCAGTGTTCTGCGATTGAAGTGATAAATGGCAAATTTAATTTCAAGAAAATCGTTGTCATGACACTTACGACCAAAAAAGAACCATTTAAATACACTTATAAAAACAGATCAAACAACTTATCACAAGTAAAGAGATTTCAGTATCCGGGAGTAACATTCACACCTAATCCACAGGCATATCGACCTAATTTGCTCCAAAGCACAAGCTTACCGCATATAAAAATGCCTAATAAGATCAATTCTTGAGCATGCATGCGCTGTTTGGTCACCCTTTCATGTGCGTGATGTTAAAAAACGTGTGTCTCTTCAAAGAAAAGCAATAAGATTTATTTACGGCAGCAAGAGAAACTAAATGAAGCGTTTTCAGTGTTTTGCGATCGAAGTGAGAAATGGCAAATTTAATTTCAAGAAAACCGTTGTCATGACACTTACGACCAAAAAAGAACCATTTAAATACACTTATAAAAACACATCAAACAACTTATCACAAGTAAAGAGATTTCAGTCTTCACATTCACACCTAATGCACAGGCATATCGACCTAATTTGCTCCAAAGCACCAGCTTACCGCATATAAAAATGCCTAATAAGACCAATTCTTGAGCATACATGCGCTGTTTGGTCACCCTATCATGTGCGTGATGTAAAAAAACCTGAGTCTCTTCAAAGAAAAGCAATAAGATTTATTTACAGCAGCAAGAGAAACTAAATGAAGCGTTTTCACTGTTCTGCGATTGAAGTGAGAAATGGCAAATTTAATTTCAAGAAAATCGTCATGAAACTTACGACCAAAAAAGAACCATTTAAATACACTTATAAAAAGAGATCAAACAACTTATCACAAGTAAAGAGATTTAAGTATCTGGGAATAACATTCACACCTAATCCACAGGCATATCGACCTAATTTGCTCAAAAGCACAAGCTTACCGCATATAAAAATGCCTAATAAGACCAATTCTTGATCATACATGCGCTGTTTGGTCACCCTATCATGTGCGTGATGTAAAAAAACCTGAGTCTCTTCAAAGAAAAGCAATAAGATTTATTTACGGCAGCAAGAGAAACTAAATGAAGCGTTTTCAGTGTTCTGCGATTGAAGTGATAAATGGCAAATTTAATTTCAAGAATATCGTTGTCATGACACGACCAAAAAAGAACCATTTAAATACACTTATAAAAACAGATCAAACAACTTATCACAAGTAAAGAGATTTCAGTCTTCACATTCACACCTAATGCACAGGCATATCGACCTAATTTGCTCCAAAGCACAAGCTTACCGCATATAAATATGCCTAATAAGACCAATTCTTGAGCATACATGCACTGTTTGGTCACCCTATCATGTGCGTGATGTAAAAAAAACCTGAGTCTCTTCAAAGAAAAGCAATAAGATTTATTTACGGCAGGAAGAGAAACTAAATGAAGCGTTTTCAGTGTTCTGCGATTCAAGTGAGAAATGGCAAATTTAATTTCAAGAAAATCGTTGTCATGACACTTACGACCAAAAAAACCATTTAAATACACTTATAAAAACAGATCAAACAACTTATCACAAGTAAAGAGATTTCAGTCTTTGGGAGTAACATTCACACCTAATGCACAGGCATATCGACCTAATTTGCTCCAAAGCACAAGCAAACCGCATATAAAAATACCTAATAAGATCAATTCTAGAGCATACATACCCTGTTTGGTCACCCTATCATGTGAGTGATGTAAAAAAAACCTGAGTCTCTTAAAAAAAAGCAATAAGATTTATTTACGGCAGCAAGAGAAACTAGATGAAGCGTTTTCAGTGTTCTGCGATTCAAGTGAGAAATGGCAAATTTAATTTACAGAAAATCGTTGTCATGACACTTACGACCAAAAACGAACGATTTAAATACACTTATAAAAACAGATCAAACAACTTATCACAAGTAAAGAGATTTCAGTATCTGGGAATAACATTCGCACCTAATCCACAGGCATATCGACCTAATTTGCTCAAAAGCACAAGCTTACCGCATATAAAAATGCCTAATAAGACCAATTCTTGATCATACATGCGCTGTTTGGTCACCCTATCATGTGCGTGGTGTAAAAAAACCTGAGTCTCTTCAAAGAAAAGCAATAAGATTTATTTACGGCAGCAAGAGAAACTAAATGAAGCGTTTTCAGTGTTCTGCGATTGAAGTGATAAATGGCGAATTTAATTTCAAGAAAATCGTTGTCATGACACTTACAACCAAAAAAGAACCGTTTAAATACACTTATAAAATAAGATCAAACAACTTATCACAAGTAAAGAGATTTCAGTATCCGGGAGTAACATTCACACCTAATCCACAGGCATATCGACCTAATTTGCTCCAAAGCACAAGCTTACCGCATATAAAAATGCCTAATAAGATCAATTCTTGAGCATGCATGCGCTGTTTGGTCACCCTTTCATCTGCGTGATGTTAAAAAACCTGTGTCTCTTCAAAGAAAAGCAATAAGATTTATTTACGGCAGCAAGAGAAACTAAATGAAGCGTTTTCAGTGTTTTGCGATCGAAGTGAGAAATGGCAAATTTAATTTCAAGAAAACCGTTGTCATGACACTTACGACCAAAAAAGAACCATTTAAATATACTTATAAAAACACATCAAACAACTTATCACAAGTAAAGAGATTTCAGTCTTCACATTCACACCTAATGCACAGGCATATCGACCTAATTTGCTCCAAAGCACCAGCTTACCGCATATAAAAATGCCTAATAAGACCAATTCTTGAGCATACATGCGCTGTTTGGTCACCCTATCATGTGCGTGATGTAAAAAAACCTGAGTCTCTTCAAAGAAAAGCAATAAGATTTATTTACAGCAGCAAGAGAAACTAAATGAAGCGTTTTCACTGTTCTGCGATTGAAGTGAGAAATGGCAAATTTAATTTCAAGAAAATCGTCATGAAACTTACGACCAAAAAAGAACCATTTAAATACACTTATAAAAAGAGATCAAACAACTTATCACAAGTAAAGAGATTTAAGTATCTGGGAATAACATTCACACCTAATCCACAGGCATATCGACCTAATTTGCTCAAAAGCACAAGCTTACCGCATATAAAAATGCCTAATAAGACCAATTCTTGATCATACATGCGCTGTTTGGTCACCCTATCATGTGCGTGATGTAAAAAAACCTGAGTCTCTTCAAAGAAAAGCAATAAGATTTATTTACGGCAGCAAGAGAAACTAAATGAAGCGTTTTCAGTGTTCTGCGATTGAAGTGATAAATGGCAAATTTAATTTCAAGAATATCGTTGTCATGACACTTACGACCAAAAAAGAACCATTTAAATACACTTATAAAAACAGATCAAACAACTTATCACAAGTAAAGAGATTTCAGTCTTCACATTCACACCTAATGCACAGGCATATCGACCTAATTTGCTCCAAAGCACAAGCTTACCGCATATAAATATGCCTAATAAGACCAATTCTTGAGCATACATGCACTGTTTGGTCACCCTATAATGTGCGTGATGTAAAAAAACCTGAGTCTCTTCAAAGAAAAGCAATAAGATTTATTTACGGCAGGAAGAGAAACTAAATGAAGCGTTTTCAGTGTTCTGCGATTCAAGTGAGAAATGGCAAATTTAATTTCAAGAAAATCGTTGTCATGACACTTACGACCAAAAAAACCATTTAAATACACTTATAAAAACAGCTCAAACAACTTATCACAAGTAAAGAGATTTCAGTCTTTGGGAGTAACATTCACACCTAATGCACAGGCATATCGACCTAATTTGCTCCAAAGCACAAGCAAACCGCATATAAAAATGCCTAATAAGATCAATCCTAGAGCATACATACCCTGTTTGGTCACCCTATCATGTGAGTGATGTAAAAAAAACCTGAGTCTCTTCAAAATAAGCAATAAGATTTATTTACGGCAGCAAGAGAAACTAAATGAAGCGTTTTCAGTGTTCTGCGATTGAAGTGATAAATGGCGAATTTAATTTCAAGAAAATCGGTGTCATGACACTTACGACCAAAAAAGAACCGTTTAAATACACTTATAAAAACAGATCAAACAACTTATCACAAGTAAAGAGATTTCAGTATCTGGGAATAACATTAACACCTAATCCACAGGCATATCGACTTAATTTGCTCAAAAGCATAAGCTTACCGCATATAAAAATGCCTAATAAGACCAATTCTTGATCATACATGCGCTGTTTGGTCACCCTATCATGTGCGTGATGTAAAAAAACCTGAGTCTCTTCAAAGAAAAGCAATAAGATTTATTTACGGCAGCAAGAGAAACTAAATGAAGCGTTTTCAGTGTTCTGCGATTGAAGTGATAAATGGCAAATTTAATTTCAAGAAAATCGTTGTCATGACACTTACGACCAAAAAAGAACCATTTAAATACACTTATAAAAACAGATCAAACAACTTATCACAAGTAAAGAGATTTCAGTATCTGGGAGTAACATTCACATCTAATGCACAGACATATGACCTAATTTGCTCCAAAGCACAAGCTTACCGCATATAAAAATGCCTAATAAGACCAATTCTTGATCATACATGCGCTGTTTGGTCACCCTATCATGTGCGTGATGTAAAAAAACCTGAGTCTCTTCAAAGAAAAGCAATAAGATTTATTTACGGCAGCAAGAGAAACTAAATGAAGCGTTTTCAGTGTTCTGCGATTGAAGTGATAAATGGCGAATTTAATTTCAAGAAAATCGGTGTCATGACACTTACGACCAAAAAAGAACCGTTTAAATACACTTATAAAAACAGATCAAACAACTTATCACAAGTAAAGAGATTTCAGTATCCGGGAGTAACATTCACACCTAATCCACAGGCATATCGACCTAATTTGCTCCAAAGCACAAGCTTACCGCATATAAAAATGCCTAATAAGACCAATTCTTGATCACACATGCGCTGTTTGGTCACCCTTTCATGTGCGTGATGTTAAAAAACCTGTGTCTCTTCAAAGAAAAGCAATAAGATTTATTTACGGCAGCAAGAGAAACTAAATGAAGCGTTTTCAGTGCTTTGCGATCGAAGTGAGAAATGGCAAATTTAATTTCAAGAAAGCCGTTGTCATGACACTTACGACCAAAAAAGAACCATTTAAATACACTTATAAAAACACATCAAACAACTTATCACAAGTAAAGAGATTTCAGTCTTCACATTAACACCTAATGCACAGGCATATCGACCTAATTTGCTCTAAAGCACCAGCTTACCGCATATAAAAATGCCTAATAAGACCAATTCTTGAGCATACATGCGCTGTTTGGTCACCCTATCATGTGCGTGATGTAAAAAAACCTGAGTCTCTTCAAAGAAAAGCAATAAGATTTATTTACAGCAAGAGAGAAACTAAATGAAGCGTTTTCACTGTTCTGCGATTGAAGTGAGAAATGGCCAATTTTAATTTCAAGAAAATCGTCATGAAACTTACGACCAAAAAAGAACCATTTAAATACACTTATAAAAAGAGATCAAACAACTTATCACAAGTAAAGAGATTTAAGTATCTGGGAATAACATTCACACCTAATCCACAGGCATATCGACCTAATTTGCTCAAAAGCACAAGCTTACCGCATATAAAAATGCCTAATAAGACCAATTCTTGATCATACATGCGCTGTTTGGTCACCCTATCATGTGCGTGATGTAAAAAAACCTGAGTCTCTTCAAAGAAAAGCAATAAGATTTATTTACGGCAGCAAGAGAAACTAAATGAAGCGTTTTCAGTGTTCTGCGATTGAAGTGATAAATGGCAAATTTAATTTCAAGAATATCGTTGTCATGACACTTACGACCAAAAAAGAACCATTTAAATACACTTATAAAAACAGATCAAACAACTTATCACAAGTAAAGAGATTTCAGTCTTCACATTCACACCTAATGCACAGGCATATCGACCTAATTTGCTCCAAAGCACAAGATTACCGCATATAAATATGCCTAATAAGACCAATTCTTGAGCATACATGCACTGTTTGGTCACCCTATCATGTGCGTGATGTAAAAAAAACCTGAGTCTCTTCAAAGAAAAGCAATAAGATTTATTTACGGCAGGAAGAGAAACTAAATGAAGCGTTTTCAGTGTTCTGCGATTCAAGTGAGAAATGGCAAATTTAATTTCAAGAAAATCGTTGTCATGACACTTACGACCAAAAAAACCATTTAAATACACTTATAAAAACAGCTCAAACAGCTTATCACAAGTAAAGAGATTTCAGTCTTTGGGAGTAACATTCACACCTAATGCACAGGCATATCGACCTAATTTGCTCCAAAGCACAAGCAAACCGCATATAAAAATGCCTAATAAGATCAATTCTAGAGCATACATACCCTGTTTGGTCACCCTATCATGTGAGTGATGTAAAAAAACCTGAGTCTCTTCAAAAAAAGCAATAAGATTTATTTACGGCAGCAAGAGAAACTAAATGAAGCGTTTTCAGTGTTCTGCCATTCAAGTGAGAAATGGCAAATTTAATTTCAAGAAAATCGTTGTCATGACACTTACGACCAAAAACGAACCATTTAAATACACTTATAAAAACAGATCAAACAACTTATCACAAGTAAAGAGATTTCAGTATCTGGGAATAACATTAACACCTAATCCACAGGCATATCGACTTAATTTGCTCAAAAGCATAAGCTTACCGCATATAAAAATGCCTAATAAGACCAATTCTTGATCATACATGCGCTGTTTGGTCACCCTATCATGTGCGTGATGTTAAAAAACCTGTGTCTCTTCAAAGAAAAGCAATAAGATTTATTTACGGCAGCAAGAGAAACTAAATGAAGCGTTTTCAGTGTTTTGCGATCGAAGTGAGAAATGGCAAATTTAATTTCAAGAAAACCGTTGTCATGACACTTACGACCAAAAAAGAACCATTTAAATACACTTATAAAAACACATCAAACAACTTATCACAAGTAAAGAGATTTCAGTCTTCACATTCACACCTAATGCACAGGCATATCGACCTAATTTGCTCCAAAGCACCAGCTTACCGCATATAAAAATGCCTAATAAGACCAATTCTTGAGCATACATGCGCTGTTTGGTCACCCTATCATGTGCGTGATGTAAAAAAACCTGAGTCTCTTCAAAAAAAAGCAATAAGATTTATTTACGGCAGGAACAGAAACTAAATGAAGCGTTTTCAGTGTTCTGCGATTCAAGTGAGAAATGGCAAATTTAATTTCAAGAAAATCGTTGTCATGACACTTACGACCAAAAAAACTATTTAAATACACTTATAAAAACAGCTCAAACAGCTTATCACAAGTAAAGAGATTTCAGTCTTTGGGAGTAACATTCACACCTAATGCACAGGCATATCGACCTAATTTGCTCCAAAGCACAAGCAAACCGCATATAAAAATGCCTAATAAGATCAATTCTAGAGCATACATACCCTGTTTGGTCACCCTATCATGTGAGTGATGTAAAAAAAACCTGAGTCTCTTCAAAAAAAGCAATAAGATTTATTTGCGGCAGCAAGAGAAACTAAATGAAGCGTTTTCAGTGTTCTGCGATTCAAGTGAGAAATGGCAAATTTAATTTCAAGAAAATCGTTGTCATGACACTTACGACCAAAAACGAACCATTTAAATACACTTATAAAAACAGATCAAACAACTTATCACAAGTAAAGAGATTTCAGTATCTGGGAATAACATTAACACCTAATCCACAGGCATATCGACTTAATTTGCTCAAAAGCATAAGCTTACCGCATATAAAAATGCCTAATAAGACCAATTCTTGATCATACATGCGCTGTTTGGTCACCCTATCATGTGCGTGATGTAAAAAAACCTGAGTCTCTTCAAAGAAAAGCAATAAGATTTATTTACGGCAGCAAGAGAAACTAAATGAAGCGTTTTCAGTGTTCTGCGATTGAAGTGATAAATGGCAAATTTAATTTCAAGAAAATCGTTGTCATGACACTTACGACCAAAAAAGAACCATTTAAATACACTTATAAAAACAGATCAAACAACTTATCACAAGTAAAGAGATTTCAGTATCTGGGAGTAACATTCACATCTAATGCACAGGCATATGACCTAATTTGCTCCAAAGCACAAGCTTACCGCATATAAAAATGCCTAATAAGACCAATTCTTGATCATACATGCGCTGTTTGGTCACCCTATCATGTGCGTGATGTAAAAAAACCTGAGTCTCTTCAAAGAAAAGCAATAAGATTTATTTACGGCAGCAAGAGAAACTAAATGAAGCGTTTTCAGTGTTCTGCGATTGAAGTGATAAATGGCAAATTTAATTTCAAGAAAATCGTTGTCATGACACTTACGACCAAAAAAGAACCATTTAAATACACTTATAAAAACAGATCAAACAACTTATCACAAGTAAAGAGATTTCAGTATCTGGGAGTAACATTCACATCTAATGCACAGGCATATGACCTAATTTGCTCCAAAGCACAAGCTTACCGCATATAAAAATGCCTAATAAGACCAATTCTTCATCATACATGCGCTGTTTGGTCACCCTATCATGTGCGTGATGTAAAAAAACCTGAGTCTCTTCAAAGAAAAGCAATAAGATTTATTTACGGCAGCAAGAGAAACTAAATGAAGCGTTTTCAGTGTTCTGCGATTGAAGTGATAAATGGCGAATTTAATTTCAAGAATATCGTTGTCATGACACTTACGACCAAAAAAGAACCGTTTAAATACACTTATAAAAACAGATCAAACAACTTATCACAAGTAAAGAGATTTCAGTATCCGCGAGTGACATTCATACCTAATCCACAGGCATATCGACCTAATTTGCTCCAAAGCACAAGCTTACCGCATATAAAAATGCCTAATAAGATCAATTCTTGAGCATGCATGCGCTGTTTGGTCACCCTTTCATGTGCGTGATGTTAAAAAACCTGTGTCTCTTCAAAGAAAAGCAATAAGATTTATTTACGGCAGCAAGAGAAACTAAATGAAGCGTTTTCAGTGTTTTGCGATCGAAGTGAGAAATGGCAAATTTAATTTCAAGAAAACCGTTGTCATGACACTTACGACCAAAAAAGAACCATTTAAATACACTTATAAAAACACATCAAACAACTTATCACAAGTAAAGAGATTTCAGTCTTCACATTCACACCTAATGCACAGGCATATCGACCTAATTTGCTCCAAAGCACCAGCTTACCGCATATAAAAATGCCTAATAAGACCAATTCTTGAGCATACATGCGCTGTTTGGTCACCCTATCATGTGCGTGATGTAAAAAAACCTGAGTCTCTTCAAAGAAAAGCAATAAGATTTATTTACGGCAGGAACAGAAACTAAATGAAGCGTTTTCAGTGTTCTGCGATTCAAGTGAGAAATGGCAAATTTAATTTCAAGAAAATCGTTGTCATGACACTTACGACCAAAAAAACTATTTAAATACACTTATAAAAACAGCTCAAACAGCTTATCACAAGTAAAGAGATTTCAGTCTTTGGGAGTAACATTCACACCTAATGCACAGGCATATCGACCTAATTTGCTCCAAAGCACAAGCAAACCGCATATAAAAATGCCTAATAAGATCAATTCTAGAGCATACATACCCTGTTTGGTCACCCTATCATGTGAGTGATGTAAAAAAAACCTGAGTCTCTTCAAAAAAAGCAATAAGATTTATTTGCGGCAGCAAGAGAAACTAAATGAAGCGTTTTCAGTGTTCTGCGATTCAAGTGAGAAATGGCAAATTTAATTTCAAGAAAATCGTTGTCATGACACTTACGACCAAAAACGAACCATTTAAATACACTTATAAAAACAGATCAAACAACTTATCACAAGTAAAGAGATTTCAGTATCTGGGAATAACATTAACACCTAATCCACAGGCATATCGACTTAATTTGCTCAAAAGCATAAGCTTACCGCATATAAAAATGCCTAATAAGACCAATTCTTGATCATACATGCGCTGTTTGGTCACCCTATCATGTGCGTGATGTAAAAAAACCTGAGTCTCTTCAAAGAAAAGCAATAAGATTTATTTACGGCAGCAAGAGAAACTAAATGAAGCGTTTTCAGTGTTCTGCGATTGAAGTGATAAATGGCAAATTTAATTTCAAGAAAATCGTTGTCATGACACTTACGACCAAAAAAGAACCATTTAAATACACTTATAAAAACAGATCAAACAACTTATCACAAGTAAAGAGATTTCAGTATCTGGGAGTAACATTCACATCTAATGCACAGGCATATGACCTAATTTGCTCCAAAGCACAAGCTTACCGCATATAAAAATGCCTAATAAGACCAATTCTTCATCATACATGCGCTGTTTGGTCACCCTATCATGTGCGTGATGTAAAAAAACCTGAGTCTCTTCAAAGAAAAGCAATAAGATTTATTTACGGCAGCAAGAGAAACTAAATGAAGCGTTTTCAGTGTTCTGCGATTGAAGTGATAAATGGCGAATTTAATTTCAAGAATATCGTTGTCATGACACTTACGACCAAAAAAGAACCGTTTAAATACACTTATAAAAACAGATCAAACAACTTATCACAAGTAAAGAGATTTCAGTATCCGCGAGTGACATTCACACCTAATCCACAGGCATATCGACCTAATTTGCTCCAAAGCACAAGCTTACCGCATATAAAAATGCCTAATAAGATCAATTCTTGAGCATGCATGCGCTGTTTGGTCACCCTTTCATGTGCGTGATGTTAAAAAACCTGTGTCTCTTCAAAGAAAAGCAATAAGATTTATTTACGGCAGCAAGAGAAACTAAATGAAGCGTTTTCAGTGTTTTGCGATCGAAGTGAGAAATGGCAAATTTAATTTCAAGAAAACCGTTGTCATGACACTTACGACCAAAAAAGAACCATTTAAATACACTTATAAAAACACATCAAACAACTTATCACAAGTAAAGAGATTTCAGTCTTCACATTCACACCTAATGCACAGGCATATCGACCTAATTTGCTCCAAAGCACCAGCTTACCGCATATAAAAATGCCTAATAAGACCAATTCTTGAGCATACATGCGCTGTTTGGTCACCCTATCATGTGCGTGATGTAAAAAAACCTGAGTCTCTTCAAAGAAAAGCAATAAGATTTATTTACGGCAGGAACAGAAACTAAATGAAGCGTTTTCAGTGTTCTGCGATTCAAGTGAGAAATGGCAAATTTAATTTCAAGAAAATCGTTGTCATGACACTTACGACCAAAAAAACCATTTAAATACACTTATAAAAACAGCTCAAACAGCTTATCACAAGTAAAGAGATTTCAGTCTTTGGGAGTAACATTCACACCTAATGCACAGGCATATCGACCTAATTTGCTCCAAAGCACAAGCAAACCGCATATAAAAATGCCTAATAAGATCAATTCTAGAGCATACATACCCTGTTTGGTCACCCTCTCATGTGAGTGATGTAAAAAAAACCTGAGTCTCTTCAAAAAAAGCAATAAGATTTATTTACGGCAGCAAGAGAAACTAAATGAAGCGTTTTCAGTGTTCTGCGATTCAAGTGAGAAATGGCAAATTTAATTTCAAGAAAATCGTTGTCATGACACTTACGACCAAAAACGAACCATTTAAATACACTTATAAAAACAGATCAAACAACTTATCACAAGTAAAGAGATTTCAGTATCTGGGAATAACATTAACACCTAATCCACAGGCATATCGACTTAATTTGCTCAAAAGCATAAGCTTACCGCATATAAAAATGCCTAATAAGACCAATTCTTGATCATACATGCGCTGTTTGGTCACCCTATCATGTGCGTGATGTAAAAAAACCTGAGTCTCTTCAAAGAAAAGCAATAAGATTTATTTACGGCAGCAAGAGAAACTAAATGAAGCGTTTTCAGTGTTCTGCGATTGAAGTGATAAATGGCAAATTTAATTTCAAGAAAATCGTTGTCATGACACTTACGACCAAAAAAGAACCATTTAAATACACTTATAAAAACAGATCAAACAACTTATCACAAGTAAAGAGATTTCAGTATCTGGGAGTAACATTCACATCTAATGCACAGGCATATGACCTAATTTGCTCCAAAGCACAAGCTTACCGCATATAAAAATGCCTAATAAGACCAATTCTTCATCATACATGCGCTGTTTGGTCACCCTATCATGTGCGTGATGTAAAAAAACCTGAGTCTCTTCAAAGAAAAGCAATAAGATTTATTTACGGCAGCAAGAGAAACTAAATGAAGCGTTTTCAGTGTTCTGCGATTGAAGTGATAAATGGCGAATTTAATTTCAAGAATATCGTTGTCATGACACTTACGACCAAAAAAGAACCGTTTAAATACACTTATAAAAACAGATCAAACAACTTATCACAAGTAAAGAGATTTCAGTATCCGGGAGTAACATTCACACCTAATCCACAGGCATATCGACCTAATTTGCTCCAAAGCACAAGCTTACCGCATATAAAAATGCCTAATAAGATCAATTCTTGAGCATGCATGCGCTGTTTGGTCACCCTTTCATGTGCGTGATGTTAAAAAACCTGTGTCTCTTCAAAGAAAAGCAATAAGATTTATTTACGGCAGCAAGAGAAACTAAATGAAGCGTTTTCAGTGTTTTGCGATCGAAGTGAGAAATGGCAAATTTAATTTCAAGAAAACCGTTGTCATGACACTTACGACCAAAAAAGAACCATTTAAATACACTTATAAAAACAAATCAAACAACTTATCACAAGTAAAGAGATTTCAGTCTTCACATTCACACCTAATGCACAGGCATATCGACCTAATTTGCTCCAAAGCACCAGCTTACCGCATATAAAAATGCCTAATAAGACCAATTCTTGAGCATACATGCGCTGTTTGGTCACCCTATCATGTGCGTGATGTAAAAAAACCTGAGTCTCTTCAAAGAAAAGCAATAAGATTTATTTACAGCAGCAAGAGAAACTAAATGAAGCGTTTTCAGTGTTCTGCGATTCAAGTGAGAAATGGCAAATTTAATTTCAAGAAAATCGTTGTCATGACACTTACGACCAAAAAAACCATTTAAATACACTTATAAAAACAGATCAAACAACTTATCACAAGTAAAGAGATTTCAGTATCTGGGAATAACATTAACACCTAATCCACAGGCATATCGACTTAATTTGCTCAAAAGCACAAGCTTACCGCATATAAAAATGCCTAATAAGACCAATTCTTGATCATACATGCGCTGTTTGGTCACCCTATCATGTGCGTGATGTAAAAAAACCTGAGTCTCTTCAAAGAAAAGCAATAAGATTTATTTACGGCAGCAAGAGAAACTAAATGAAGCGTTTTCAGTGTTCTGCGATTGAAGTGATAAATGGCAAATTTAATTTCAAGAAAATCGTTGTCATGACACTTACGACCAAAAAAGAACCATTTAAATACACTTATAAAAACAGATCAAACAACTTATCACAAGTAAAGAGATTTCAGTCTTCACATTCACACCTAATGCACAGGCATATCGACCTAATTTGCTCCAAAGCACAAGCTTACCGCATATAAATATGCCTAATAAGACCAATTCTTGAGCATACATGCACTGTTTGGTCACCCTATCATGTGCGTGATGTAAAAAAAACCTGAGTCTCTTCAAAGAAAAGCAATAAGATTTATTTACGGCAGGAAGAGAAACTAAATGAAGCGTTTTCAGTGTTCTGCGATTCAAGTGAGAAATGGCAAATTTAATTTCAAGAAAATCGTTGTCATGACACTTACGACCAAAAAAACCATTTAAATACACTTATAAAAACAGCTCAAACAACTTATCACAAGTAAAGAGATTTCAGTCTTTGGGAGTAACATTCACACCTAATGCACTGGCATATCGACCTAATTTGCTCCAAAGCACAAGCAAACCGCATATAAAAATGCCTAATAAGATCAATTCTAGAGCATACATACCCTGTTTGGTCACCCTATCATGTGAGTGATGTAAAAAAAAATGAGTCTCTTCAAAAAAAGCAATAAGATTTATTTACGGCAGCAAGAGAAACTAAATGAAGCGTTTTCAGTGTTCTGCGATTCAAGTGAGAAATGGCAAATTTAATTTCAAGAAAATCGTTGTCATGACACTTACGACCAAAAAAACCATTTAAATACACTTATAAAAACAGATCAAACAACTTATCACAAGTAAAGAGATTTCAGTATCTGGGAATAACATTAACACCTAATCCACAGGCATATCGACTTAATTTGCTCAAAAGCACAAGCTTACCGCATATAAAAATGCCTAATAAGACCAATTCTTGATCATACATGCGCTGTTTGGTCACCCTATCATGTGCGTGGTGTAAAAAAAACCTGAGTCTCTTCAAAGAAAAGCAATAAGATTTATTTACGGCAGCAAGAGAAACTAAATGAAGCGTTTTCAGTGTTCTGCGATTGAAGTGATAAATGGCAAATTTAATTTCAAGAAAATCGTTGTCATGACACTTACGACCAAAAAAGAACCATTTAAATACACTTATAAAAACAGATCAAACAACTTATCACAAGTAAAGAGATTTCAGTATCTGGGAGTAACATTCACATCTAATGCACAGGCATATGACCTAATTTGCTCCAAAGCACAAGCTTACCGCATATAAAAATGCCTAATAAGACCAATTCTTGATCATACATGCGCTGTTTGGTCACCCTATCATGTGCGTGATGTAAAAAAACCTGAGTCTCTTCAAAGAAAAGCAATAAGATTTATTTACGGCAGCAAGAGAAACTAAATGAAGCGTTTTCAGTGTTCTGCGATTGAAGTGATAAATGGCGAATTTAATTTCAAGAAAATCGTTGTCATGACACTTACGACCAAAAAAGAACCGTTTAAATACACTTATAAAAACAGATCAAACAACTTATCACAAGTAAAGAGATTTCAGTATCCGGGAGTAACATTCACACCTAATCCACAGGCATATCGACCTAATTTGCTCCAAAGCACAAGCTTACCGCATATAAAAATGCCTAATAAGATCAATTCTTGAGCATGCATGCGCTGTTTGGTCACCCTTTCATGTGCGTGATGTTAAAAAACCTGTGTCTCTTCAAAGAAAAGCAATAAGATTTATTTACGGCAGCAAGAGAAACTAAATGAAGCGTTTTCAGTGCTTTGCGATCGAAGTGAGAAATGGCAAAATTAATTTCAAGAAAACCGTTGTCATGACACTTACGACCAAAAAAGAACCATTTAAATACACTTATAAAAACACATCAAACAACTTATCAGAAGTAAAGAGATTTCAGTCTTCACATTCACACCTAATGCACAGGCATATCGACCTAATTTGCTCTAAAGCACCAGCTTACCGCATATAAAAATGCCTAATAAGTCCAATTCTTCAGCATACATGCGCTGTTTGGTCACCCTATCATGTGCGTGATGTAAAGAAACCTGAGTCTCTTCAAAGAAAAGCAATAAGATTTATTTACAGCAAGAGAGAAACTAAATGAAGCGTTTTCACTGTTCTGCGATTGAAGTGAGAAATGGCAAATTTAATTTCAAGAAAATCGTCATGAAACTTACGACCAAAAAAGAACCATTTAAATACACTTATAAAAAGAGATCAAACAACTTATCACAAGTAAAGAGATTTAAGTATCTGGGAATAACATTCACACCTAATCCACAGGCATATCGACCTAATTTGCTCAAAAGCACAAGCTTACCGCATATAAAAATGCCTAATAAGACCAATTCTTGATCATACATGCGCTGTTTGGTCACCCTATCATGTGCGTGATGTAAAACAACCTGAGTCTCTTCAAAGAAAAGCAATAAGATTTATTTACGGCAGCAAGAGAAACTAAATGAAGCGTTTTCAGTGTTCTGCGATTGAAGTGATAAATGGCAAATTTAATTTCAAGAATATCGTTGTCATGACACTTACGACCAAAAAAGAACCATTTAAATACACTTATAAAAACAGATCAAACAACTTATCACAAGTAAAGAGATTTCAGTCTTCACATTCACACCTAATGCACAGGCATATCGACCTAATTTGCTCCAAAGCACAAGCTTACCGCATATAAATATGCCTAATAAGACCAATTCTTGAGCATACATGCACTGTTTGGTCACCCTATCATGTGCGTGATGTAAAAAAAACCTTAGTCTCTTCAAAGAAAAGCAATAAGATTTATTTACGGCAGGAAGAGAAACTAAATGAAGCGTTTTCAGTGTTCTGCGATTCAAGTGAGAAATGGCAAATTTAATTTCAAGAAAATCGTTGTCATGACACTTACGACCAAAAAAACCATTTAAATACACTTATAAAAACAGATCAAACAACTTATCACAAGTAAAGAGATTTCAGTATCTGGGAATAACATTAACACCTAATCCACAGGCATATCGACTTAATTTGCTCAAAAGCACAAGCTTACCGCATATAAAAATGCCTAATAAGACCAATTCTTGATCATACATGCGCTGTTTGGTCACCCTATCATGTGCGTGATGTAAAAAAACCTGAGTCTCTTCAAAGAAAAGCAATAAGATTTATTTACGGCAGCAAGAGAAACTAAATGAAGCGTTTTCAGTGTTCTGCGATTGAAGTGATAAATGGCAAATTTAATTTCAAGAAAATCGTTGTCATGACACTTACGACCAAAAAAGAACCATTTAAATACACTTATAAAAACAGATCAAACAACTTATCACAAGTAAAGAGATTTCAGTCTTCACATTCACACCTAATGCACAGGCATATCGACCTAATTTGCTCCAAAGCACAAGCTTACCGCATATAAATATGCCTAATAAGACCAATTCTTGAGCATACATGCACTGTTTGGTCACCCTATCATGTGCGTGATGTAAAAAAAACCTGAGTCTCTTCAAAGAAAAGCAATAAGATTTATTTACGGCAGGAAGAGAAACTAAATGAAGCGTTTTCAGTGTTCTGCGATTCAAGTGAGAAATGGCAAATTTAATTTCAAGAAAATCGTTGTCATGACACTTACGACCAAAAAAACCATTTAAATACACTTATAAAAACAGCTCAAACAACTTATCACAAGTAAAGAGATTTCAGTATTTGGGAGTAACATTCACACCTAATCCACAGGCATATCGACCTAATTTGCTCAAAAGCACAAGCTTACCGCATATAAAAATGCCTAATAAGACCAATTCTTGATCATACATGCGCTGTTTGGCCACCCTATCTTGTGCGTGATGTAAAAAAACCTGAGTCTCTTCAAAGAAAAGCAATAAGATTTATTTACGGCAGCAAGAGAAGCTAAATGAAGCGTTTTCAGTGTTCTGCGATTCAAGTGAGAAATGGCAAATTTAATTTCAAGAAAATCGTTGTCATGACACTTACGACCAAAAAAACCATTTAAATACACTTATAAAAACAGATCAAACAACTTATCACAAGTAAAGAGATTTCAGTATCTGGGAATAACATTAACACCTAATCCACAGGCATATCGACTTAATTTGCTCAAAAGCACAAGCTTACCGCATATAAAAATGCCTAATAAGACCAATTCTTGATCATACATGCGCTGTTTGGTCACCCTATCATGTGCGTGGTGTAAAAAAACCTGAGTCTCTTCAAAGAAAAGCAATAAGATTTATTTACGGCAGCAAGAGAAACTAAATGAAGCGTTTTCAGTGTTCTGCGATTGAAGTGATAAATGGCAAATTTAATTTCAAGAAAATCGTTGTCATGACACTTACGACCAAAAAAGAACCATTTAAATACACTTATAAAAACAGATCAAACAACTTATCACAAGTAAAGAGATTTCAGTATCTGGGAGTAACATTCACATCTAATGCACAGGCATATGACCTAATTTGCTCCAAAGCACAAGCTTACCGCATATAAAAATGCCTAATAAGACCAATTCTTGATCATACATGCGCTGTTTGGTCACCCTATCATGTGCGTGATGTAAAAAAACCTGAGTCTCTTCAAAGAAAAGCAATAAGATTTATTTACGGCAGCAAGAGAAACTAAATGAAGCGTTTTCAGTGTTCTGCGATTGAAGTGATAAATGGCGAATTTAATTTCAAGAAAATCGTTGTCATGACACTTACGACCAAAAAAGAACCGTTTAAATACACTTATAAAAACAGATCAAACAACTTATCACAAGTAAAGAGATTTCAGTATCCGGGAGTAACATTCACACCTAATCCACAGGCATATCGACCTAATTTGCTCCAAAGCACAAGCTTACCGCATATAAAAATGCCTAATAAGATCAATTCTTGAGCATGCATGCGCTGTTTGGTCACCCTTTCATGTGCGTGATGTTAAAAAACCTGTGTCTCTTCAAAGAAAAGCAATAAGATTTATTTACGGCAGCAAGAGAAACTAAATGAAGCGTTTTCAGTGCTTTGCGATCGAAGTGAGAAATGGCAAAATTAATTTCAAGAAAACCGTTGTCATGACACTTACGACCAAAAAAGAACCATTTAAATACACTTATAAAAACACATCAAACAACTTATCAGAAGTAAAGAGATTTCAGTCTTCACATTCACACCTAATGCACAGGCATATCGACCTAATTTGCTCTAAAGCACCAGCTTACCGCATATAAAAATGCCTAATAAGACCAATTCTTCAGCATACATGCGCTGTTTGGTCACCCTATCATGTGCGTGATGTAAAGAAACCTGAGTCTCTTCAAAGAAAAGCAATAAGATTTATTTACAGCAAGAGAGAAACTAAATGAAGCGTTTTCACTGTTCTGCGATTGAAGTGAGAAATGGCAAATTTAATTTCAAGAAAATCGTCATGAAACTTACGACCAAAAAAGAACCATTTAAATACACTTATAAAAAGAGATCAAACAACTTATCACAAGTAAAGAGATTTAAGTATCTGGGAATAACATTCACACCTAATCCACAGGCATATCGACCTAATTTGCTCAAAAGCACAAGCTTACCGCATATAAAAATGCCTAATAAGACCAATTCTTGATCATACATGCGCTGTTTGGTCACCCTATCATGTGCGTGATGTAAAACAACCTGAGTCTCTTCAAAGAAAAGCAATAAGATTTATTTACGGCAGCAAGAGAAACTAAATGAAGCGTTTTCAGTGTTCTGCGATTGAAGTGATAAATGGCAAATTTAATTTCAAGAATATCGTTGTCATGACACTTACGACCAAAAAAGAACCATTTAAATACACTTATAAAAACAGATCAAACAACTTATCACAAGTAAAGAGATTTCAGTCTTCACATTCACACCTAATGCACAGGCATATCGACCTAATTTGCTCCAAAGCACAAGCTTACCGCATATAAATATGCCTAATAAGACCAATTCTTGAGCATACATGCACTGTTTGGTCACCCTATCATGTGCGTGATGTAAAAAAAACCTGAGTCTCTTCAAAGAAAAGCAATAAGATTTATTTACGGCAGGAAGAGAAACTAAATGAAGCGTTTTCAGTGTTCTGCGATTCAAGTGAGAAATGGCAAATTTAATTTCAAGAAAATCGTTGTCATGACACTTACGACCAAAAAAACCATTTAAATACACTTATAAAAACAGCTCAAACAACTTATCACAAGTAAAGAGATTTCAGTCTTTGGGAGTAACATTCACACCTAATGCACTGGCATATCGACCTAATTTGCTCCAAAGCACAAGCAAACCGCATATAAAAATGCCTAATAAGATCAATTCTATACCATACATACCCTGTTTGGTCACCCTATCATGTGAGTGATGTAAAAAAAAAAATGAGTCTCTTCAAAAAAAGCAATAAGATTTATTTACGGCAGCAAGAGAAACTAAATGAAGCGTTTTCAGTGTTCTGCGATTCAAGTGAGAAATGGCAAATTTAATTTCAAGAAAATCGTTGTCATGACACTTACGACCAAAAAAACCATTTAAATACACTTATAAAAACAGATCAAACAACTTATCACAAGTAAAGAGATTTCAGTATCTGGGAATAACATTAACACCTAATCCACAGGCATATCGACTTAATTTGCTCAAAAGCACAAGCTTACCGCATATAAAAATGCCTAATAAGACCAATTCTTGATCATACATGCGCTGTTTGGTCACCCTATCATGTGCGTGATGTAAAAAAACCTGAGTCTCTTCAAAGAAAAGCAATAAGATTTATTTACGGCAGCAAGAGAAACTAAATGAAGCGTTTTCAGTGTTCTGCGATTGAAGTGATAAATGGCAAATTTAATTTCAAGAAAATCGTTGTCATGACACTTACGACCAAAAAAGAACCATTTAAATACACTTATAAAAACAGATCAAACAACTTATCACAAGTAAAGAGATTTCAGTATCTGGGAGTAACATTCACATCTAATGCACAGGCATATGACCTAATTTGCTCCAAAGCACAAGCTTACCGCATATAAAAATGCCTAATAAGACCAATTCTTGATCATACATGCGCTGTTTGGTCACCCTATCATGTGCGTGATGTAAAAAAACCCGAGTCTCTTCAAAGAAAAGCAATAAGATTTATTTACGGCAGCAAGAGAAACTAAATGAAGCGTTTTCAGTGTTCTGCGATTGAAGTGATAAATGGCGAATTTAATTTCAAGAAAATCGTTGTCATGACACTTACGACCAAAAAAGAACCGTTTAAATACACTTATAAAAACAGCTCAAACAACTTATCACAAGTAAAGAGATTTCAGTATCCGGGAGTAACATTCACACCTAATCCACAGGCATATCGACCTAATTTGCTCCAAAGCACAAGCTTACCGCATATAAAAATGCCTAATAAGATCAATTCTTGAGCATGCATGCGCTGTTTGGTCACCCTTTCATGTGCGTGATGTTAAAAAACCTGTGTCTCTTCAAAGAAAAGCAATAAGATTTATTTACGGCAGCAAGAGAAACTAAATGAAGCGTTTTCAGTGCTTTGCGATCGAAGTGAGAAATGGCAAAATTAATTTCAAGAAAACCGTTGTCATGACACTTACGACCAAAAAAGAACCATTTAAATACACTTATAAAAACACATCAAACAACTTATCAGAAGTAAAGAGATTTCAGTCTTCACATTCACACCTAATGCACAGGCATATCGACCTAATTTGCTCTAAAGCACCAGCTTACCGCATATAAAAATGCCTAATAAGACCAATTCTTCAGCATACATGCGCTGTTTGGTCACCCTATCATGTGCGTGATGTAAAGAAACCTGAGTCTCTTCAAAGAAAAGCAATAAGATTTATTTACAGCAAGAGAGAAACTAAATGAAGCGTTTTCACTGTTCTGCGATTGAAGTGAGAAATGGCAAATTTAATTTCAAGAAAATCGTCATGAAACTTACGACCAAAAAAGAACCATTTAAATACACTTATAAAAAGAGATCAAACAACTTATCACAAGTAAAGAGATTTAAGTATCTGGGAATAACATTCACACCTAATCCACAGGCATATCGACCTAATTTGCTCAAAAGCACAAGCTTACCGCATATAAAAATGCCTAATAAGACCAATTCTTGATCATACATGCGCTGTTTGGTCACCCTATCATGTGCGTGATGTAAAACAACCTGAGTCTCTTCAAAGAAAAGCAATAAGATTTATTTACGGCAGCAAGAGAAACTAAATGAAGCGTTTTCAGTGTTCTGCGATTGAAGTGATAAATGGCAAATTTAATTTCAAGAATATCGTTGTCATGACACTTACGACCAAAAAAGAACCATTTAAATACACTTATAAAAACAGATCAAACAACTTATCACAAGTAAAGAGATTTCAGTCTTCACATTCACACCTAATGCACAGGCATATCGACCTAATTTGCTCCAAAGCACAAGCTTACCGCATATAAATATGCCTAATAAGACCAATTCTTGAGCATACATGCACTGTTTGGTCACCCTATCATGTGCGTGATGTAAAAAAAACCTGAGTCTCTTCAAAGAAAAGCAATAAGATTTATTTACGGCAGGAAGAGAAACTAAATGAAGCGTTTTCAGTGTTCTGCGATTCAAGTGAGAAATGGCAAATTTAATTTCAAGAAAATCGTTGTCATGACACTTACGACCAAAAAAACCATTTAAATACACTTATAAAAACAGCTCAAACAACATATCACAAGTAAAGAGATTTCAGTCTTTGGGAGTAACATTCACACCTAATGCACTGGCATATCGACCTAATTTGCTCCAAAGCACAAGCAAACCGCATATAAAAATGCCTAATAAGATCAATTCTATACCATACATACCCTGTTTGGTCGCCCTATCATGTGAGTGATGTAAAAAAAAAATGAGTCTCTTCAAAAAAAGCAATAAGATTTATTTACGGCAGCAAGAGAAACTAAATGAAGCGTTTTCAGTGTTCTGCGATTCAAGTGAGAAATGGCAAATTTAATTTCAAGAAAATCGTTGTCATGACACTTACGACCAAAAAAACCATTTAAATACACTTATAAAAACAGATCAAACAACTTATCACAAGTAAAGAGATTTCAGTATCTGGGAATAACATTAACACCTAATCCACAGGCATATCGACTTAATTTGCTCAAAAGCACAAGCTTACCGCATATAAAAATGCCTAATAAGACCAATTCTTGATCATACATGCGCTGTTTGGTCACCCTATCATGTGCGTGATGTAAAAAAACCTGAGTCTCTTCAAAGAAAAGCAATAAGATTTATTTACGGCAGCAAGAGAAACTAAATGAAGCGTTTTCAGTGTTCTGCGATTGAAGTGATAAATGGCAAATTTAATTTCAAGAAAATCGTTGTCATGACACTTACGACCAAAAAAGAACCATTTAAATACACTTATAAAAACAGATCAAACAACTTATCACAAGTAAAGAGATTTCAGTATCTGGGAGTAACATTCACATCTAATGCACAGGCATATGACCTAATTTGCTCCAAAGCACAAGCTTACCGCATATAAAAATGCCTAATAAGACCAATTCTTGATCATACATGCGCTGTTTGGTCACCCTATCATGTGCGTGATGTAAAAAAACCCGAGTCTCTTCAAAGAAAAGCAATAAGATTTATTTACGGCAGCAAGAGAAACTAAATGAAGCGTTTTCAGTGTTCTGCGATTGAAGTGATAAATGGCGAATTTAATTTCAAGAAAATCGTTGTCATGACACTTACGACCAAAAAAGAACCGTTTAAATACACTTATAAAAACAGCTCAAACAACTTATCACAAGTAAAGAGATTTCAGTATCCGGGAGTAACATTCACACCTAATCCACAGGCATATCGACCTAATTTGCTCCAAAGCACAAGCTTACCGCATATAAAAATGCCTAATAAGATCAATTCTTGAGCATGCATGCGCTGTTTGGTCACCCTTTCATGTGCGTGCTGTTAAAAAACCTGTGTCTCTTCAAAGAAAAGCAATAAGATTTATTTACGGCAGCAAGAGAAACTAAATGAAGCGTTTTCAGTGCTTTGCGATCGAAGTGAGAAATGGCAAAATTAATTTCAAGAAAACCGTTGTCATGACACTTACGACCAAAAAAGAACCATTTAAATACACTTATAAAAACACATCAAACAACTTATCAGAAGTAAAGAGATTTCAGTCTTCACATTCACACCTAATGCACAGGCATATCGACCTAATTTGCTCTAAAGCACCAGCTTACCGATATAAAAATGCCTAATAAGACCAATTCTTCAGCATACATGCGCTGTTTGGTCACCCTATCATGTGCGTGATGTAAAAAACCTGAGTCTCTTCAAAGAAAAGCAATAAGATTTATTTACAGCAAGAGAGAAACTAAATGAAGCGTTTTCACTGTTCTGCGATTGAAGTGAGAAATGGCAAATTTAATTTCAAGAAAATCGTCATGAAACTTACGACCAAAAAAGAACCATTTAAATACACTTATAAAAAGAGATAAAACAACTTATCACAAGTAAAGAGATTTAAGTATCTGGGAATAACATTCACACCTAATCCACAGGCATATCGACCTAATTTGCTCAAAAGCACAAGCTTACCGCATATAAAAATGCCTAATAAGACCAATTCTTGATCATACATGCGCTGTTTGGTCACCCTATCATGTGCGTGATGTAAAAAAACCTGAGTCTCTTCAAAGAAAAGCAATAAGATTTATTTACGGCAGCAAGAGAAACTAAATGAAGCGTTTTCAGTGTTCTGCGATTGAAGTGATAAATGGCAAATTTAATTTCAAGAATATCGTTGTCATGACACTTACGACCAAAAAAGAACCATTTAAATACACTTATAAAAACAGATCAAACAACTTATCACAAGTAAAGAGATTTCAGTCTTCACATTCACACCTAATGCACAGGCATATCGACCTAATTTGCTCCAAAGCACAAGCTTACCGCATATAAATATGCCTAATAAGACCAATTCTTGAGCATACATGCACTGTTTGGTCACCCTATCATGTGCGTGATGTAAAAAAAACCTGAGTCTCTTCAAAGAAAAGCAATAAGATTTATTTACGGCAGGAAGAGAAACTAAATGAAGCGTTTTCAGTGTTCTGCGATTCAAGTGAGAAATGGCAAATTTAATTTCAAGAAAATCGTTGTCATGACACTTACGACCAAAAAAACCATTTAAATACACTTATAAAAACAGCTCAAACAACTTATCACAAGTAAAGAGATTTCAGTCTTTGGGAGTAACATTCACACCTAATGCACTGGCATATCGACCTAATTTGCTCCAAAGCACAAGCAAACCGCATATAAAAATGCCTAATAAGATCAATTCTAGACCATACATACCCTGTTTGGTCACCCTATCATGTGAGTGATGTAAAAAAAAAATGAGTCTCTTCAAAAAAAGCAATAAGATTTATTTACGGCAGCAAGAGAAACTAAATGAAGCGTTTTCAGTGTTCTGCGATTCAAGTGAGAAATGGCAAATTTAATTTCAAGAAAATCGTTGTCATGACACTTACGACCAAAAAAACCATTTAAATACACTTATAAAAACAGATCAAACAACTTATCACAAGTAAAGAGATTTCAGTATCTGGGAATAACATTAACACCTAATCCACAGGCATATCGACTTAATTTGCTCAAAAGCACAAGCTTACCGCATATAAAAATGCCTAATAAGACCAATTCTTGATCATACATGCGCTGTTTGGTCACCCTATCATGTGCGTGATGTAAAAAAACCTGAGTCTCTTCAAAGAAAAGCAATAAGATTTATTTACGGCAGCAAGAGAAACTAAATGAAGCGTTTTCAGTGTTCTGCGATTGAAGTGATAAATGGCAAATTTAATTTCAAGAAAATCGTTGTCATGACACTTACGACCAAAAAAGAACCATTTAAATACACTTATAAAAACAGATCAAACAACTTATCACAAGTAAAGAGATTTCAGTATCTGGGAGTAACATTCACATCTAATGCACAGGCATATGACCTAATTTGCTCCAAAGCACAAGCTTACCGCATATAAAAATGCCTAATAAGACCAATTCTTGATCATACATGCGCTGTTTGGTCACCCTATCATGTGCGTGATGTAAAAAAACCCGAGTCTCTTCAAAGAAAAGCAATAAGATTTATTTACGGCAGCAAGAGAAACTAAATGAAGCGTTTTCAGTGTTCTGCGATTGAAGTGATAAATGGCGAATTTAATTTCAAGAAAATCGTTGTCATGACACTTACGACCAAAAAAGAACCGTTTAAATACACTTATAAAAACAGCTCAAACAACTTATCACAAGTAAAGAGATTTCAGTATCCGGGAGTAACATTCACACCTATTCCACAGGCATATCGACCTAATTTGCTCCAAAGCACAAGCTTACCGCATATAAAAATGCCTAATAAGATCAATTCTTGAGCATGCATGCGCTGTTTGGTCACCCTTTCATGTGCGTGATGTTAAAAAACCTGTGTCTCTTCAAAGAAAAGCAATAAGATTTATTTACGGCAGCAAGAGAAACTAAATGAAGCGTTTTCAGTGCTTTGCGATCGAAGTGAGAAATGGCAAAATTAATTTCAAGAAAACCGTTGTCATGACACTTACGACCAAAAAAGAACCATTTAAATACACTTATAAAAACACATCAAACAACTTATCAGAAGTAAAGAGATTTCAGTCTTCACATTCACACCTAATGCACAGGCATATCGACCTAATTTGCTCTAAAGCACCAGCTTACCGCATATAAAAATGGCTAATAAGACCAATTCTTCAGCATACATGCGCTGTTTGGTCACCCTATCATGTGCGTGATGTAAAAAACCTGAGTCTCTTCAAAGAAAAGCAATAAGATTTATTTACAGCAAGAGAGAAACTAAATGAAGCGTTTTCACTGTTCTGCGATTGAAGTGAGAAATGGCAAATTTAATTTCAAGAAAATCGTCATGAAACTTACGACCAAAAAAGAACCATTTAAATACACTTATAAAAAGAGATAAAACAACTTATCACAAGTAAAGAGATTTAAGTATCTGGGAATAACATTCACACCTAATCCACAGGCATATCGACCTAATTTGCTCAAAAGCACAAGCTTACCGCATATAAAAATGCCTAATAAGACCAATTCTTGATCATACATGCGCTGTTTGGTCACCCTATCATGTGCGTGATGTAAAAAAACCTTAGTCTCTTCAAAGAAAAGCAATAAGATTTATTTACGGCAGCAAGAGAAACTAAATGAAGCGTTTTCAGTGTTCTGCGATTGAAGTGATAAATGGCAAATTTAATTTCAAGAATATCGTTGTCATGACACTTACGACCAAAAAAGAACCATTTAAATACACTTATAAAAACAGATAAAACAACTTATCACAAGTAAAGAGATTTCAGTCTTCACATTCACACCTAATGCACAGGCATATCGACCTAGTTTGCTCCAAAGCACAAGCTTACCGCATATAAATATGCCTAATAAGACCAATTCTTGAGCATACATGCACTGTTTGGTCACCCTATCATGTGCGTGATGTAAAAAAAACCTGAGTCTCTTCAAAGAAAAGCAATAAGATTTATTTACGGCAGCAAGAGAAACTAAATGAAGCGTTTTCAGTGTTCTGCGATTGAAGTGATAAATGGCAAATTTAATTTCAAGAATATCGTTGTCATGACACTTACGACCAAAAAAGAACCATTTAAATACACTTATAAAAACAGATCAAACAACTTATCACAAGTAAAGAGATTTCAGTCTTCACATTCACACCTAATGCACAGGCATATCGACCTAATTTGCTCCAAAGCACAAGCTTACCGCATATAAATATGCCTAATAAGACCAATTCTTGAGCATACATGCACTGTTTCGTCACCCTATCATGTGCGTGATGTAAAAAAAACCTGAGTCTCTTGAAAGAAAAGCAATAAGATTTATTTACGGCAGGAAGAGAAACTAAATGAAGCGTTTTCAGTGTTCTGCGATTCAAGTGAGAAATGGCAAATTTAATTTCAAGAAAATCGTTGTCATGACACTTACGACCAAAAAAACCATTTAAATACACTTATAAAAACAGCTCAAACAACTTATCACAAGTAAAGAGATTTCAGTCTTTGGGAGTAACATTCACACCTAATGCACTGGCATATCGACCTAATTTGCTCCAAAGCACAAGCAAACCGCATATAAAAATGCCTAATAAGATCAATTCTAGACCATACATACCCTGTTTGGTTACCCTATCATGTGAGTGATGTAAAAAAAAAATGAGTCTCTTCAAAAAAAGCAATAAGATTTATTTACGGCAGCAAGAGAAACTAAATGAAGCGTTTTCAGTGTTCTGCGATTCAAGTGAGAAATGGCAAATTTAATTTCAAGAAAATCGTTGTCATGACACTTACGACCAAAAACACCATTTAAATACACTTATAAAAACAGATCAAACAACTTATCACAAGTAAAGAGATTTCAGTATCTGGGAATAACATTAACACCTAATCCACAGGCATATCGACTTAATTTGCTCAAAAGCACAAGCTTACCGCATATAAAAATGCCTAATAAGACCAATTCTTGATCATACATGCGCTGTTTGGTCACCCTATCATGTGCGTGATGTAAAAAAACCTGAGTCTCTTCAAAGAAAAGCAATAAGATTTATTTACGGCAGCAAGAGAAACTAAATGAAGCGTTTTCAGTGTTCTGCGATTGAAGTGATAAATGGCAAATTTAATTTCAAGAAAATCGTTGTCATGACACTTACGACCAAAAAAGAACCATTTAAATACACTTATAAAAACAGATCAAACAACTTATCACAAGTAAAGAGATTTCAGTATCTGGGAGTAACATTCACATCTAATGCACAGGCATATGACCTAATTTGCTCCAAAGCACAAGCTTACCGCATATTGCCACGTATCATTGCAGTGTTTGTTCGTCCACGCTGAAGGCAGCAGGAAAGGGTCGTTATCACTTTTGTTCGTGGCGCGAGAAGCGACCAGACTAATCTCGATTGTTCGCAGCCATGAAAGGCTGCATCTAGGTTTTTCCAGATTACCGTAGATGATCTTGACCTGTTATCTGGAAAGTTCCTTGCCGGCTTTAAATTGAGCGATGCCGCGAGCGGCGGACATTCGTAGTTCGACGACCGACGAGCACGTTTGTTGCTTACGCCGCCGCCGAGTGATTCAGTTCTTTTGTGGGCGCAAGTCAGCCCAAATAAAGAGCTTCGTTTGAAAGTATTTCTGGTGTCTTCCTGACCGCTGGACTGCCGTCACTACAACGTGACATCTGGTGGAGGTGCTGGGTAGCCTTTCATGTTCCGGACACCCCCAACAAGTCGTGACGCCAGCCCTGTGAGTCATCTACCGCAGGACCTGAGTCCAGTCCACCGCGCAAGCCGACGCCTGCAAGGGGACGCACCTGAGTTCGGGACCCTGCCGGACCCTACCCGGAAGCGAAAGCAAGTACCAACGTCCATCATGACCTTGCCCCAGACGACCACTCCAATCATTCTGCAGCAGCCCCGGGTGCCACCAACCTTCGACGCTTCGCCTGGCGCCGACCCCGAGGAATGGCTGGAGCAGTTCGACCGTGTGGCTGTCTTCAACAACTGGGACGATGCCATGAAATTTAGGTACGTCTTCTTCGCCCTGGAGGGACCAGCAAGAGTCTGGTTCGAGAATGAGGAAGCCAGCCTTGCCAACTGGGAAACCTTCAAGGAACAGCTTCTGAAGACCTTCACAAACGTCGTGCGAAAGGAGAGAGCCCAGCAGCTGCTACAGTCTCGCATACAACACCCAAACGAGACCGTTGCAGTGTATACTGAGGAGATGAAGCGTCTCTTCCGGCGTGCCGACATGAACATGAAGGAAGAAGAGAAGGTGAAGTTGCTTATGCGAGGAGTTAAAGAGCAACTCTTTGCCGGCCTCGTCCGCAACCCACCGAAAACCGTCGCGGAATTCGTAGAAGAGGCATCCACAATGGAAAAAACCCTTGACGCCCGAGCCCGCCAATATGACCGCCAGCAGCGCGTCTTCTCAGCAAACTGCCTGGACACCGTTAACAACGATAACTTGCGGGAGGTTATCCGCCAAGTTGTGCGAGAGGAGCTCCGACGGTTGCTGCCAACGGGAACGCAGCCGCAACTTTCATCGCTCACTGACGTCATCCGGGACGAGGTTCAACAGGCCTTGGGTGTGACGCCGACACCCACGCAGCCTCTGCAGCCCCCAGCTATGACTTACGCCGCAGCTGTGCGCCGTCCTGCACCTCGACGACGGGACCCAAGCCCCTATCGCCCTCAGCCAGCTGCGTTGGACCGCCGCCCACTCGCCCCAACCCGCCCGTCCTACGAGCGACGCGCGCAGCCGAGGAAATGCGACGAGTGGAGAACTGACCAGCGCCGCCCACTATGCTTCCACTGTGGCGAAGCCGGTCACGTCCTCCGGCACTGCCCATTCAGAAGACTGGGCATCCGAGGGTTCTCTTACGACGCTCCACGACCCCGACCCGGCCAGCGACCAGCCGAAATCGAGGAGTTTTTACGTCGGGAAGAATACTCATCGCCGAGCCGCCTATCACGTTCCCCGTCGCCATCGTCCCCGCGCTTTGTTTCTCCTAGCCGAGGTTACGCCGTGCGTGGACGCTCCCCCAGCCCACGAAGGTTAAACTAAATAAAGCAGCCTCTGGAGGTGAGGTTGCTTCTAAGCGCAATGACAAAGATCCTCCATCGACGAGTACTCGAGACCATGCCTCAACTACGACGACAACACCGACGACGACAACACCGACGACGACAACACCGACGACGACAACACCGACGACGACAACACCGACGACGACAACACCGACGACGACAACACCGACGACGACAACGCCGACGACGACGACACCGACGACGACGCGGCCAGACTTGAAGCTTTTACCGCTGCCCAGTGAAGTAACGTCGCAGTACGCCCACCGCAGCCTCACTACTCGACGAAGCCGAGATCGGACACCGAAGACAACGTACAATACCAGAACGCGAACAAGTGACCTTGAAGTTACGGTCGACGGTCACGCGGTTACTGCCTTGGTGGACACGGGAGCTGACTACTCTGTCATGAGTGGCCCACTCGCTGTCCGACTCAGGAAGGTGACAACAACCTGGGATGGCCCGCTGATCCGCACCGCAGGTGGCAACCTGATTACGCCGTCAGGACGCTGCACCGCGAGAGTTACTGTAAATGGGAGAACCTATGCGACAACCTTCCTGATCCTACAGCAATGCTCGAGAGACGTGATTTTGGGAATGGACTTCCTGAACGAACATCGGGCGATCATTGACCTTCGATCTAAGTCGATCAAGCTTTCCACGGAAAAAGCCATATCTGTTGCGACGAGCGCGACTCATCACGTTGCCTTAAACGTCCTCGATGAAGCATTGAGCGTGCCGCCCCGATCAAGTGTTCTCGTCGGCATAGGTACTGGAGACATCGAAAATGCCGAAGGTGTTATCGAGGGGAACACCCAGTTACTCCTGGATCGAGGATTGGGCGTCGCGAGGGGAGTCGCCGAAATCCGAAATGGCCGAGCCCAGGTGTTGCTAACCAACTTCACCGAAGAATACCGGCATCTAAACAAAGGTACGACGATCGCTTTCCTCGACGAGCTGGCAGACATCGGAGACGTATTTGCCCTACCCGACCAACCTGCAGAACTATCTGAACAAGGCCATCAACCCACGTTCGACATCTACCCAGCATTACCCCGGAGCAGACAAGACCAAATACGCAGTCTTCTTCAAAGGTACACCGATTGCTTCTCATCAGCATCGAATGTGCGACGAACCCGGCTTGCCAAGCACCGCATTGTCACAGACGAACACGCACGACCACTGCGACAGAGCCCCTACCGCGTATCGCCGTTAGAACGCCAAGCTATCCGCAAGCAAGTTGAGGAAATGCTTCGTGACGACGTCATCCAGCCATCGAGGAGCCCCTGGGCAGCACCGGTCGTCCTAGTGAAAAAGAAAGACGGCACCCTTCGCTTTTGCGTCGATTACCGCCGCCTGAACAACATTACGAAAAAGGATGTCTACCCCCTCCCCCGCATCGACGATACACTGGACCGGCTGTGCAACGCTAAGTACTTCTCATCGATGGACCTGAAGAGCGGCTACTGGCAAATTGAAGTCGACGAAAGAGATCGCGAGAAGACTGCGTTCATCACGCCAGACGGACTCTTCGAGTTCAAGGTGATGCCATTCGGCCTCTGCTCTGCCCCAGCGACGTTCCAGCGAGTAATGGATACGGTGCTCGCAGGCTTGAAGTGGCAGATTTGCCTAGTCTACTTAGATGACGTTGTTGTCTTCTCCTCAAGCTTTGAAGACCACCTCAGAAGGCTTCGGATAGTGCTGGAAACAATCAAGTCTTCAGGCCTGACACTGAAACCAGAGAAGTGCCACTTCGCCTACGAGGAGCTGCTGTTCCTTGGTCACGTCGTAAGCAAGGATGGAGTTCGCCCCGACCCCCAGAAGACGGCTGCGATCGCAGAGTTTCCACAGCCTAATGACAAGAAGGCTATACGCAGATTCCTTGGATTGTGCGCTTATTACCGACGATTCGTCAAGAACTTTTCGCGCATCGCTGAACCTTTGACTCAACTTACCAAGGCTGACGTGCCTTTTAAATGGGAAAGGCCACAAGAGGAAGCTTTGAACGAGCTGAAGCGCCGCTTACAGTCCCCTCCTGTGCTCGGGCACTTTGATGAAAACGCCGAAACCGAAGTTCATACCGATGCAAGCGGGGTGGGCTTAGGAGCGGTCCTCGTTCAGAAAAATGGCAGACAGGAGAAAGTTATCGCGTACGCTAGCCGTTCACTGTCGAGAGCCGAAGCCAACTATTCGACGACAGAGAAAGAATGTCTCGCCATTATTTGGGCCACGTCCAAATTTCACCCCTACCTATACGGACGACCATTCAAGGTTGTGAGCGATCACCATGCTCTGTGCTGGCTGGCCAATTTGAAAGATCCCTCCGGCCGCCTTGCTCGTTGGAGCCTGCGTCTTCAAGAATTTGACATAACTGTAGTCCACAAATCTGGCCGCAAACATTCCGATGCTGACTGCCTATCGCGAGCCCCCGTAGACGCAGCACCGGAAGAGGAAGACGACGATGCTTTCCTAGGACCGGTAAGCGCCAGCAGTTTCGCGCAGCAGCAGCGCTCGGATCCTGAGTTGCAAAGCCTAGTTGATTATTTGAAAGGCAAGACCACCTCGCCTCCCCGGGGGTTCAAGCGCCAACTGTCGTCCTTCGTCCTTAACAATAATGTCCTCCTGAAGAAGAACTTCGCGCCCAACAGGACAGTACATCTTCTTGTCGTGCCCAAGAATCTTAGGCAAGAAATTATGCAGGCATGTCATGATGAGCCGACTGCAGGGCATCTCGGGATTGCTCGCACGTTGCACCGCATCCAGGAGAAGTACTATTGGCCACGGCTAGCTACCGACGTTTCCCATTACGTGAAAACGTGCCGTGAGTGTCAGCGACGCAAAACGCCTCCGACTAGACCAGCCGGACTCCTGAACCCCATACCACCGCCAAATAAGCCCTTTCAGCAAATAGGGATGGACCTCCTCGGCCCCTTTCCGACCTCTTCATCAGGAAACAAGTGGATCATCGTGGCCACCGACTACATGACCCGCTACGCCGAAGCAAAAGCGTTGCCTAGTGGTACCGCAACAGAAGTCGCAAAATTTTTTGTCGAACAAATTCTGCTGCGACACGGCGCCCCGGAAGTGCTCATCACAGACAGAGGAACGGCGTTTACAGCGGAGCTGACGCAAGCCATTTTAAACTACAGCCAGACAAGCCATCGGAGGACCACTGCCTATCATCCACAAACCAACGGACTCACAGAGCGTCTGAACAAGACCATCGCAGACATGCTCTCCATGTACATCGACGCCGAACACAAGACGTGGGACTCCATTCTGCCCTACGTGATCTTCGCTTATAATACTGCCGTCCAGGAGACAACCAGGTTTACCCCATTCCAGCTGGTATACGGCAGGAAGCCCACGACAACACTCGACGCAATGCTCCCGCACGTTTCTGACGAAGACAACCTCGACGTCGCCGCCTACCTTCATCGCGCCGAGGAAGCCCGAAGACTTGCGCGGCTTCGCATTCAAGACCAGCAGCACACCGACGCCCGACGCTACAATCTGCGCCGACGAGACACGCATTACAAGCCAGGTGATCGTGTTTGGATATGGACGCCAGTTCGCCGCCGTGGATTGAGTGAAAAGTTGTTGCGACGCTACTTTGGCCCGTACAAGGTTCTCCGTCGCATCGGTGACCTCGACTACGAAGTCATCCCCGACGGCACGACAGCATCTCAGCGACGCCGCACACGCCCGGAAGTCGTACATGTCGTACGCCTGAAGCCATATTATGAACGCTAAAGGACTGGAAGTTTTCATTGTCCTGTGTTTATTTTCATTTTAAAGCATCGAGACGATGCTTCTTTGGAAGGGGGGTAATGCCACGTATCATTGCAGTGTTTGTTCGTCCACGCTGAAGGCAGCAGGAAAGGGTCGTTATCACTTTTGTTCGTGGCGCGAGAAGCGACCAGACTAATCTCGATTGTTCGCAGCCATGAAAGGCTGCATCTAGGTTTTTCCAGATTACCGTAGATGATCTTGACCTGTTATCTGGAAAGTTCCTTGCCGGCTTTAAATTGAGCGATGCCGCGAGCGGCGGACATTCGTAGTTCGACGACCGACGAGCACGTTTGTTGCTTACGCCGCCGCCGAGTGATTCAGTTCTTTTGTGGGCGCAAGTCAGCCCAAATAAAGAGCTTCGTTTGAAAGTATTTCTGGTGTCTTCCTGACCGCTGGACTGCCGTCACTACAACGTGACAATATAAAAATGCCTAATAAGACCAATTCTTGATCATACATGCGCTGTTTGGTCACCCTATCATGTGCGTGATGTAAAAAAACCCGAGTCTCTTCAAAGAAAAGCAATAAGATTTATTTACGGCAGGAAGAGAAACTAAATGAAGCGTTTTCAGTGTTCTGCGATTCAAGTGAGAAATGGCAAATTTAATTTCAAGAAAATCGTTGTCATGACACTTACGACCAAAAAAGAACCGTTTAAATACACTTATAAAAACAGCTCAAACAACTTATCACAAGTAAAGAGATTTCAGTATCCGGGAGTAACATTCACACCTAATCCACAGGCATATCGACCTAATTTGCTCCAAAGCACAAGCTTACCGCATATAAAAATGCCTAATAAGATCAATTCTTGAGCATGCATACGCTGTTTGGTCACCCTTTCATGTGCGTGATGTTAAAAAACCTGTGTCTCTTCAAAGAAAAGCAATAAGATTTATTTACGGCAGCAAGAGAAACTAAATGAAGCGTTTTCAGTGCTTTGCGATCGAAGTGAGAAATGGCAAAATTAATTTCAAGAAAACCGTTGTCATGACACTTACGACCAAAAAAGAACCATTTAAATACACTTATAAAAACACATCAAACAACTTATCAGAAGTAAAGAGATTTCAGTCTTCACATTCACACCTAATGCACAGGCATATCGACCTAATTTGCTCTAAAGCACCAGCTTACCGCATATAAAAATGCCTAATAAGACCAATTCTTCAGCATACATGCGCTGTTTGGTCACCCTATCATGTGCGTGATGTAAAAAACCTGAGTCTCTTCAAAGAAAAGCAATAAGATTTATTTACAGCAAGAGAGAAACTAAATGAAGCGTTTTCACTGTTCTGCGATTGAAGTGAGAAATGGCAAATTTAATTTCAAGAAAATCGTCATGAAACTTACGACCAAAAAAGAACCATTTAAATACACTTATAAAAAGAGATAAAACAACTTATCACAAGTAAAGAGATTTAAGTATCTGGGAATAACATTCACACCTAATCCACAGGCATATCGACCTAATTTGCTCAAAAGCACAAGCTTACCGCATATAAAAATGCCTAATAAGACCAATTCTTGATCATACATGCGCTGTTTGGTCACCCTATCATGTGCGTGATGTAAAAAAACCTGAGTCTCTTCAAAGAAAAGCAATAAGATTTATTTACGGCAGCAAGAGAAACTAAATGAAGCGTTTTCAGTGTTCTGCGATTGAAGTGATAAATGGCAAATTTAATTTCAAGAATATCCTTGTCATGACACTTACGACCAAAAAAGAACCATTTAAATACACTTATAAAAACAGATAAAACAACTTATCACAAGTAAAGAGATTTCAGTCTTCACATTCACACCTAATGCACAGGCATATCGACCTAATTTGCTCCAAAGCACAAGTTTACCGCATATAAATATGCCTAATAAGACCAATTCTTGAGCATACATGCACTGTTTGGTCACCCTATCATGTGCGTGATGTAAAAAAAACCTGAGTCTCTTCAAAGAAAAGCAATAAGATTTATTTACGGCAGCAAGAGAAACTAAATGAAGCGTTTTCAGTGTTCTGCGATTGAAGTGATAAATGGCAAATTTAATTTCAAGAATATCGTTGTCATGACACTTACGACCAAAAAAGAACCATTTAAATACACTTATAAAAACAGATCAAACAACTTATCACAAGTAAAGAGATTTCAGTCTTCACATTCACACCTAATGCACAGGCATATCGACCTAATTTGCTCCAAAGCACAAGCTTACCGCATATAAATATGCCTAATAAGACCAATTCTTGAGCATACATGCACTGTTTGGTCACCCTATCATGTGCGTGATGTAAAAAAAACCTGAGTCTCTTCAAAGAAAAGCAATAAGATTTATTTACGGCAGGAAGAGAAACTAAATGAAGCGTTTTCAGTGTTCTGCGATTCAAGTGAGAAATGGCAAATTTAATTTCAAGAAAATCGTTGTCATGACACTTACGACCAAAAAAACCATTTAAATACACTTATAAAAACAGCTCAAACAACTTATCACAAGTAAAGAGATTTCAGTCTTTGGGAGTAACATTCACACCTAATGCACTGGCATATCGACCTAATTTGCTCCAAAGCACAAGCAAACCGCATATAAAAATGCCTAATAAGATCAATTCTAGACCATACATACCCTGTTTGGTTACCCTATCATGTGAGTGATGTAAAAAAAAATGAGTCTCTTCAAAAAAAGCAATAAGATTTATTTACGGCAGCAAGAGAAACTAAATGAAGCGTTTTCAGTGTTCTGCGATTCAAGTGAGAAATGGCAAATTTAATTTCAAGAAAATCGTTGTCATGACACTTACGACCAAAAAAACCATTTAAATACACTTATAAAAACAGATCAAACAACTTATCACAAGTAAAGAGATTTCAGTATCTGGGAATAACATTAACACCTAATCCACAGGCATATCGACTTAATTTGCTCAAAAGCACAAGCTTACCGCATATAAAAATGCCTAATAAGACCAATTCTTGATCATACATGCGCTGTTTGGTCACCCTATCATGTGCGTGATGTAAAAAAACCTGAGTCTCTTCAAAGAAAAGCAATAAGATTTATTTACGGCAGCAAGAGAAACTAAATGAAGCGTTTTCAGTGTTCTGCGATTGAAGTGATAAATGGCAAATTTAATTTCAAGAAAATCGTTGTCATGACACTTACGACCAAAAAAGAACCATTTAAATACACTTATAAAAACACATCAAACAACTTATCAGAAGTAAAGAGATTTCAGTCTTCACATTCACACCTAATGCACAGGCATATCGACCTAATTTGCTCTAAAGCACCAGCTTACCGCATATAAAAATGCCTAATAAGACCAATTCTTCAGCATACATGCGCTGTTTGGTCACCCTATCATGTGCGTGATGTAAAAAACCTGAGTCTCTTCAAAGAAAAGCAATAAGATTTATTTACAGCAAGAGAGAAACTAAATGAAGCGTTTTCACTGTTCTGCGATTGAAGTGAGAAATGGCAAATTTAATTTCAAGAAAATCGACATGAAACTTACGACCAAAAAAGAACCATTTAAATACACTTATAAAAAGAGATAAAACAACTTATCACAAGTAAAGAGATTTAAGTATCTGGGAATAACATTCACACCTAATCCACAGGCATATCGACCTAATTTGCTCAAAAGCACAAGCTTACCGCATATAAAAATGCCTAATAAGACCAATTCTTGATCATACATGCGCTGTTTGGTCACCCTATCATGTGCGTGATGTAAAAAAACCTGAGTCTCTTCAAAGAAAAGCAATAAGATTTATTTACGGCAGCAAGAGAAACTAAATGAAGCGTTTTCAGTGTTCTGCGATTGAAGTGATAAATGGCAAATTTAATTTCAAGAATATCCTTGTCATGACACTTACGACCAAAAAAGAACCATTTAAATACACTTATAAAAACAGATAAAACAACTTATCACAAGTAAAGAGATTTCAGTCTTCACATTCACACCTAATGCACAGGCATATCGACCTAATTTGCTCCAAAGCACAAGTTTACCGCATATAAATATGCCTAATAAGACCAATTCTTGAGCATACATGCACTGTTTGGTCACCCTATCATGTGCGTGATGTAAAAAAAACCTGAGTCTCTTCAAAGAAAAGCAATAAGATTTATTTACGGCAGCAAGAGAAACTAAATGAAGCGTTTTCAGTGTTCTGCGATTGAAGTGATAAATGGCAAATTTAATTTCAAGAATATCGTTGTCATGACACTTACGACCAAAAAAGAACCATTTAAATACACTTATAAAAACAGATCAAACAACTTATCACAAGTAAAGAGATTTCAGTCTTCACATTCACACCTAATGCACAGGCATATCGACCTAATTTGCTCCAAAGCACAAGCTTACCGCATATAAATATGCCTAATAAGACCAATTCTTGAGCATACATGCACTGTTTGGTCACCCTATCATGTGCGTGATGTAAAAAAAACCTGAGTCTCTTCAAAGAAAAGCAATAAGATTTATTTACGGCAGGAAGAGAAACTAAATGAAGCGTTTTCAGTGTTCTGCGATTCAAGTGAGAAATGGCAAATTTAATTTCAAGAAAATCGTTGTCATGACACTTACGACCAAAAAAACCATTTAAATACACTTATAAAAACAGCTCAAACAACTTATCACAAGTAAAGAGATTTCAGTCTTTGGGAGTAACATTCACACCTAATGCACTGGCATATCGACCTAATTTGCTCCAAAGCACAAGCAAACCGCATATAAAAATGCCTAATAAGATCAATTCTAGACCATACATACCCTGTTTGGTTACCCTATCATGTGAGTGATGTAAAAAAAAATGAGTCTCTTCAAAAAAAGCAATAAGATTTATTTACGGCAGCAAGAGAAACTAAATGAAGCGTTTTCAGTGTTCTGCGATTCAAGTGAGAAATGGCAAATTTAATTTCAAGAAAATCGTTGTCATGACACTTACGACCAAAAAAACCATTTAAATACACTTATAAAAACAGATCAAACAACTTATCACAAGTAAAGAGATTTCAGTATCTGGGAATAACATTAACACCTAATCCACAGGCATATCGACTTAATTTGCTCAAAAGCACAAGCTTACCGCATATAAAAATGCCTAATAAGACCAATTCTTGATCATACATGCGCTGTTTGGTCACCCTATCATGTGCGTGATGTAAAAAAACCTGAGTCTCTTCAAAGAAAAGCAATAAGATTTATTTACGGCAGCAAGAGAAACTAAATGAAGCGTTTTCAGTGTTCTGCGATTGAAGTGATAAATGGCAAATTTAATTTCAAGAAAATCGTTGTCATGACACTTACGACCAAAAAAGAACCATTTAAATACACTTATAAAAACAGATCAAACAACTTATCACAAGTAAAGAGATTTCAGTATCTGGGAGTAACATTCACATCTAATGCACAGGCATATGACCTAATTTGCTCCAAAGCACAAGCTTACCGCATATAAAAATGCCTAATAAGACCAATTCTTGATCATACATGCGCTGTTTGGTCACCCTATCATGTGCGTGATGTAAAAAAACCCGAATCTCTTCAAAGAAAAGCAATAAGATTTATTTACGGCAGCAAGAGAAACTAAATGAAGCGTTTTCAGTGTTCTGCGATTGAAGTGATAAATGGCGAATTTAATTTCAAGAAAATCGTTGTCATGACACTTACGACCAAAAAAGAACCGTTTAAATACACTTATAAAAACAGCTCAAACAACTTATCACAAGTAAAGAGATTTCAGTATCCGGGAGTAACATTCACACCTAATCCACAGGCATATCGACCTAATTTGCTCCAAAGCACAAGCTTACCGCATATAAAAATGCCTAATAAGATCAATTCTTGAGCATGCATGCGCTGTTTGGTCACCCTTTCATGTGCGTGATGTTAAAAAACCTGTGTCTCTTCAAAGAAAAGCAATAAGATTTATTTACAGCAGCAAGAGAAACTAAATGAAGCGTTTTCAGTGCTTTGCGATCGAAGTGAGAATTGGCAAAATTAATTTCAAGAAAACCGTTGTCATGACACTTACGACCAAAAAAGAACCATTTAAATACACTTATAAAAACACATCAAACAACTTATCAGAAGTAAAGAGATTTCAGTCTTCACATTCACACCTAATGCACAGGCATATCGACCTAATTTGCTCTAAAGCACCAGCTTACCGCATATAAAAATGCCTAATAAGACCAATTCTTCAGCATACATGCGCTGTTTGGTCACCCTATCATGTGCGTGATGTAAAAAACCTGAGTCTCTTCAAAGAAAAGCAATAAGATTTATTTACAGCAAGAGAGAAACTAAATGAAGCGTTTTCACTGTTCTGCGATTGAAGTGAGAAATGGCAAATTTAATTTCAAGAAAATCGTCATGAAACTTACGACCAAAAAAGAACCATTTAAATACACTTATAAAAAGAGATAAAACAACTTATCACAAGTAAAGAGATTTAAGTATCTGGGAATAACATTCACACCTAATCCACAGGCATATCGACCTAATTTGCTCAAAAGCACAAGCTTACCGCATATAAAAATGCCTAATAAGACCAATTCTTGATCATACATGCGCTGTTTGGTCACCCTATCATGTGCGTGATGTAAAAAAACCTGAGTCTCTTCAAAGAAAAGCAATAAGATTTATTTACGGCAGCAAGAGAAACTAAATGAAGCGTTTTCAGTGTTCTGCGATTGAAGTGATAAATGGCAAATTTAATTTCAAGAATATCCTTGTCATGACACTTACGACCAAAAAAGAACCATTTAAATACACTTATAAAAACAGATAAAACAACTTATCACAAGTAAAGAGATTTCAGTCTTCACATTCACACCTAATGCACAGGCATATCGACCTAATTTGCTCCAAAGCACAAGTTTACCGCATATAAATATGCCTAATAAGACCAATTCTTGAGCATACATGCACTGTTTGGTCACCCTATCATGTGCGTGATGTAAAAAAAACCTGAGTCTCTTCAAAGAAAAGCAATAAGATTTATTTACGGCAGCAAGAGAAACTAAATGAAGCGTTTTCAGTGTTCTGCGATTGAAGTGATAAATGGCAAATTTAATTTCAAGAATATCGTTGTCATGACACTTACGACCAAAAAAGAACCATTTAAATACACTTATAAAAACAGATCAAACAACTTATCACAAGTAAAGAGATTTCAGTCTTCACATTCACACCTAATGCACAGGCATATCGACCTAATTTGCTCCAAAGCACAAGCTTACCGCATATAAATATGCCTAATAAGACCAATTCTTGAGCATACATGCACTGTTTGGTCACCCTATCATGTGCGTGATGTAAAAAAAACCTGAGTCTCTTCAAAGAAAAGCAATAAGATTTATTTACGGCAGGAAGAGAAACTAAATGAAGCGTTTTCAGTGTTCTGCGATTCAAGTGAGAAATGGCAAATTTAATTTCAAGAAAATCGTTGTCATGACACTTACGACCAAAAAAACCATTTAAATACACTTATAAAAACAGCTCAAACAACTTATCACAAGTAAAGAGATTTCAGTCTTTGGGAGTAACATTCACACCTAATGCACTGGCATATCGACCTAATTTGCTCCAAAGCACAAGCAAACCGCATATAAAAATGCCTAATAAGATCAATTCTAGACCATACATACCCTGTTTGGTTACCCTATCATGTGAGTGATGTAAAAAAAAATGAGTCTCTTCAAAAAAAGCAATAAGATTTATTTACGGCAGCAAGAGAAACTAAATGAAGCGTTTTCAGTGTTCTGCGATTCAAGTGAGAAATGGCAAATTTAATTTCAAGAAAATCGTTGTCATGACACTTACGACCAAAAAAACCATTTAAATACACTTATAAAAACAGATCAAACAACTTATCACAAGTAAAGAGATTTCAGTATCTGGGAATAACATTAACACCTAATCCACAGGCATATCGACTTAATTTGCTCAAAAGCACAAGCTTACCGCATATAAAAATGCCTAATAAGACCAATTCTTGATCATACATGCGCTGTTTGGTCACCCTATCATGTGCGTGATGTAAAAAAACCTGAGTCTCTTCAAAGAAAAGCAATAAGATTTATTTACGGCAGCAAGAGAAACTAAATGAAGCGTTTTCAGTGTTCTGCGATTGAAGTGATAAATGGCAAATTTAATTTCAAGAAAATCGTTGTCATGACACTTACGACCAAAAAAGAACCATTTAAATACACTTATAAAAACAGATCAAACAACTTATCACAAGTAAAGAGATTTCAGTATCTGGGAGTAACATTCACATCTAATGCACAGGCATATGACCTAATTTGCTCCAAAGCACAAGCTTACCGCATATAAAAATGAATAATAAGACCAATTCTTGATCATACATGCGCTGTTTGGTCACCCTATCATGTGCGTGATGTAAAAAAACCCGAATCTCTTCAAAGAAAAGCAATAAGATTTATTTACGGCAGCAAGAGAAACTAAATGAAGCGTTTTCAGTGTTCTGCGATTGAAGTGATAAATGGCGAATTTAATTTCAAGAAAATCGTTGTCATGACACTTACGACCAAAAAAGAACCGTTTAAATACACTTATAAAAACAGCTCAAACAACTTATCACAAGTAAAGAGATTTCAGTATCCGGGAGTAACATTCACACCTAATCCACAGGCATATCGACCTAATTTGCTCCAAAGCACAAGCTTACCGCATATAAATATGCCTAATAAGATCAATTCTTGAGCATGCATGCGCTGTTTGGTCACCCTTTCATGTGCGTGATGTTAAAAAACCTGTGTCTCTTCAAAGAAAAGCAATAAGATTTATTTACAGCAGCAAGAGAAACTAAATGAAGCGTTTTCAGTGCTTTGCGATCGAAGTGAGAATTGGCAAAATTAATTTCAAGAAAACCGTTGTCATGACACTTACGACCAAAAAAGAACCATTTAAATACACTTATAAAAACACATCAAACAACTTATCAGAAGTAAAGAGATTTCAGTCTTCACATTCACACCTAATGCACAGGCATATCGACCTAATTTGCTCTAAAGCATCAGCTTACCGCATATAAAAATGCCTAATAAGACCAATTCTTCAGCATACATGCGCTGTTTGGTCACCCTATAATGTGCGTGATGTAAAAAACCTGAGTCTCTTCAAAGAAAAGCAATAAGATTTATTTACAGCAAGAGAGAAACTAAATGAAGCGTTTTCACTGTTCTGCGATTGAAGTGAGAAATGGCAAATTTAATTTCAAGAAAATCGTCATGAAACTTACGACCAAAAAAGAACCATTTAAATACACTTATAAAAAGAGATAAAACAACTTATCACAAGTAAAGAGATTTAAGTATCTGGGAATAACATTCACACCTAATCCACAGGCATATCGACCTAATTTGCTCAAAAGCACAAGCTTACCGCATATAAAAATGCCTAATAAGACCAATTCTTGATCATACATGCGCTGTTTGGTCACCCTATCATGTGCGTGATGTAAAAAAACCTGAGTCTCTTCAAAGAAAAGCAATAAGATTTATTTACGGCAGCAAGAGAAACTAAATGAAGCGTTTTCAGTGTTCTGCGATTGAAGTGATAAATGGCAAATTTAATTTCAAGAATATCGTTGTCATGACACTTACGACCAAAAAAGAACCATTTAAATACACTTATAAAAACAGATCAAACAACTTATCACAAGTAAAGAGATTTCAGTCTTCACATTCACACCTAATGCACAGGCATATCGACCTAATTTGCTCCAAAGCACAAGCTTACCGCATATAAATATGCCTAATAAGACCAATTCTTGAGCATACATGCACTGTTTGGTCACCCTATCATGTGCGTGATGTAAAAAAAACCTGAGTCTCTTCAAAGAAAAGCAATAAGATTTATTTACGGCAGCAAGAGAAACTAAATGAAGCGTTTTCAGTGTTCTGCAATTGAAGTGATAAATGGCAAATTTAATTTCAAGAATATCGTTGTCATGACACTTACGACCAAAAAAGAACCATTTAAATACACTTATAAAAACAGATCAAACAACTTATCACAAGTAAAGAGATTTCAGTCTTTGGGAGTAACATTCACACCTAATGCACTGGCATATCGACCTAATTTGCTCCAAAGCACAAGCAAACCGCATATAAAAATGCCTAATAAGATCAATTCTAGAGCATACATACCCTGTTTGGTCACCCTATCATGTGAGTGATGTAAAAAAAATGAGTCTCTTCAAAAAAAGCAATAAGATTTATTTACGGCAGCAAGAGAAACTAAATGAAGCGTTTTCAGTGTTCTGCGATTCAAGTGAGAAATGGCAAATTTAATTTCAAGAAAATCGTTGTCATGACACTTACGACCAAAAAAACCATTTAAATACACTTATAAAAACAGATCAAACAACTTATCACAAGTAAAGAGATTTCAGTATCTGGGAATAACATTAACACCTAATCCACAGGCATATCGACTTAATTAGCTCAAAAGCACAAGCTTACCGCATATAAAAATGCCTAATAAGACCAATTCTTGATCATACATGCGCTGTTTGGTCACCCTATCATGTGCGTGATGTAAAAAAACCTGAGTCTCTTCAAAGAAAAGCAATAAGATTTATTTACGGCAGCAAGAGAAACTAAACGAAGCGTTTTCAGTGTTCTGCGATTGAAGTGATAAATGGCAAATTTAATTTCAAGAAAATCGTTGTCATGACACTTACGACCAAAAAAGAACCATTTACATACACTTATAAAAACAGATCAAACAACTTATCACAAGTAAAGAGATTTCAGTATCTGGGAGTAACATTCACATCTAATGCACAGGCATATGACCTAATTTGCTCCAAAGCACAAGCTTACCGCATATAAAAATGCCTAATAAGACCAATTCTTGATCATACATGCGCTGTTTGGTCACCCTATCATGTGCGTGATGTAAAAAAACCTGAGTCTCTTCAAAGAAAAGCAATAAGATTTATTTACGGCAGCAAGAGAAACTAAATGAAGCGTTTTCAGTGTTCTGCGATTGAAGTGATAAATGGCGAATTTAATTTCAAGAAAATCGTTGTCATGACACTTACGACCAAAAAAGAACCGTTTAAATACACTTATAAAAACAGATCAAACAACTTATCACAAGTAAAGAGATTTCAGTATCCGGGAGTAACATTCACACCTAATCCACAGGCATATCGACCTAATTTGCTCCAAAGCACAAGCTTACCGCATATAAAAATGCCTAATAAGATCAATTCTTGAGCATGCATGCGCTGTTTGGTCACCCTTTCATGTGCGTGATGTTAAAAAACCTGTGTCTCTTCAAAGAAAAGCAATAAGATTTATTTACGGCAGCAAGAGAAACTAAATGAAGCGTTTTCAGTGCTTTGCGATTGAAGTGATAAATGGCAAATTTAATTTCAAGAATATCGTTGTCATGACACTTACGACCAAAAAAGAACCATTTAAATACACTTATAAAAACAGATCAAACAACTTATCACAAGTAAAGAGATTTCAGTCTTTGGGAGTAACATTCACACCTAATGCACTGGCATATCGACCTAATTTGCTCCAAAGCACAAGCAAACCGCATATAAAAATGCCTAATAAGATCAATTCTAGAGCATACATACCCTGTTTGGTCACCCTATCATGTGAGTGATGTAAAAAAAATGAGTCTCTTCAAAAAAAGCAATAAGATTTATTTACGGCAGCAAGAGAAACTAAATGAAGCGTTTTCAGTGTTCTGCGATTCAAGTGAGAAATGGCAAATTTAATTTCAAGAAAATCGTTGTCATGACACTTACGACCAAAAAAACCATTTAAATACACTTATAAAAACAGATCAAACAACTTATCACAAGTAAAGAGATTTCAGTATCTGGGAATAACATTAACACCTAATCCACAGGCATATCGACTTAATTTGCTCAAAAGCACAAGCTTACCGCATATAAAAATGCCTAATAAGACCAATTCTTGATCATACATGCGCTGTTTGGTCACCCTATCATGTGCGTGATGTAAAAAAACCTGAGTCTCTTCAAAGAAAAGCAATAAGATTTATTTACGGCAGCAAGAGAAACTAAATGAAGCGTTTTCAGTGTTCTGCGATTGAAGTGATAAATGGCGAATTTAATTTCAAGAAAATCGTTGTCATGACACTTACGACCAAAAAAGAACCGTTTAAATACACTTATAAAAACAGATCAAACAACTTATCACAAGTAAAGAGATTTCAGTATCCGGGAGTAACATTCACACCTAATCCACAGGCATATCGACCTAATTTGCTCCAAAGCACAAGCTTACCGCATATAAAAATGCCTAATAAGATCAATTCTTGAGCATGCATGCGCTGTTTGGTCACCCTTTCATGTGCGTGATGTTAAAAAACCTGTGTCTCTTCAAAGAAAAGCAATAAGATTTATTTACGGCAGCAAGAGAAACTAAATGAAGCGTTTTCAGTGCTTTGCGATTGAAGTGATAAATGGCAAATTTAATTTCAAGAATATCGTTGTCATGACACTTACGACCAAAAAAGAACCATTTAAATACACTTATAAAAACAGATCAAACAACTTATCACAAGTAAAGAGATTTCAGTCTTTGGGAGTAACATTCACACCTAATGCACTGGCATATCGACCTAATTTGCTCCAAAGCACAAGCAAACCGCATATAAAAATGCCTAATAAGATCAATTCTAGAGCATACATACCCTGTTTGGTCACCCTATCATGTGAGTGATGTAAAAAAATGAGTATCTTCAAAAAAAGCAATAAGATTTATTTACGGCAGCAAGAGAAACTAAATGAAGCGTTTTCAGTGTTCTGCGATTCAAGTGAGAAATGGCAAATTTAATTTCAAGAAAATCGTTGTCATGACACTTACGACCAAAAAAACCATTTAAATACACTTATAAAAACAGATCAAACAACTTATCACAAGTAAAGAGATTTCAGTATCTGGGAATAACATTAACACCTAATCCACAGGCATATCGACTTAATTTGCTCAAAAGCACAAGCTTACCGCATATAAAAATGCCTAATAAGACCAATTCTTGATCATACATGCGCTGTTTGGTCACCCTATCATGTGCGTGATGTAAAAAAACCTGAGTCTCTTCAAAGAAAAACAATAAGATTTATTTACGGCAGCAAGAGAAACTAAATGAAGCGTTTTCAGTGTTCTGCGATTGAAGTGATAAATGGCGAATTTAATTTCAAGAAAATCGTTGTCATGACACTTACGACCAAAAAAGAACCGTTTAAATACACTTATAAAAACAGATCAAACAACTTATCACAAGTAAAGAGATTTCAGTATCCGGGAGTAACATTCACACCTAATCCACAGGCATATCGACCTAATTTGCTCCAAAGCACAAGCTTACCGCATATAAAAATGCCTAATAAGATCAATTCTTGAGCATGCATGCGCTGTTTGGTCACCCTTTCATGTGCGTGATGTTAAAAAACCTGTGTCTCTTCAAAGAAAAGCAATAAGATTTATTTACGGCAGCAAGAGAAACTAAATGAAGCGTTTTCAGTGCTTTGCGATCGAAGTGAGAAATGGCAAAATTAATTTCAAGAAAACCGTTGTCATGACACTTACGACCAAAAAAGAACCATTTAAATACACTTATAAAAACACATCAAACAACTTATCAGAAGTAAAGAGATTTCAGTCTTCACATTCACACCTAATGCACAGGCATATCGACCTAATTTGCTCTAAAGCACCAGCTTACCGCATATAAAAATGCCTAATAAGACCAATTCTTCAGCATACATGCGCTGTTTGGTCACCCTATCATGTGCGTGATGTAAAGAAACCTGAGTCTCTTCAAAGAAAAGCAATAAGATTTATTTACAGCAAAGAGAGAAACTAAATGAAGCGTTTTCACTTTTCTGCGATTGAAGTGAGAAATGGCAAATTTAATTTCAAGAAAATCGTCATGAAACTTACGACCAAAAAAGAACCATTTAAATACACTTATAAAAAGAGATCAAACAACTTATCACAAGTAAAGAGATTTAAGTATCTGGGAATAACATTCACACCTAATCCACAGGCATATCGACCTAATTTGCTCAAAAGCACAAGCTTACCGCATATAAAAATGCCTAATAAGACCAATTCTTGATCATACATGCGCTGTTTGGTCACCCTATCATGTGCGTGATGTAAAAAAACCTGAGTCTCTTCAAAGAAAAGCAATAAGATTTATTTACGGCAGCAAGAGAAACTAAATGAAGCGTTTTCAGTGTTCTGCGATTGAAGTAATAAATGGCAAATTTAATTTCAAGAATATCGTTGTCATGACACTTACGACCAAAAAAGAACCATTTAAATACACTTATAAAAACAGATCAAACAACTTATCACAAGTAAAGAGATTTCAGTCTTCACATTCACACCTAATGCACAGGCATATCGACCTAATTTGCTCCAAAGCACAAGCTTACCGCATATAAATATGCCTAATAAGACCAATTCTTGAGCATACATGCACTGTTTGGTCACCCTATCATGTGCGTGATGTAAAAAAAACCTGAGTCTCTTCAAAGAAAAGCAATAAGATTTATTTACGGCAGGAAGACAAACTAAATGAAGCGTTTTCAGTGTTCTGCGATTCAAGTGAGAAATGGCAAATTTAATTTCAAGAAAATCGTTGTCATGACACTTACGACCAAAAAAACCATTTAAATACACTTATAAAAACAGCTCAAACAGCTTATCACAAGTAAAGAGATTTCAGTCTTTGGGAGTAACATTCTCACCTAATGCACAGGCATATCGACCTAATTTGCTCCAAAGCACAAGCAAACCGCATATAAAAATGCCTAATAAGATCAATTCTAGAGCATACATACCCTGTTTGGTCACCCTATCATGTGAGTGATGTAAAAAAAACCTGAGTCTCTTCAAAAAAAGCAATAAGATTTATTTACGGCAGCAAGAGAAACTAAATGAAGCGTTTTCAGTGTTCTGCGATTCAAGTGAGAAATGGCAAATTTAATTTCAAGAAAATCGTTGTCATGACACTTACGACCAAAAACGAACCATTTAAATACACTTATAAAAACAGATCAAACAACTTATCACAAGTAAAGAGATTTCAGTATCTGGGAATAACATTAACACCTAATCCACAGGCATATCGACTTAATTTGCTCAAAAGCACAAGCTTACCGCATATAAAAATGCCTAATAAGACCAATTCTTGATCATACATGCGCTGTTTGGTCACCCTATCATGTGCGTGATGTAAAAAAACCTGAGTCTCTTCAAAGAAAAGCAATAAGATTTATTTACGGCAGCAAGAGAAACTAAATGAAGCGTTTTCAGTGTTCTGCGATTGAAGTGATAAATGGCAAATTTAATTTCAAGAAAATCGTTGTCATGACACTTACGACCAAAAAAGAACCATTTAAATACTTTTATAAAAACAGATCAAACAACTTATCACAAGTAAAGAGATTTCAGTATCTGGGAGTAACATTCACATCTAATGCACAGGCATATGACCTAATTTGCTCCAAAGCACAAGCTTACCGCATATAAAAATGCCTAATAAGACCAATTCTTGATCATACATGCGCTGTTTGGTCACCCTATCATGTGCGTGATGTAAAAAAACCTGAGTCTCTTCAAAGAAAAGCAATAAGATTTATTTACGGCAGCAAGAGAAACTAAATGAAGCGTTTTCAGTGTTCTGCGATTGAAGTGATAAATGGCGAATTTAATTTCAAGAATATCGTTGTCATGACACTTACGACCAAAAAAGAACCGTTTAAATACACTTATAAAAACAGATCAAACAACTTATCACAAGTAGAGAGATTTCAGTATCCGGGAGTAACATTCACACCTAATCCACAGGCATATCGACCTAATTTGCTCCAAAGCACAAGCTTACCGCATATAAAAATGCCTAATAAGATCAATTCTTGAGCATGCATGCGCTGTTTGGTCACCCTTTCATGTGCGTGATGTAAAAAAACCTGAGTCTCTTCAAAGAAAAGCAATAAGATTTATTTACAGCAGCAAAAGAAACTAAATGAAGCGTTTTCACTGTTCTGCGATTGAAGTGAGAAATGGCAAATTTAATTTCAAGAAAATCGTCATGAAACTTACGACCAAAAAAGAACCATTTAAATACACTTATAAAAAGAGATCAAACAACTTATCACAAGTAAAGAGATTTAAGTATCTGGGAATAACATTCACACCTAATCCACAGGCATATCGACCTAATTTGCTCAAAAGCACAAGCTTACCGCATATAAAAATGCCTAATAAGACCAATTCTTGATCATACATGCGCTGTTTGGTCACCCTATCATGTGCGTGATGTAAAAAAACCTGAGTCTCTTCAAAGAAAAGCAATAAGATTTATTTACGGCAGCAAGAGAAACTAAATGAAGCGTTTTCAGTGTTCTGCGATTGAAGTGATAAATGGCAAATTTAATTTCAAGAATATCGTTGTCATGACACTTACGACCAAAAAAGAACCATTTAAATACACTTATAAAAACACATCAAACAACTTATCACAAGTAAAGAGATTTCAGTCTTCACATTCACACCTAATGCACAGGCATATCGACCTAATTTGCTCCAAAGCACCAGCTTACCGCATATAAAAATGCCTAATAAGACCAATTCTTGAGCATACATGCGCTGTTTGGTCACCCTATCATGTGCGTGATGTAAAAAAACCTGAGTCTCTTCAAAGAAAAGCAATAAGATTTATTTACAGCAGCAAAAGAAACTAAATGAAGCGTTTTCACTGTTCTGCGATTGAAGTGAGAAATGGCAAATTTAATTTCAAGAAAATCGTCATGAAACTTACGACCAAAAAAGAACCATTTAAATACACTTATAAAAAGAGATCAAACAACTTATCACAAGTAAAGAGATTTAAGTATCTGGGAATAACATTCACACCTAATCCACAGGCATATCGACCTAATTTGCTCCAAAGCACAAGCTTACCGCATATAAAAATGCCTAATAAGATCAATTCTAGAGCATACACACCCTGTTTGGTCACCCTATCATGTGCGTGATGTAAAAAAACCTGAGTCTCTTCAAAGAAAAGCAATAAGATTTATTTACGGCAGCAAGAGAAACTAAATGAAGCGTTTTCAGTGTTCTGCGATTGAAGTGATAAATGGCAAATTTAATTTCAAGAAAATCGTTGTCATGACACTTACGACCAAAAAAGAACCATTTAAATACACTTATAAAAACAGATCAAACAACTTATCACAAGTAAAGAGATTTCAGTATCTGGGAGTAACATTCACATCTAATGCACAGGCATATGGCCTAATTTGCTCCAAAGCACAAGCTTACCGCATATAAAAATGCCTAATAAGACCAATTCTTGATCATACATGCGCTGTTTGGTCACCCTATCATGTGCGTGATGTAAAAAAACCTGAGTCTCTTCAAAGAAAAGCAATAAGATTTATTTACGGCAGCAAGAGAAACTAAATGAAGCGTTTTCAGTGTTCTGCGATTGAAGTGATAAATGGCGAATTTAATTTCAAGAATATCGTTGTCATGACACTTACGACCAAAAAAGAACCGTTTAAATACACTTATAAAAACAGATCAAACAACTTATCACAAGTAAAGAGATTTCAGTATCCGGGAGTAACATTCACACCTAATCCACAGGCATATCGACCTAATTTGCTCCAAAGCACAAGCTTACCGCATATAAAAATGCCTAATAAGATCAATTCTTGAGCATGCATGCGCTGTTTGGTCACCCTTTCATGTGCGTGATGTTAAAAAACCTGTGTCTCTTCAAAGAAAAGCAATAAGATTTATTTACGGCAGCAAGAGAAACTAAATGAAGCGTTTTCAGTGTTTTGCGATCGAAGTGAGAAATGGCAAATTTAATTTCAAGAAAACCGTTGTCATGACACTTACGACCAAAAAAGAACCATTTAAATACACTTATAAAAACACATCAAACAACTTATCACAAGTAAAGAGATTTCAGTCTTCACATTCACACCTAATGCACAGGCATATCGACCTAATTTGCTCCAAAGCACCAGCTTACCGCATATAAAAATGCCTAATAAGACCAATTCTTGAGCATACATGCGCTGTTTGGTCACCCTATCATGTGCGTGATGTAAAAAAACCTGAGTCTCTTCAAAGAAAAGCAATAAGATTTATTTACAGCAGCAAAAGAAACTAAATGAAGCGTTTTCACTGTTCTGCGATTGAAGTGAGAAATGGCAAATTTAATTTCAAGAAAATCATCATGAAACTTACGACCAAAAAAGAACCATTTAAATACACTTATAAAAAGAGATCAAACAACTTATCACAAGTAAAGAGATTTAAGTATCTGGGAATAACATTCACACCTAATCCACAGGCATATCGACCTAATTTGCTCAAAAGCACAAGCTTACCGCATATAAAAATGCCTAATAAGACCAATTCTTGATCATACATGCGCTGTTTGGTCACCCTATCATGTGCGTGATGTAAAAAAACCTGAGTCTCTTCAAAGAAAAGCAATAAGATTTATTTACGGCAGCAAGAGAAACTAAATGAAGCGTTTTCAGTGTTCTGCGATTGAAGTGATAAATGGCAAATTTAATTTCAAGAATATCGTTGTCATGACACTTACGACCAAAAAAGAACCATTTAAATACACTTATAAAAACAGATCAAACAACTTATCACAAGTAAAGAGATTTCAGTCTTCACATTCACACCTAATGCACAGGCATATCGACCTAATTTGCTCCAAAGCACAAGCTTACCGCATATAAATATGCCTAATAAGACCAATTCTTGAGCATACATGCACTGTTTGGTCACCCTATCATGTGCGTGATGTAAAAAAAACCTGAGTCTCTTCAAAAAAAGCAATAAGATTTATTTACGGCAGCAAGAGAAACTAAATGAAGCGTTTTCAGTGTTCTGCGATTGAAGTGATAAATGGCAAATTTAATTTCAAGAAAATCGTTGTCATGACACTTACGACCAAAAAAGAACCGTTTAAATACACTTATAAAAACAGATCAAACAACTTATCACAAGTAAAGAGATTTCAGTATCCGGGAGTAACATTCACACCTAATCCACAGGCATATCGACCTAATTTGCTCCAAAGCACAAGCTTACCGCATATAAAAATGCCTAATAAGATCAATTCTTGAGCATGCATGCGCTGTTTGGTCACCCTTTCATGTGCGTGATGTTAAAAAACCTGTGTCTCTTCAAAGAAAAGCAATAAGATTTATTTACGGCAGCAAGAGAAACTAAATGAAGCGTTTTCAGTGTTTTGCGATCGAAGTGAGAAATGGCAAATTTAATTTCAAGAAAACCGTTGTCATGACACTTACGACCAAAAAAGAACCATTTAAATACACTTATAAAAACACATCAAACAACTTATCACAAGTAAAGAGATTTCAGTCTTCACATTCACACCTAATGCACAGGCATATCGACCTAATTTGCTCCAAAGCACCAGCTTACCGCATATAAAAATGCCTAATAAGACCAATTCTTGAGCATACATGCGCTGTTTGGTCACCCTATCATGTGCGTGATGTAAAAAAACCTGAGTCTCTTCAAAGAAAAGCAATAAGATTTATTTACAGCAGCAAAAGAAACTAAATGAAGCGTTTTCACTGTTCTGCGATTGAAGTGAGAAATGGCAAATTTAATTTCAAGAAAATCATCATGAAACTTACGACCAAAAAAGAACCATTTAAATACACTTATAAAAAGAGATCAAACAACTTATCACAAGTAAAGAGATTTAAGTATCTGGGAATAACATTCACACCTAATCCACAGGCATATCGACCTAATTTGCTCAAAAGCACAAGCTTACCGCATATAAAAATGCCTAATAAGACCAATTCTTGATCATACATGCGCTGTTTGGTCACCCTATCATGTGCGTGATGTAAAAAAACCTGAGTCTCTTCAAAGAAAAGCAATAAGATTTATTTACGGCAGCAAGAGAAACTAAATGAAGCGTTTTCAGTGTTCTGCGATTGAAGTGATAAATGGCAAATTTAATTTCAAGAATATCGTTGTCATGACACTTACGACCAAAAAAGAACCATTTAAATACACTTATAAAAACAGATCAAACAACTTATCACAAGTAAAGAGATTTCAGTCTTCACATTCACACCTAATGCACAGGCATATCGACCTAATTTGCTCCAAAGCACAAGCTTACCGCATATAAATATGCCTAATAAGACCAATTCTTGAGCATACATGCACTGTTTGGTCACCCTATCATGTGCGTGATGTAAAAAAAACCTGAGTCTCTTCAAAAAAAGCAATAAGATTTATTTACGGCAGCAAGAGAAACTAAATGAAGCGTTTTCAGTGTTCTGCGATTGAAGTGATAAATGGCAAATTTAATTTCAAGAAAATCGTTGTCATGACACTTACGACCAAAAAAGAACCATTTAAATACACTTATAAAAACAGATCAAACAACTTATCACAAGTAAAGAGATTTCAGTATCCGGGAGTAACATTCACACCTAATCCACAGGCATATCGACCTAATTTGCTCCAAAGCACAAGCTTACCGCATATAAAAATGCCTAATAAGATCAATTCTTGAGCATGCATGCGCTGTTTGGTCACCCTTTCATGTGCGTGATGTTAAAAAACCTGTGTCTCTTCAGAGAAAAGCAATAAGATTTATTTACGGCAGCAAGAGAAACTAAATGAAGCGTTTTCAGTGCTTTGCGATCGAAGTGAGAAATGGCAAAATTAATTTCAAGAAAACCGTTGTCATGACACTTACGACCAAAAAAGAACCATTTAAATACACTTATAAAAACACATCAAACAACTTATCAGAAGTAAAGAGATTTCAGTCTTCACATTCACACCTAATGCACAGGCATATCGACCTAATTTGCTCTAAAGCACCAGCTTACCGCATATAAAAATGCCTAATAAGACCAATTCTTCAGCATACATGCGCTGTTTGGTCACCCTATCATGTGCGTGATGTAAAGAAACCTGAGTCTCTTCAAAGAAAAGCAATAAGATTTATTTACAGCAAGAGAGAAACTAAATGAAGCGTTTTCACTGTTCTGCAATTGAAGTGAGAAATGGCAAATTTAATTTCAAGAAAATCGTCATGAAACTTACGACCAAAAAAGAACCATTTAAATACACTTATAAAAAGAGATCAAACAACTTATCACAAGTAAAGAGATTTAAGTATCTGGGAATAACATTCACACCTAATCCACAGGCATATCGACCTAATTTGCTCAAAAGCACAAGCTTACCGCATATAAAAATGCCTAATAAGACCAATTCTTGATCATACATGCGCTGTTTGGTCACCCTATCATGTGCGTGATGTAAAAAAACCTGAGTCTCTTCAAAGAAAAGCAATAAGATTTATTTACGGCAGCAAGAGAAACTAAATGAAGCGTTTTCAGTGTTCTGCGATTGAAGTGATAAATGGCAAATTTAATTTCAAGAATATCGTTGTCATGACACTTACGACCAAAAAAGAACCATTTAAATACACTTATAAAAACAGATCAAACAACTTATCACAAGTAAAGAGATTTCAGTCTTCACATTCACACCTAATGCACAGGCATATCGACCTAATTTGCTCCAAAGCACAAGCTTACCGCATATAAATATGCCTAATAAGACCAATTCTTGAGCATACATGCACTGTTTGGTCACCCTATCATGTGCGTGATGTAAAAAAAACCTGAGTCTCTTCAAAGAAAAGCAATAAGATTTATTTACGGCAGGAAGAGAAACTAAATGAAGCGTTTTCAGTGTTCTGCGATTCAAGTGAGAAATGGCAAATTTAATTTCAAGAAAATCGTTGTCATGACACTTACGACCAAAAAAACCATTTAAATACACTTATAAAAACAGCTCAAACAACTTATCACAAGTAAAGAGATTTCAGTCTTTGGGAGTAACATTCACACCTAATGCACAGGCATATCGACCTAATTTGCTCCAAAGCACAAGCAAACCGCATATAAAAATGCCTAATAAGATCAATTCTAGAGCATACATACCCTGTTTGGTCACCCTATCATGTGAGTGATGTAAAAAAAACCTGAGTCTCTTCAAAAAAAGCAATAAGATTTATTTACGGCAGCAAGAGAAACTAAATGAAGCGTTTTCAGTGTTCTGCGATTGAAGTGATAAATGGCGAATTTAATTTCAAGAAAATCGTTGTCATGACACTTACGACCAAAAAAGAACCGTTTAAATACACTTATAAAAACAGATCAAACAACTTATCACAAGTAAAGAGATTTCAGTATCCGGGAGTAACATTCACACCTAATCCACAGGCATATCGACCTAATTTGCTCTAAAGCACAAGCTTACCGCATATAAAAATGATTAATAAGATCAATTCTTGAGCATGCATGCGCTGTTTGGTCACCCTTTCATGTGCGTGATGTTAAAAAACCTGTGTCTCTTCAAAGAAAAGCAATAAGATTTATTTACGGCAGCAAGAGAAACTAAATGAAGCGTTTTCAGTGCTTTGCGATCGAAGTGAGAAATGGCAAAATTAATTTCAAGAAAACCGTTGTCATGACACTTACGACCAAAAAAGAACCATTTAAATACACTTATAAAAACACATCAAACAACTTATCAGAAGTAAAGAGATTTCAGTCTTCACATTCACACCTAATGCACAGGCATATCGACCTAATTTGCTCTAAAGCACCAGCTTACCGCATATAAAAATGCCTAATAAGACCAATTCTTCAGCATACATGCGCTGTTTGGTCACCCTATCATGTGCGTGATGTAAAGAAACCTGAGTCTCTTCAAAGAAAAGCAATAAGATTTATTTACAGCAAGAGAGAAACTAAATGAAGCGTTTTCACTGTTCTGCGATTCAAGTGAGAAATGGCAAATTTAATTTCAAGAAAATCGTCATGAAACTTACGACCAAAAAAGAACCATTTAAATACACTTATAAAAAGAGATCAAACAACTTATCACAAGTAAAGAGATTTAAGTATCTGGGAATAACATTCACACCTAATCCACAGGCATATCGACCTAATTTGCTCAAAAGCACAAGCTTACCGCATATAAAAATGCCTAATAAGACCAATTCTTGATCATACATGCGCTGTTTGGTCACCCTATCATGTGCGTGATGTAAAAAAACCTGAGTCTCTTCAAAGAAAAGCAATAAGATTTATTTACGGCAGCAAGAGAAACTAAATGAAGCGTTTTCAGTGTTCTGCGATTGAAGTAATAAATGGCAAATTTAATTTCAAGAATATCGTTGTCATGACACTTACGACCAAAAAAGAACCATTTAAATACACTTATAAAAACAGATCAAACAACTTATCACAAGTAAAGAGATTTCAGTCTTCACATTCACACCTAATGCACAGGCATATCGACCTAATTTGCTCCAAAGCACAAGCTTACCGCATATAAATATGCCTAATAAGACCAATTCTTGAGCATACATGCACTGTTTGGTCACCCTATCATGTGCGTGATGTAAAAAAAACCTGAGTCTCTTTAAAGAAAAGCAATAAGATTTATTTACGGCAGGAAGAGAAACTAAATGAAGCGTTTTCAGTGTTCTGCGATTCAAGTGAGAAATGGCAAATTTAATTTCACGAAAATCGTTGTCATGACACTTAGGACCAAAAAAGAACCATTTAAATACACTTATAAAAACAGCTCAAACAGCTTATCACAAGTAAAGAGATTTCAGTCTTTGGGAGTAACATTCACACCTAATGCACAGGCATATCGACCTAATTTGCTCCAAAGCACAAGCAAACCGCATACAAAAATGCCTAATAAGATCAATTCTAGAGCATACATACCCTGTTTGGTCACCCTATCATGTGAGTGATGTAAAAAAAACCTGAGTCTCTTCAAAAAAAGCAATAAGATTTATTTACGGCAGCAAGAGAAACTAAATGAAGCGTTTTCAGTGTTCTGCGATTCAAGTGAGAAATGGCAAATTTAATTTCAAGAAAATCGTTGTCATGACACTTACGACCAAAAACGAACCATTTAAATCCACTTATAAAAACAGATCAAACAACTTATCACAAGTAAAGAGATTTCAGTATCTGGGAATAACATTAACACCTAATCCACAGGCATATCGACTTAATTTGCTCAAAAGCACAAGCTTACCGCATATAAAAATGCCTAATAAGACCAATTCTTGATCATACATGCGCTGTTTGGTCACCCTATCATGTGCGTGATGTAAAAAAACCTGAGTCTCTTCAAAGAAAAGCAATAAGATTTATTTACGGCAGCAAGAGAAACTAAATGAAGCGTTTTCAGTGTTCTGCGATTGAAGTGATAAATGGCAAATTTAATTTCAAGAAAATCGTTGTCATGACACTTACGACCAAAAAAGAACCATTTAAATACACTTATAAAAACAGATCAAACAACTTATCTCAAGTAAAGAGATTTCAGTATCTGGGAGTAACATTCACATCTAATGCACAGGCATGTGACCTAATTTGCTCCAAAGCACAAGCTTACCGCATATAAAAATGCCTAATAAGACCAATTCTTGATCATACATGCGCTGTTTGGTCACCCTATCATGTGCGTGATGTAAAAAAACCTGAGTCTCTTCAAAGAAAAGCAATAAGATTTATTTACGGCAGCAAGAGAAACTAAATGAAGCGTTTTCAGTGTTCTGCGATTGAAGTGATAAATGGCGAATTTAATTTCAAGAATATCGTTGTCATGACACTTACGACCAAAAAAGAACCGTTTAAATACACTTATAAAAACAGATCAAACAACTTATCACAAGTAAAGAGATTTCAGTATCCGGGAGTAACATTCACACCTAATCCACAGGCATATCGACCTAATTTGCTCCAAAGCACAAGCTTACCGCATATAAAAATGCCTAATAAGATCAATTCTTGAGCAATCATGCGCTGTTTGGTCACCCTTTCATGTGCGTGATGTAAAAAAACCTGAGTCTCTTCAAAGAAAAGCAATAAGATTTATTTACGGCAGCAAGAGAAACTAAATGAAGCGTTTTCAGTGTTCTGCGATTGAAGTGATAAATGGCAAATTTAATTTCAAGAAAATCGTTGGCAACACTTACGACCAAAAAAGAACCATTTAAATACACTTATAAAAACAGATCAAACAACTTATCTCAAGTAAAGAGATTTCAGTATCTGGGAGTAACATTCACATCTAATGCACAGGCATATGACCTAATTTGCTCCAAAGCACAAGCTTACCGCATATAAAAATGCCTAATAAGACCAATTCTTGATTATACATGCGCTGTTTGGTCACCCTATCATGTGCGTGATGTAAAAAAACCTGTGTCTCTTCAAAGAAAAGCAATAAGATTTATTTACGGCAGCAAGAGAAACTAAATGAAGCGTTTTCAGTGTTTTGCGATCGAAGTGAGAAATGGCAAATTTAATTTCAAGAAAACCGTTGTCATGACACTTACGACCAAAAAAGAACCATTTAAATACACTTATAAAAACACATCAAACAACTTATCACAAGTAAAGAGATTTCAGTCTTCACATTCACACCTAATGCACAGGCATATCGACCTAATTTGCTCCAAAGCACCAGCTTACCGCATATAAAAATGCCTAATAAGACCAATTCTTGAGCATACATGCGCTGTTTGGTCACCCTATCATGTGCGTGATGTAAAAAAACCTGAGTCTCTTCAAAGAAAAGCAATAAGATTTATTTACGGCAGGAAGAGAAACTAAATGAAGCGTTTTCAGTGTTCTGCGATTCAAGTGAGAAATGGCAAATTTAATTTCACGAAAATCGTTGTCATGACACTTAGGACCAAAAAAGAACCATTTAAATACACTTATAAAAACAGCTCAAACAGCTTATCACAAGTAAAGAGATTTCAGTCTTTGGGAGTAACATTCACACCTAATGCACAGGCATATCGACCTAATTTGCTCCAAAGCACAAGCAAACCGCATACAAAAATGCCTAATAAGATCAATTCTAGAGCATACATACCCTGTTTGGTCACCCTATCATGTGAGTGATGTAAAAAAAACCTGAGTCTCTTCAAAAAAAGCAATAAGATTTATTTACGGCAGCAAGAGAAACTAAATGAAGCGTTTTCAGTGTTCTGCGATTCAAGTGAGAAATGGCAAATTTAATTTCAAGAAAATCGTTGTCATGACACTTACGACCAAAAACGAACCATTTAAATCCACTTATAAAAACAGATCAAACAACTTATCACAAGTAAAGAGATTTCAGTATCTGGGAATAACATTAACACCTAATCCACAGGCATATCGACTTAATTTGCTCAAAAGCACAAGCTTACCGCATATAAAAATGCCTAATAAGACCAATTCTTGATCATACATGCGCTGTTTGGTCACCCTATCATGTGCGTGATGTAAAAAAACCTGAGTCTCTTCAAAGAAAAGCAATAAGATTTATTTACGGCAGCAAGAGAAACTAAATGAAGCGTTTTCAGTGTTCTGCGATTGAAGTGATAAATGGCAAATTTAATTTCAAGAAAATCGTTGTCATGACACTTACGACCAAAAAAGAACCATTTAAATACACTTATAAAAACAGATCAAACAACTTATCTCAAGTAAAGAGATTTCAGTATCTGGGAGTAACATTCACATCTAATGCACAGGCATGTGACCTAATTTGCTCCAAAGCACAAGCTTACCGCATATAAAAATGCCTAATAAGACCAATTCTTGATCATACATGCGCTGTTTGGTCACCCTATCATGTGCGTGATGTAAAAAAACCTGAGTCTCTTCAAAGAAAAGCAATAAGATTTATTTACGGCAGCAAGAGAAACTAAATGAAGCGTTTTCAGTGTTCTGCGATTGAAGTGATAAATGGCGAATTTAATTTCAAGAATATCGTTGTCATGACACTTACGACCAAAAAAGAACCGTTTAAATACACTTATAAAAACAGATCAAACAACTTATCACAAGTAAAGAGATTTCAGTATCCGGGAGTAACATTCACACCTAATCCACAGGCATATCGACCTAATTTGCTCCAAAGCACAAGCTTACCGCATATAAAAATGCCTAATAAGATCAATTCTTGAGCAATCATGCGCTGTTTGGTCACCCTTTCATGTGCGTGATGTAAAAAAACCTGAGTCTCTTCAAAGAAAAGCAATAAGATTTATTTACGGCAGCAAGAGAAACTAAATGAAGCGTTTTCAGTGTTCTGCGATTGAAGTGATAAATGGCAAATTTAATTTCAAGAAAATCGTTGGCAACACTTACGACCAAAAAAGAACCATTTAAATACACTTATAAAAACAGATCAAACAACTTATCTCAAGTAAAGAGATTTCAGTATCTGGGAGTAACATTCACATCTAATGCACAGGCATATGACCTAATTTGCTCCAAAGCACAAGCTTACCGCATATAAAAATGCCTAATAAGACCAATTCTTGATTATACATGCGCTGTTTGGTCACCCTATCATGTGCGTGATGTAAAAAAACCTGTGTCTCTTCAAAGAAAAGCAATAAGATTTATTTACGGCAGCAAGAGAAACTAAATGAAGCGTTTTCAGTGTTTTGCGATCGAAGTGAGAAATGGCAAATTTAATTTCAAGAAAACCGTTGTCATGACACTTACGACCAAAAAAGAACCATTTAAATACACTTATAAAAACACATCAAACAACTTATCACAAGTAAAGAGATTTCAGTCTTCACATTCACACCTAATGCACAGGCATATCGACCTAATTTGCTCCAAAGCACCAGCTTACCGCATATAAAAATGCCTAATAAGACCAATTCTTGAGCATACATGCGCTGTTTGGTCACCCTATCATGTGCGTGATGTAAAAAAACCTGAGTCTCTTCAAAGAAAAGCAATAAGATTTATTTACAGCAGCAAAAGAAACTAAATGAAGCGTTTTCACTGTTCTGCGATTGAAGTGAGAAATGGCAAATTTAATTTCAAGAAAATCGTCATGAAACTTACGACCAAAAAAGAACCATTTAAATACACTTATAAAAAGAGATCAAACAACTTATCACAAGTAAAGAGATTTAAGTATCTGGGAATAACATTCACACCTAATCCACAGGCATATCGACCTAATTTGCTCAAAAGCACAAGCTTACCGCATATAAAAATGCCTAATAAGACCAATTCTTGATCATACATGCGCTGTTTGGTCACCCTATCATGTGCGTGATGTAAAAAAACCTGAGTCTCTTCAAAGAAAAGCAATAAGATTTATTTACGGCAGCAAGAGAAACTAAATGAAGCGTTTTCAGTGTTCTGCGATTGAAGTGATAAATGGCAAATTTAATTTCAAGATTATCGTTGTCATGACACTTACGACCAAAAAAGAACCATTTAAATACACTTATAAAAACAGCTCAAACAACTTATCACAAGTAAAGAGATTTCAGTCTTTGGGAGTAACATTCACACCTAATGCACAGGCATATCGACCTAATTTGCTCCAAAGCACAAGCTTACCGCATATAAAAATGCCTAATAAGATCAATTCTAGAGCATACATACCCTGTTTGGTCACCCTA